>NC_091065.1:119924598-120235944 GCF_000393655.2 Nicotiana sylvestris
TTCTTCTTGAAGAAGAAGACGATGAACAGTAGTTGTTTTTTTCCAAATCCGAAATCCCTCTTTCCTGTTGGCTTTCGTCCGTGTTTTGTATTGGAATGCCCATGAAAATGAGCCCCACGCGTGGTGGGGTTTGAGGCATATGTCCCCCACGCGTGGTGGGGTTCCCCACGTGTCCTGGACACGGTTTATTATGGGCTAGGTCCGAAAATTAGGCCTAAAACCGGGTAGTTTGAACCCGAATATTATTCTTTTGCCCGGACCCGAGAAATAGGAACACGTTGCTTAACTAGTCCTATGTAAGCAAAATAACTACCAAAAATAAGACTAGTATTTAAACAAAACTATATCTTTATAAATATTTTTCAAGGTTTTAAAATAGCTACAAAATATTGATAAAACTATTTTTTATAATTTTCGTTTTTAAGATAAAATATGAGGTAATATTTTTGTATTTTTCAAAGTTAAAATGACTATAGAATATTAATAAAACTATTTTTTTTTTGTAATTTTCGTTTTTAATAAAGACAAAATATAAAGTAATATTTTTTTGTATTTTTCCAAAATTAAAACGACTACAAAACATTAATAGAATTATATTTTTGTAATTTTCGAATTTTATATAAAGTACCAAAATAAAGTACAATTTTTTTGTATTTTTCAAGTTTATGAGAAATACATAAACTAAAATTTATATATATATTTTGTGATTTTTTCTTTTTGCAACAAAATAAGGTAAAATAGTTAAAATAGCTATACTAGACCCAATTTCACATATTCACGCTAAAAATGTGAAAATTCTCGGGGAGGGTCAAAAATCACGTGCTTACAGCTGCCCCTCTTTGACTGGAAACACGAAGAGTTTTCCGACAAAGAACGACTAGCCGTGTTTTTGACCCGACCATTACTTGGACGGACTACACTTCAGGAAAGGGAGGGAATGTGACCGAGCCCTGGTATCTGAGCTGCCTACATATCCTTGGTTATACAGGAATCAGGCCACGTGTAGTTCGGAAATGAGAGAGATGGTAGAGTGTACCGAGGTGAAGAGCCGATCGAGGTTCCGTTCCGTTGAGGTTCCGGTCCGCGGTCCTGTCATTACAACAAAAATGAAAACTGAAAAAGACTAACTAAGTCTATCAGCTACTAGTTACAAGGATTCCTATCTCTTAAGTCTTCTGAAACTTGGTCTTGAGTCTTGAATGGTGCTTCATACAGACTTTGGATTTGAACCTTGATACTTGCTAGTTGTAGGCGCTAGTTCTTGAGCAGATCACATTTGTTCTCCTCATCCGTGCTTCGGATTCATTCATTTTTCTCTTTTTCCTTTTTCTTCTCTTTTTTTTTCTTTTTGTTTTTGTGACTAGCTTTTGTTGACCCTCTCAGACTGTTGACTCGCATTCTTGGGGCGAGATTCTTGTTCTTCTATCTTGGATTGAGTGCTGGGGATTTTTGTTGTGGCTTTCTGCCTTCCAATGGGTTACAGCCTGACTTTGAACGATCCCGCTGTTCTGCAGGCGAACCCCTAACTTCTTCAATCTTTGACATATAACAATCTTTTGCTCTACAGGCAGGCCCCTGACAATCAAAACAAACAAAACAAACAAAATTTCCTAACCCAGTTTGTACTGGGAAGGTTTGTGAGTCGTTAGCAAAATCGTAGCCCATTGATACTACTGATGCAGTGCTGAGAGTGAACTAAACACTAGATTAGGATGTATTCCCTTGTTATATAGGTGGGCGCCTAGCTTCAATGACTGAAACGTATTCCTCTATTATCTGGGCGGGCTCCCAATTTCTACACCTGAAAAGTAAAGACTGAAAGTATGCCTCTATTATCTGGGCGGGCTCCCAACTTCGACACTTAAAAATAAAAAGACTGAATTTATGCCTCTGTTATCTGGGCGGGCTCCCAATTTCAACACTTAAAATAAAAGACTGAAATGTATGCCTCTCGTTATACAGGTGGGCGCCTGGATTTAGGAAACGTTTTTTTTTCAAACGTTTTTCTTTTCTCTTCTTTTTTTCTTTTTTTTTCAATCGTTGTTGTATTTGTTTTTTTTCAAATTCAAACTCTTTTTTTTTGTGTATCTTAGGAGAAAGATTCATCAGACTAAGATTTTTTGTTTTTGGTTATCTTAGGAGAAAGATTCATCAGACTAAGATTTTGATCCTAGGAGAAAGTTCATCGGACTAGGTCATTTTTGTTTTTGGTATCTTAGGAGAAAGATTCATCAGACTAAGATTTTGATCCTAGGAGAAGGTTCGTCAGACTAGGTCTCTATCTTAGGAGAAAAATTCATCGGACTAAGATTTTGATCCTAGGAGAAAGTTCATCGGACTAGGTCATTTTTGTTTTTGGTATCTTAGGAGAAAGATTCATCAGACTAAGATTTTGATCCTAGGAGAAGGTTCGTCAGACTAGGTCTCTATCTTAGGAGAAATATTTGTCAGACTAAGATTTTGATCCTAGGAGAAGGTTCATCAGACTATTTTGTTTTTTTGGTATCTTAGGAGAAAGATTCATCAGACTAAGATTTGGATCCTAGGAGAAGGTTCATCAGACTAGGTCTCTATCTTAGGAGAAAAATTCATCGGACTAAGATTTTGATCCTAGGAGAAGGTTCATCAGACTAGGTCTTTTCTTTTTGGTATCTTAGGAGAAAGATTCGTCAGACTAAGATTTTTTGTTTTTTTTTGGTATCTCAGGAGAAAGATTCATCAGACTGAGATTTTGATCCTAGGAGAAGGTTCGTCAGACTAGGTCTCTATCTTAGGAGAAAAATCCATCGGACTAAGATTTTGATCCTAGGAGAAGGTTCATCAGACTAGGTCTTTTCTTTTTGGTATCTTAGGAGAAAGATTCGTCAGACTAAGATTTTTTGTTTTTTGGTATCTCAGGAGAAAGATTCATCAGACTGAGATTTTGATCCTAGGAGAAGGTTCGTCAGACTAGGTCTCTATCTTAGGAGAAAAATTCATCGGACTAAGATTTTGATCCTAGGAGAAGGTTCGTCAGACTAGGTCATTTTTTGTTTGTTTTTTTTTTTATCTTTAACAACCACTTAGGAGGAAATGCATCTCCTACGGGTGAAACTGAAACTAAAACTTAGGAGGAAATGCGTCTCCTAGGGGGTAAAACTTAAATTAGGAGGAAATGCGTCTCCTATGGGTAAAACATAAACTTAGGAGGAAATGCGTCTCCTATGGGTAAAACTAACTTAGGAGGAAATGCATCTCCTATGGGTAAGACCCAAACAAACTTAGGAGGAAATGCGTCTCCTATGGGTAAAAACTAAACTTAGGAGGAAATGCATCTCCTATGGGTAAGACTCAAACAAACTTAGGAGGAAATGCATCTCCTATGGATGAAACTAAAACAAACTTAGGAGGAAGTGCATCTCCTATGGGTAAAGACGTGGAATGTATTCCCTTGTTATACAGGTGGGCGCCTAATGGTAAAGACACAAAATGTATTCCCTTGTTATACAGGTGGGTGCCTAGAATATGAAATGCACAGACAAAAGTATTCCTCTCGTTATACAGGTGGGCGCCTGGTAAAGACATGAAAAATGATATGCCCGCATTATACTGGTGGGTGACCTTGAACAGAAATGAAAAGACAGAAAATGTATTCCCGCATTATACTGGTGGGTGACCCAGAACAGAAATGAAAAGACAAAATGTATTCCTCTCGTTATTCAGGTGGGCGCCTGGTTTTAACAATAACTTTGAAAATAAAATCCTATTCGAGGGCGGATGAACCCAAAATATCCTATTCAAGGGCGGATGAACCCGACAGATCCTATTTGAGGGCGGATGAACCCAACAGATCCTATTTGAGGGCGGATGAACCCAACATATCCTATTTGAGGGCGGATGAACCCAACATATCCTATTTGAGGGCGGATGAACCCAACAGATCCTATTTGAGGGCGGATTAACCCGACATATCCTATTCGAGGGCGGATGAACCCAACATATCCTGTTTGAGGGCGGATGAACCCGACATATCCTATTTGAGGGCGGATGAACCCGACATATCCTGTTTGAGGGCGGATGAACCCGACATATCCTATTTGAGGGCGGATGAACCCAAAATATCCATAAGACTTGAAGATGTCTTACCTCGAATACTTGCTGGGGATTGGGATGAATTTTCATTTTCTACCTTCCCCATTTTTTATTATTTATTCTTTTTTTTATTTATTTATTATTATTATTATTATTATTAGCTTCCTCCTTTGAAGTCTAACCGCTGAGGATACCGACTTTCCAACCTTGTGTTGGACCCCTCGCAACCGCTAGGGATAACACTGTTGATGAATTATTTACTTACCTGCTAGGGATAACACTGTTGGGTAAAATGTTATCAGCTGGGGGTACCTGACTTCCAGAAAATTTTCTAAATGGAAGGAAAATTTTCTGCCCCAGTTTGATAATATCCCTTGTGGCATGCAGTTCTGGCATCAATGCCATTTCCTTTACCTGTTTCAAATCAAACAAAATTGTTAGTTTAAAACATGGTGGTTGGTTGTGATACTCCCAACGGGATGGCTTTTCCTCTTTTCCTTCCTTGCTTTGCGTTGCACAACTTGTTGGGGACGATTTTATTTGCTGGGTACAATCCCTTTCTGATGGGGATATCCCTCTTCTTTTGTGGCATAGCTCGGAAACTGGCATTTCCCCGACCTTTTAGTCTAGTATGGATTTCGCCAAATCATGCTCACTGCTTTCCTTGCTTTGTCCATGGGCCTTGGCCTTGAGGTTTATAACGCTTGTCAATCCTTCTGTCAATTCCCTTTTGCTGGGGATATCTGTATTGACACTGGCCTCGCGTTTGTTCCCTGCTGACTATACCCCTTGGATGTACTAGTCAGATCTCATTTTTGGAAAGCTGATGGCCTATTCGAAGTCACTTCATACTTGTTCTGACCAGACAGACTCTATTGGGGATTTTTCTATGAAAGGAAAAAGATAAAAGGGAACAGAATAAAAAGACAAAGGAAAAAACATGACTCTTTTAACAAAAGAAACTATAAATAAAAACCCTATCAAATGCAGATGCCGACTCTAATGGCCATGACATGCATATGGGGCCTATCCTTTACCGTCAATCCTCTTTCAAGATCTTCAATTGGCGATTCCCCATCTGATTCTCACTCTTATTCGACTTGTAGTGCCCGAAGGGTTTTCACTATCAAGCCTCTCTCATTTTGGTTTTCTCTCAGCTTTTATCGCCTTATGGTGTCTGTGAAGGTTTTCACCAATAAGACTCTCTCATTTGTATCACTTTCCAGCTGGGAATTTGGAGTGTTGCCGGCATGACTCTTTTTGTTGGAGATTAGAGTCCTTTCTGTTGTGGAAACAGAATGTTATGTTCGCCGGTAAGAATCTTATTTGTCTGACTTGGCATCTTTTGAAGACTGGTCAGAAGGTCTTTCTTTGGACCGTAATGTGGGTTTTGGATAGGGCTAGAAAGAAAGGGTATTAAAGGCTCAAAAATGAATCGATTTCGGGTTATTAATTACAACCTTCGGAATTAGATTTATTTACAACAAACGCAACTTTTGCCCCAGTTTCTTGCTTGGGGATATTTTGATTGTTTTTTTTTTCATTTTTCAAAACTATGACCGAGCCGTGAAGCGCCTACGTATCCTCTTTGAGGAATCAGGTCAAACGTAGTTCCCAATTCCTCTTTTTCATTTGATTCTCTTTTTTTTTTGTTATCACTTTTCTTTTCTTTTCTCTTACATGCCATGCTTGCGTATTTTATTCGTTGCTACTAATTCCGAACGAGGGGTATGAAAGAAAAAATAAATAAGGCTCAAAAGGGGTAACAAAGGATAAAGTGTTTAGGTAGCAGAACAAAATGCCTTCGTCATTCCAGTCTTTAAAACATGCCAAGTGCAAACAACACAATTAAACAATAGATTTATAGTCTCTTCCGATGGTGCTGGACTTGACAATTATATTCAACATCTGTTTGTTCATTTGTCACTTCTAAAGCACCGTTGGGCGACACTCTAACTCTCATTATCTTGAACAACCCTCATGCCAGTTTGGCGAATCTTGCTTTTAACGGTTTTCTTTGTGCTTAACTTGCCCCAGTTCCACATGACTCGAGCTCTGAATAATCTCAAACCGTCCTTATTTTCTTTAAATGGTCTGATCGCCTTTCCGGGGTTTTATGATTAACTTTAAAGACTAGGCCCAATTGGGTGCGCATGTCATGTCCCTAGAATCGGCATTGAATAAAAAATGATAAAAGGACTAAACAAAACTTGAAATAAAAAGGACCGGATTTTGCATTAGATTACCGGTGAAATGGTTTGAATGACCAGACAAACAAAACAACCAGAATAAAATTCTAACCCAGCCTCGACAAAACTTAAACAAACTTATATGTCAAAATGGAAAGATAGGAAGGTTTGACACACGGCAATACTTGGATTACAACCCTAAGAATAATCCGTACAGGAATGACAACAAAATAAGCCACCAACAGCTTCTTTCTTGCTAACCAAGGAACGGAGCGTCCTCCCACTTTATCAAAACTGACATCTTAGCTAGCCACTGAGCTTTGCATCAATACTGCCAAGACCATTACCAGCTTCAATATCATCAACCTCCGTCAACAAGTTCCCACTAGGATTCACATGCTTCTGTTATCAGGACTGATCCTCGCAGAGTGTGCATCATGAGGTGCAAGTAAAGGATTCTGGGTGTCATTGTCCGGCTTACCACAAACCAACCACCTTAACTTTATTTGCGAAACAAACAGGTTAGAATGGACTCAGTCGGTCCTCATTATTAACAACATCTTTTTTTCTTTTTCTTTTTCGATGTTTTTTTTTCTTTTTTTTCTTTTCTTTCTCTTTTCTTTTTTTTCATTGTTTTTTCCTTTTTTTTTCTTTTCTTTTTTTTTTCATTTTGCTCTTTTTCATTTTTCTTTTTTTTGTTGTGGTCGAATCTTATGGAGATTGCCTACGTATCATGACCCCGCATGAATCAGACCTTGCGTAGTTCGGGCCATTAAAAGATAAACAATACTAAACATTTTTTCATATTAGAACAAACTGGGTTT
Source organism: Nicotiana sylvestris (assembly GCF_000393655.2). Classification (NCBI taxonomy): domain Eukaryota; kingdom Viridiplantae; phylum Streptophyta; class Magnoliopsida; order Solanales; family Solanaceae; genus Nicotiana; species Nicotiana sylvestris. The sequence continues at coordinate 119,931,683 of NC_091065.1, forward strand.
CAAAGGTTTGAAGATGACCTACAAACTTGAAAATCAAACAACTCGCATGTTCTAATCAAAAGATTGGTAGACTCAAAAACAAAATTCCAGCTCCCTTCCTCTGTTCGGCAAATGCAACCAAATGGTTATTTTTTGCAAATGTGGCCCCTTCCAAATTTCACATGAATTTTGAGGCCGGGGAGGATTATTTCGACACTTTACAAACTTGTCCATCCTTTTACGAAAATAACCTTTCGACAACTGAAAGATACTCTAAGGCTATTTCGGCAAGAACGGTTTAAGATGCGGCCGAAGCTGGCTCGGCTTATTATGACAAAAGACGGTATTCACATGACCGCTGACTCTTTGATTTTTTTCTTTTCAAATTACAATAAAAGACTTGGCGTTGTAAACACGGCCCTTCAGCGCCTCGGGGACGAAGATTTATAAGGCTGTGTGGGTCAACTTGGACCAAAAATTCTAAACATGACCCGAAGGTGGCTATTTATGCAAAGTCAGCCTTCCGGCGTCCCTTTCGGGAACATTCGGCTATTTATGACAAAACAGCATCACCTGACTTATTTATAACTTTTTTTCATCGTTTTTCAAATTAGAAAAGTCAATATTGCAAACACGGCCTTTCAACGTCTCGGGGACGAAGATTTTTAGGCTGTGGGGGTCAACTGGACCAAGTCTTAAAAATGACCCAAAAGTGGCTGTTTATGCAAAGTCAGCCTTCCGGCGTCCCTTTCGGGAACATTCGGCTATGTCTTGATAAAACAGCGTCACCCGACTTCTTTATGAAATTTGACATATATTTTTGCTATTTTTTGTAAAAGGGGAAGTTGGACATCACCCGACTTATTTATGAATAAAAACTTGACATGTTTTTTTTTATTATTATTTATTATTTGTTTTTGGGTTTTTAGCAAAAAGGGGGTTGGACCCGATGAGGGTTGCCTACGTATCTCACATCTGGTGAGAATCAAACCCGCGTAGTTCGGGCAAATAAGCTATTTTTGAGAAGACCCTTTTCCATTTCTATTTTTTTTATTATTATTATTATTCTTTTTTCACAACAATCAAATAGACTATTATTTTTCATTCATAACAAACAAACAAATTAACGAAAAACATAAAACATTCCTTCTTTTTTTTTTGAGAAGGTGGGGTTGGACCCGATGAGGGTTGCCTACGTATCTCACATCCGGTGAGAATCAAACCCGCGTAGTTCGGTCAAATAAGAATAAGTAGGCAAATAATAATAAGCAGATGAACTAACTCTTTTTTTTTGAATTTTCGTTTTTTTATTATTCTAAAGAAAAGAAGAAAATATTTTTTGAATTTTGAATTTTTCTAAAGAAGAATCAAAATATTTTCGGATTTTTATTTATCTATTTTATCTTTTGGAATTTTGAACTTTCGTTTGAATTTTTTTTTTTTTGGATTATATATACTTATTTTTGGAACAAATAATAAAATCACATTCAACGCCGGACTCTTTTTATTTTTATTTCTGGCATTTTCATAGACAAGCGAAATAAAATAAAATAAAACATTTTTTTTTAAAAAACACAAACTCTTTTTCATTTTCATTTAATGGCAAAACAAACTATTTTCTTTAATATTTTTTTTAAAAAAAAAACAGACAGAACAATGATGACCTCTTTTTTTTATTATTATTATTTTTATTTTTCCTTTGCTTTCAATATAACAAACTAACAAGACATTTTTTATTTTCAGAATTTCGTCAGAGTTTCGACTCTACTAGGACTTCTATGCTGTTATTTTCTCCCTTTTTCACGATTTTCTTATATGTGGAAAATGATAAATCTTTTTTGAATTTTCATGCTTTGTTTTATTTGTAATTTTATTTTTTATATTTATTATTTCTTTCAAAAATGTGGCATGGGAGACATAACGATTTCCCAGACTTCTTGGATTCCGCAGATGCTCCCCATGCGCTTTTCCCAACATATGAAGCGTGGGGGACATATGGGAATTCCAAGACTTCTTGGATTCCACAAATGTTCCCCATGTGCTTTCCCAAAAAGCAAGCGTGGGGGACATAGGGAATTCCAAGGCTTCTTGGATTCCACAAATGTTCCCCATGCTTTGATTAAAATAACATCATGCTGGAAATGACCAAATGACCCATACGCCCTTGACTAAATACAACATGTAGCACATAGGATGCCGAAAGATTGTCTATTATTTTCAGGTTGCTTGTCCTAGACGGACCCAACCCCTATGTTGAGTCCCCTAAGTCAAATGCACATGATGCAAATAAACGTTCCTACTAGGGATCCGGCATGTGGCTTTGTTATACTAGGTTCAAAAACCTGGGTCGGTGTTCTAGACAGTGTACCCGAGCGGACAACTCGAGTCGAGGAGGGGCAACTTACCGGGAACCAAAAGGCCGTCCGGCTTCGTAACTTATCCGTCCTCTTTCTTATTTCGGGTATTGACACTAACAGAATAGGGAGTCTCGACCAGCGAGCTTCTCCCCGGAGGTAAGAAGAGAAGGGTTTCGGCACAGTTTATATATACAGTCCAAATAATATCAAAGCAGTAAAAGCAGCATTTAGCACATTAGGCTCAAACACGTAAAAAACCAGATAATAAATAAAGCCAAATAATAACAATTATTTTAAGCTCGAATTCTTAACCCTGAACCAGTGGTTCTGGGTTTACTTCCCTAGCAGAGTCGCCAGAGCTGTCACACCTCCTTTTTCCGCACCCGAGGGGCGCAGGGGAGTTTTTTCCAATTAAAGGACAATCGAAATGGGATTTATTTGTTTATTTCAGAGTCGCCACTTGGGAGATTTACGGTGTCCCAAGTCACCAATTTTAATCCCGAATCGAGGAAAATAATGACTCTATATTACAGTCTGCGTACCAGAAATCTAGATAAGGAATTCTGTTAACCCGGGAGAAGGTGTTAGGCATTCCCGAGTTCCGTGGTTCTAGCACGGTCGCTCAACTGTTATATTTGGCTTGATTATCTGATTTTATACGAATATGAACTTATGTGCAAATTTTAACTTTTAACCGCTTTATTATTATTGTTTTTACAAGAATGTGAACATCGCTTAAAACACGTCTTTGGACTGCGTCACATGAAATGCACCCACAATCCGGAACGCATTTTATTTGATGTTTTGAGATTTGGATTTGGGTCGCATGAAATGCACACCCGAGCTTAAGAAAGTAAATTATTAAACACGCGCCTAAAGAGACTATCGTGTTATTATTTTGGGAAGGCCACGAAATTCGCTAAGTAGCCCTCCTAGATTCTAAGTACCTTTAAAACAAGTATTTACTGAGGGCCCCGCAATTTGCATTTTTGTTTGTCGAGGCTCGTCCCATTTATTATTTTTTTTAAAAATGAATTTGCAACGTCATGGAAATGCATCTCAGACCACGTCACAGTCAATGTACCCGTGATTAGAGACACATTTCGATTTCGTTGAGATTTGGATTTGGGTCACATAAATGTGCACCCGAGTTTAGGGAGATGACATTATTAAAGGCGCGCCTAAAGCAACTAGCGCATTATTATTTTGGGTAGGGCCATGAAATTCGCTAAACGGCCCGTCCCGGAATCTAAGTATTTAATATATACATTTAGAGGGCTTCGCAATCTGTACGTTTTTATTTGGCGAAGCTAGTCTCGTTTTCTATTTATTTATTTTATTTTTATTTTTTTTTTAGAAAAAAGGGCAAGACTAAAATAACTACGTTTCTTTTTGCTACTTCACAAGCTCATGGGTTATAAATTGAACTCATTTGATGAAGCGTGTATTTTTCTGCGGAATTAAAATTGCTACGAAAATTTTAACATTACTACCACATGTATAAACAACTATTAAGACAAACTAAGTAATTAACCCCTTTCAGAATAGGAAATCCGATATTCAACAAATCCAATACACAAACAGTACATAGGAAATCCATATCATTTCATTCCATTTAAGCAAATATAACAAGTTTGGAAATGTGTATGCACCTGTTTGAAGCAAGAACAACAACCAACTGGACCGACAACTGTCGGACACCTCTCCAATAACGGAACGACGGAACCTCGACGTCAAGCTCAACGTACCGGACCTCGACGAACCAAAGACGACCAAAGACGACCTCGATGAAATAGAAAGCTTGGACCGAAACTGTTGCTACTGCTGGGTTTTGCGACGCAGTAGGCTAGCTCGAGGACATGCCACAGAAAGGGGTCGTTTGGATGCGAGTAAGGAGCTGGGTTGGGTGGTTGTCGACCGGAAAATGATGATGAGGGGGGGCTGGTGTCGTCGGGGCAAGCCTTCGACAGTGGGGTCGAGAGGCGGAGAGAGAGCTGGGGCGACAATGGTTTTTGGTTACGATGGGGGAGGAGAAATAGTCATGGGGGCTGGTTGGAAGCTGGTGGCGACGGTGGACAGCAGAAGGCGGAAACAGTGGTGGGCCTCGACGGGGCTCCGGTGGTTCCGACAGCTGGGGCGACGAACAGGCTTGTTTGGTGTTGGTGTTTGGAATAGGGTTTTCGACTGGTTTGGTTGATGAAGGAGGTGGTTTCGCTGAGTTTGATGCTGGTTTTGGGACTGGTTTCATCGACTGTGAGGCTGTGACGGGACTGGTGCGTGGTGTTGAGTGCTTGGTCGACGGAGGGCTGGAGGTTGACGATGGTGGTTATGGCGTCGGGTGGTTATGGGTGCTTGGTCGACGGAGGGCTGGAGGTTGACGATGGTGGTTATGGCGTCGGGTGGTGTGGTGGTGTTTGGACGATAGGAGGAGCTGGGCTGTTGGTTTTAGACGTTCGGGCTTCTTTTTCTTCTTCTTGAAGAAGAAGACGATGAACAGTAGTTGTTTTTTTCCAAATCCGAAATCCCTCTTTCCTGTTGGCTTTCGTCCGTGTTTTGTATTGGAATGCCCATGAAAATGAGCCCCACGCGTGGTGGGGTTCGAGGCATATGTCCCCCACGCGTGGTGGGGTTCCCCACGTGTCCTGGACACGGTTTATTATGGGCTAGGTCCGAAAATTAGGCCTAAAACCGGGTAGTTTGAACCCGAATATTATTCTTTTGCCCGGACCCGAGAAATAGGAACACGTTGCTTAACTAGTCCTATGTAAGCAAAATAACTACCAAAAATAAGACTAGTATTTAAACAAAACTATATCTTTATAAATATTTTTCAAGGTTTTAAAATAGCTACAAAATATTGATAAAACTATTTTTTATAATTTTCGTTTTTAAGATAAAATATGAGGTAATATTTTTGTATTTTTCAAAGTTAAAATGACTATAGAATATTAATAAAACTATTTTTTTTTGTAATTTTCGTTTTTAATAAAGACAAAATATAAAGTAATATTTTTTTTTGTATTTTTCCAAAATTAAAACGACTACAAAACATTAATAGAATTATATTTTTGTAATTTTCGAATTTTATATAAAGTACCAAAATAAAGTACAATTTTTTTGTATTTTTCAAGTTTATGAGAAATACATAAACTAAAATTTATATATATATTTTGTGATTTTTTCTTTTTGCAACAAAATAAGGTAAAATAGTTAAAATAGCTATACTAGACCCAATTTCACATATTCACGCTAAAAATGTGAAAATTCTCGGGGAGGGTCAAAAATCACGTGCTTACACTACCCACTTTTCACATACCTTATACACCTTACTATCATGTTCATGTGGTACCATGTATAGCACTAGTCCATAAATACCGAGTATTTTAGCTCGGGTCATATTTTACCCCAAAATGTCAAATTTCGACGAAATTCATTTTCTTCGATTTGCTTACCCTCTCACCTTCACGAATTTACTCATCACTTTTTTGAAATAGCATAATACTTATAATCTCACAATAATCTTATTCCCGAACTTCCATTAATTTATTTATGGCACACTTTCATGTACAAAAACATGGGGTGTAACATCATTCCCCCCTTTGGAACATTCATCCTAGAATGTTGACTGATGCACTTATCATTTTCGTGACTTATGTCTTTCGAATACTTTAGTACTCTCCTTGCCATCTAGGCAACTGTTTTGTGAATAAATTCCAAAGGCCAGGGCATTCCCTTTTTTAGTCCTCTTTCTAACACCACGACTTGTGATCGGAATCCTTCCAATCTTGTAACTGTTGCTACCTTCTATCATGCAGCCTGTACGACTCTAACCTTGTAAATTCACCTATGCGACTTTCCTCTTCTTTTTCCTCCGGCTTTTAGCCAAACTCTAGGCCTCACTTGGTAAACATATATAGAGCTTAATAAGATATCCCTCTGGGCATTTATAAGTATACTGAAGTTCTCTGCTCGGTACTTTGTCGAACTTACGAATATTGTTATAACTCATTTCATAGACCTGGTTATTCTCACGTGTGACTTTACTACATCTAGGTAGGTCATACTATACCATAACTCTTACCTTGGTTTTATTATTATCGAGGTCTGTTATCAATTCTAGCTTACGTTCGTTGCTCATCCCATATGTATAAATCTATGTCCTTTAATGCATCATTACTGTTCATCTTAAGAATCACAGCCTAATGTCACCTAATACTTTGTGACTTTTGTTCATCCATTGTTGACTCACCTTAATATTGATCTATCATCTACCACTGCTAACTGTATCTCTTATGTAACACTGCCGCTTGGGCTCACGTCTCATCGTGGAACATTTGAAGTGATTGTCTTGATACACCTAGGGTGATACGATGCTATACTTCCATTATCGTATTTCATAGGATCCCAATGTAATTTACCTTATGTGGGTACAACTCATGAAATCATTACTCAATCGAAGGCCCAAACGTCATCCTTCATCTATCACAATTACAGCTTCATTCTACTACCAGGGTGACATTCCATCTCCTCTAGATGCTACTAGTCTTAGACTCTTTTGTGTTCATTCAGGCAATACTGAACTTTCTATAACTTAGAAAAACCATCAGCTCCCTTGTTTTCATGGGCTTAATCCTGAGGACTTATCCATTCTCATCACCTTCTTACTTGCAGTTTCTTATCCTTACTCCTGCCTTCCTAAAACCTTGTCGTTTTACCATACTTTAGCTTGCGACCTACACATATTCATTTATACTACTCGCAACATTTCTTCAACTTGCTTGCACCATAGATTTCCTTATGTTATTCTGGAACATCAATTGAGACATCACATTATCTCAAACTCTTCTTTTACTCTCTTAACTAGACCTCTCGATACCTAGAAACCATAGGCTAGAAGATATGCTACTGACAATACTGCTATCATTCCTGGATATTGAATCCCCATGTTTCTAGCCTTTTATCCGCAGTACGGACTATTCACATCCTTTAGCATTTAAGTATCTCGTACGTTATTCACTTTTACCTTACTTACCTTAAAATCTCGCATCACATTTTCTATTTCTTTCATGACCTCCTTTCCACATAGGTATAATTCATATTCACAACTTGAAGCTCTATTATAATACTTGAACCTCTGGTGTATACACAATCCGGCGAGAGCTTCATACTGACTTCTTATAAGGCTGGTACTTTTTTGACTAGCTTTATCGTAGAGTCGTTATAGTATATGGCTATTGTATTGTCTCTCTTGTATCTCTGATATTAAGAGTGATCATGTAATGTTCTCAATCACAATTTCTATAATTTTGTGGATCCAATAATCAGATTCCTAATTTACTTTGTTGATGTAACTCTTTAGTTTCCTCCTTCTTCTGATCAACCTTTATGTAGGCTTAAGCAACTTTCTAATCTGCGGTTCATGGTATTAGTTATTACATTTAGCCTTTCACAGGTGCTGAGGAATATCCATGATACAATCCTTTAATAATTCAATCCTTCATCTATAACCTGCGCTCAATTCTTTCTTTTAATTTATACCGGAATCTTCTACGGCTGTATATGCTGCATGTACAAAACTCTAAACTCTTAAGTGCGTTCATAACGTAACTAACTTTGGATCATGAATCAATTTACTTTTCCTGGTCTTTCTGCCCCCCTTTTGCGTGCATACTTAGCTTATATTGGTACCCATGCATATTGGAATTCCATACAACTCATATGAGCTTGAATATCACTTCTAATTTTACTTCCCGTTCATTAGCCATAGTAGGTGTCATTTTCTTATGGAGTGCATACAATGTTGTTGTGAGACTGTTGTTATAAGACCATTTCCTCCTTAGGTCACCAAGCTTAGGTTGAAGCCTTCTTCCTTATTTACTCATCTAGTCTTTCATTGTAGTACTTAGGGAGAACCCTTGACTCTTGTAAAGCTGTGAGCTTATTACGGACCTTTTGATGTCCTTCCTTGCCTATAATTATCCGTATTTGCTTACCTCCATGCCATTGTGCTTGTAGGGTTGCTTCTGAACTGATATTTTGACTGTTTTTCCAGTGGCTTTCTCTTTTATTTCAGCAACACTCATATGATACCTTTAACTACCCTAACTCCTATCTGAATATTTCTCAAGTATCACGATGTCATATCTGCGAGACTGAATTCACCATATTGGGTTTACTATGTTTATCTTGCACGATCTACTAACTCGTCTGTAACATCCTGTTTAGCCATAACTAGGCTCTTCCTGAATCAATTACTGACTACGCGTTGGCCCATTCTCATATCAATATTCCGCGTAATCTTTCTTGGGTTATTTCCTTTGTCTTAACTTGCGTCTCGCACTGACTCCTTATCTATCAATAACATCTTGAGCAGGGACCCTTACTTCCTTTCCTTGGCGTCGTGTTTGCATAATGTTCTGGAATCGTGGCATATCTGTAGGCTTTGAATAAAGTCTCATCCCTTTTTCATTTTTATGCATTCTTCCTTTACTATTCCATAATTACTAGAACCCCTTAATTCTGACTTAATGCCACACCGTTCCATATTCCCCCTTTAGGGGAGTACTATGGAGCTACGATGACCTGGCTATAGATGTTTTTCCTCTTCATCTTTGGCATCTTTTCACATCATCGATAACCCCCACTCGCCTTGCGGTAATCCTTTTGTACCAAGGATAACAAATTTCTTTACTCACGAGGAAAACACCTAGTGTAACTAGCACCCACAGTACCTTAAGCTTAACTTTGTTCACATTGCTTACTTTTAGGGAAGCGACTTCCTGAATGACCATTCTCTGAATTCCTCATGAATCTTCTTCTGTGGTCCATTCTATTGCAATTTGAAATTCTCACGATGCTGACTATTATCAAATAACTTAGCCCCTGATTCATGTTTAGTTTATCTTGTTCACCAGCCCATACTAATTTTTATTTTAGGGATTAACTCTCCCTTCTAGTAGTCGCGTTGGAGTGACAAACTTATTTCTCAAAATGAGGATTTAACTTTATGGACTATACTCTTTTGTTGTCTCAATGCCTGGCTCCTCTCGTCTTTTCCTTAACTTGACTATATATCCTATAATACCGTCATTTTCTTTTCTACCGCTGTCATCCATGCATCACATCTTACTCATAACGCTTCATTAACTCTGTTCTCATTTTCGGCTAACATTTCTGTCTAACACTTTATTTTCAAATTTCAACGGGACATTCTTTTCCTTTTAGCTCCCCTTGTTCCATCTACTGGCTCTTCGGGTTGCCTAACATTCTTTCTTTACTAGGGACGGGAGCCATACTAAGGTAATATTTATTCTTTCAATGCTTCCAGTGCCTATCTTTATAGTACTCATACCTAGCTGTACTATTTTAGAGTGTACCATCTGGGTGTCTCACACGGAGTTTTTGTAAGCACAGTTACGATATCTTTCAGAAATGTCAACTAACTCAAGCAATCCAACCATTATTTTGGGTTACTCTAACCTAGTCGGTTCCTGATATTCATCCTTCTCTTAACTATTTCTGTTAGCTCCCATGGAGCATAATTGAGATGGGTGTGACTAATTATACATACCTCTGTTACAATTAAAGGTATCTCAAAATGCTTATATTTCTCTGCTTGAATTGTAAATACTATTAATCTTCATTAACTGGGTACCTCGTACCCTTCTTCACCTTGCTTCTTTTACTTGCTGAAACTTGTGTCTACCTTCTGATTCTCTTTTGCCTTTTTACCGTAAGAGTGGATAGACATTCTTGCCTTAGGGTTTCTTATCAAGAAACCTACACGTCTTAGTACATACATGATCTGCTGAATACTTCAAATTTATCCATCATAAGCATGATGCAAAAATTGAGTTTCTCTGACTCAACTCTTCCACAACTATATCTCTTACCAACCGTCTTTCTGGATCTAGGCATCGTCGTATTATGAATAAAATAGTTTAGGAAATTGAGTTCTTACAACTGAGCTCTACCACACGATCTAGAGTAAGAAGAAAGAGTGACAGTCCTAAATGCCCTATATCCTCCTTCTTATAAGTGTGGTGTACGACACACCCATAAACAATACTCTACTATACACAGATTGTAGACCCCCTAGGACAGAACTGCTCTGATATAACTTTTGTCACGACCGAAACCGATGGGCCGCGATGGGCACTCGGTACCTTACTTAACTGAGTACCAACATAACATATCTTTCTTTATGTACTTTCATTGGCAAATGGGTCAAACGGGCCATCATGGGCTAACCAGAATAGACATAGAGGAACACTCAATATAGGATGACCCAACCTGATATAAAAAAATTATACATGTGACATACGAGCCTATAAGGCCAATATGATCATTTGTAAACTCAAAATAAAGGCCGAAAAGGCCATACAACATCCGTATACATGACATCTGTCTACAAGCCTCTAAGAATACATACTTATCATAAAGGTCTGGACAGGGCTCCGCCATACCAAACAATATGCGTCTAAATCATACTGACCAAACAAGAAACTCCGGAGCAAATAGAGCGCACCAACATCTTCCGTTGAGCTGATAGCATACTTGGAATATACTGAGTATGTAAGGCATATAAATAAGTACATAAAAGACATGAAAGAAATAAGGAGTAAAGTACTCAACCTGGAAGTCTGGATAACTCTGTGAATCATGAAATACTTATAATATCATGCATATGAATGTCATGTCGTGCATAGGTACATGTTGTCACGACCCAAAAACCAACCTGGTCGTGATGGTGCTTATCGTGAAACTAGGACAACCATCTAATTTTCAAATACTCCATATCCCATTTAAAACTTAAGAAAAATAATATTTTAACAGAAATCCGATAAAAGGTAAAAGTATAAAATAAAAACAAGCAGAAAGAAAGTACAAGCCCGACCTCGGGTGTTACTAAGTCATGAGAAAAATACTACAACAGTTCAAAATAAACACGACTACATAGTCTAAGAATATCCAACAAAAGTACTACAAGGAAGATAAGGAAGAATATGGCGGAACTGCGATCGCCAGGCAGCTACCTCGCAATCTCCAAGGAAAAATCTTCAACCGATATGATCAGCAACCGCTACTATGGCCCGAAATACCTGGATCTGCACACAAGGTGTAGGGGGTAACGTGAGTACACCGACTCAGTAAGTAACAAGTCCAAACTATGGACTGACAGGTAGTGATGAACCAAACCTCAATAGGTATGCAAATAAACTGTACGGAAAAGTAGGTATGCTTGCAGTTCAAGTAAAGGCTCAGCAATAAGTAAATACAATATGACTAGTACATAGAATAAAGCTTAGGAAATCTCTAAGTACCAATGCACAAATAACATGATCAATGTTCCTTATACCTCCCCTCACAAGTGCTCAACTACTCGATACTGTATATGGCCACCCGGCCCAGCGAAGATCCATCCCGGAATATACGTACATCACTGACCGTAGTCATCCAGTACCGAGGAAGGCCATTCCAGCCCTATGGAGAAGATCCATCTCCAGGTATCGATACTTTGGACAAGATCCATGTCCAGGGAAGATCCATCCCTCAATATCATCAACTGCGCTCACTGGGGTGTAAAGACTCCGGAGGGGCTTCTCTTAGCCCAAGCGCTATATCAAGCCAACGAAGGCATGATCAATATCTCGCTGCGGCGTGCATCCCGATCCCATACTGTCACTCAATATCAGGCTCTCAGCCTCACTCAGTCATTCCTCTCCAGTCTAACACACACGGGCTCAAAATTGTCATGATACTAGCCCAAACAATGATATGATATGTCAAATAGCAATAATCGAGACCAAGGCATGATAAAATATGCATGAACAGGACTGAGTACAGAATATCAATGAAGCTAATGACATGACAGCAAGAAAAAACCTCTCGGGTCTCAACAGTATAAGCGTGAAGCCTTAACATGATAATTAACATGATTTGCAGCTCATTAACTTAATCACATAATTACAACATAGACATCAGATAGAAAAAGTTGCTAAGCGGTGCCATGGGATGACCCAGGCTGCAATTCTCACGGTGAACGCTCACACGCCCGTCACTTGGCATTTGTGTCACCTCAATAGTAATAATAGAACACATAGTTTAGGGTTTTGAACCCTCATAACCAAGTTTTGAAGCGTTACTTACCTCAAGCCAAGCCAAACTCTACCCCGCGACACCCTTGCCTCTCGATTCGGTCTCCAAATCCCCCGAATCTAACCAAAATCAGAATCATAACATCAAAATATGCTAAGGGAACAAAGCCCACGCGGAAATAATCAAATTACATCAAAAATCCCGAAATTGGTCAAACTCGACCCCCAGGCCCACGTCTCGAATTTCAATAAAAATCACAAAACTAGAATCCAAACACTCTCACGAGTTCATACTACCAAATATATCAAAATCCGACCACAAACGGCCCCTCAAATCCTCAAATCAAAGTCTCCAATTTCAAGCCCTAGTTCCCCAATTTTAGGCTTTAAATTCCACTAATTTCATGTTTAATTGGGTAGAAATCATCATAGAATCAAGTATTGAGTTCAAAAATCTTACCTCTAAGTGTTTCCCTTGGATTCCCTCTCAAAAAGCTCCAAATCCTGCCAATAATGGTGAGAATGGCCTAAAATTCGCGAAGATGACTATTTAAACATTCTGCCCAAATATATTTCTTTCTTCGCGAACGCGGTCAATGCCTTGCGTTCGCGAAGTACAAAAATCACTGACCAATTAAATCCTCTTTCGCGAACGCGATGCCTTTCTTATCTTAGCCTACGCGAATGCATTCCTCTGGTCGCGAACGCAATGCCTTAGGGCCTGATACCCAAGCCTGCTTCACCCTTCTACGCGAACGGGAACTATGCCATGCGTTGAATCCGTTAACTACCCCAAACTCACCCGAGGCCCTCGGGACCTCAACCAAATATGCCAACACATCCCATAGCATCATTCAAACTTTTTCCAACCTTCAGAACGCTCAAAACAATACCAAATCGCCCTCGGATTCAAGCCTAAGGATTTCAAAACTTTCGAATTCCAAATTCAATCAAAAAGTCTATCAAACTTCGCCCGAATGACCTAATATTTTGCACACACGTCACAAATGACACAACGGACCTGCTCCAACTTCGGAATAACATTCCGACCTTGATATCAAAATTTCCACTACCAATCGGAAAGCGCCAAAATTCCAATTTCGCCAATTCAAGCCTAAATCTACCACAGACCTCCAAATTACATTCCAAACACACTCCTAAGTCCCAAATCACCTCATGAAGCTATCAAAATCATAATAACCAAATTTCGAGATTGTTTACTCACAAGTCAACTTCTAGTTGACTTTTCCAACTAAATGGCCAATTTGAGAGACTAAGTGTCTCATAACACTCCAAAACTATCCCACATCCCAACCAACCAACGCGATACAATGAAATGTAGCTGAACAACACATAAGAAAGCAGAAATGGGGGAAACGGAGCGGTAACTCATGAAACGACCGGTCGGGTCGTTACATCCTCCCGCTATTAAACAAACGTTCGTCCTCGAACGAGTCAAGAAACATATCTGAAGCCTCAAATAGGTGAGGATATCTGCTCCGCATCTCCCGCTCGGTCTCCCATATAGCCTCCTCCACGGGCCGACCTCTCCACTGCACTTTCACTAAAGCTAAATCCTTTGATCTCAACCTTCGAACCTGACGCTCCAAAATAGCCACTAGCTCCACATCATAAGTCGAATCACCGTCGAACTGAACCGTGCTAAAATCCAAAACATGAGACAGATCGCCAATATACTTCCGGAGTATAGAAACATGAAATATCGGATGCACACTCGATAAGTTAGATGGCAAAGCAAGCTCACAAGCCACCTCCCCAATCCTCCGAAGCATCTCAAAAGGCCTAATGAACCGAGGACTCAATTTAGCTTTCTTCCCAAATCTTATAACACCCTTCATGGGTGAAACCTTCAGTAGAACCTTCTCCCCAACCATGTAAGACACATCACGAACCTTCCTGTCAGCATAACTCTTTTGTATGGACTGCGCTGTACGAGGCCGCTTCTGAATCACCTTAATCTGTCCAAATCATCCTGCACTAAGTTTGTACCCAAAATCCTTGCCTCACCCAACTCAAACCAACCAACTGGAGATCTACACCATCTCCCATACAAAGCCTTATATGGAGCCATCCGAATACTCGACTGATAACTGTTGTTGTAAGCAAACTCTGTGAGCAGTAGAAACTGATCCCACGACCCTCTAAAGTTAATGACACAAGCGTGCAACATGTCCTCTAATATCTGAATAGTGCACTCGGACTGCCCGTCCGTCTGAGGGTGAAAAGCTGTGCTCAACGCAACCTGAGTACCCAACTCTTGCTACACGGCTCTCCAAAACTGTGAAGTAAATTGAGTACCTCTATCTGAAATGATGAAAACTGGGACACCATGCAAGCGAACAATCTCTCGGATATAAATCTCTGCTAATCGCTATGAAGAATAGGTAGTACACACCGAAATGAAGTGCGCGGACTTGGTCAGCCGATCCACAATCACCCAAATAGCATCGAACTTCTTCAAAGTTTGTGGGAGTCCAACTACAAAGTCCATGGTGATCCGCTCCCACTTCCACTCTAGAATATCTATCTGCTAAAGCAAGCCACTTGGTCTCTGATTCTCATATTTCACCTGCTGACAATTGGGACACTAAGCTACAAATCCCACAATATCCTTTTTCATTCTTATCCACCAGTAACGCTGTCTCAAATCTTGGTACATCTTTGCGGCACCCAGATGGATGGAAAACCACAAGATATGGGCCTCCTCTAAAATAAACTCCCGAAACCTATCTACATTGGGCATACATATCTGTCCATGCATCCTCAAAACCCCATCATCACCAATAGTCACATCTCTATCATCGTTGTGTTGAACCTTGTCCTTAAAGACAAGCAAATAAGGATCATCATACTAGCGCTCTCTAATGCGATCAAATAAGGAAGACCGAGAAATCACACATGCTAATACCCGACAAGGCTCCGAAATATCCAACCTCACGAACCGATTGGCCAAGGTCTGAACATCAACTGCAAGAGGTCTTTCCACAACAGGAATATACGTCAAACTCCCCACACGCACCGCCTTCCTACTCAAGGCATTGGCCACCACATTGGCCTTTCCCGGATGGTACAAGATAGTGATATCATAATCCTTTAGCAGCTCCAACCATCTCCGCTGCCTCAAATTGAGATCTTTCTACTTGAACAAGTGTTGGAGGCTAACACCTCACAAGACACACCATTGAGATAATGTCTCCAAATCTTCAATGCATGAACAATGGCAGCCAACTCTAAATCATGAACATGGCAGTTCTTCTCATGGGGCTTCAACTGACGAGAAGTATACGCAATCACTCTACCCTCCTGCATCAAAAAACATCCAATACCCACTCTCAAAGAATCACAATACACTGTATAAAAACCTGAAGCTAATGGCAAAATTAACATTGGAGTTATGGTCAAGGCAGTCTTGAGCTTCTAAAAGCTCGCCTCACACTCGTCCGACTACATGAATAGAGCCCCCTTTTGAGTTAATTTGGTAAAGGGCGATGCTATAAATGAAAATCCCTGAATGAACCAGCGGTAATAACCCGCCAAACCAAGAAAGCTGCGAATCTCTGTGGCTGAGGACGGTCTGGGCCAACTATGAACCGCCTCTATCTTCTTCGAATCAACCTGAATACTCTCACTGAACACCACGTGCCCCAAGAAAGCCACTGAACTGAGCCAAAACTCACACTTGGAGAACTTTGCATAAAGTTTCTCCTCCCTCAATCTCTGCAACACAACTCTCAAATGCTCCACGTGCTCCTCTTGACTACGCGAGTACACAAGAATATCATCAATGAACAAAATGACAAACGAGTCGAGATAAGGCCAAAACACGTTGTTCATCAAATGCATGAATGTTGCTGGGGCATTGGTTAGCCCAAAAGACATCACAAGGAACTCATAATGACCATATCGGGTCCTAAAAGCTATCTTAAGAATGTCTGAGTCTCTAATCTTCAACTGGTGATACCCTGAAAGAAAATTAATCTTGAAGAACACCCTCACTCCCTAAAGTTGGTCAAATAAATCATCAATACGAGGCAAAGGATACTTGTTCTTGATTTTGACCTTGTTCAACTGCCTGTAATCAAGCACATCCTCATAGTGCCATCCTTCTTCTTCACAAATAGGACAGGCGCACCCCACAGTGACACACTAGGCCGAATAAACCCCTTATCAAGGAGTTCCTGAAGCTGCTCCTTCAACTCCGCCGGTGCCATACGATACGGTAGAATAGAAATGGGTGAGTGTCCGACACCAGATCAATACCAAAATCGATATCCCTATCCGGTGGCATGCCCGACAGGTCTGTAGGAAACACATCCGGAAAGTCCCTCACTACCGGGACTGAATCAATGGTAGGAGTCTCTGCACTAACATTCCTTATGAAGGCCAGATAAGAAAGACAATCCTACCATCCGTTGGGCCTTCAAAAATGAAATCACTCTACTGGGGACAAAATCAGTCGAACCTCGCCACTCAATCCGTGGCAACCCCGGCATAGCCAATGTCACAGTCCAGAATATCACTATATGGAGATAACCAATCCATGCCCAATATCACATCAAAATCAACCATACTAAGCAACAAGAGATCCACTCAGGTATCCAAACCCCCAATAGTCACTACACACAACCAATATACACAATCCACAACAATAGTATCGCCCACCGGAGTAGATACATGAACAAATGATATAAGAGACTCGCGGGGCGTATCCAAATAATAGGCAAAATATGATGACACATATGAAAAAGTGGAACTGGGATCAAATAATATAGAGGCATCTTTGTGACAAACTGAGACAATACCTGTAATCACAACATCTGAAGCAATAACATCTGGTCTAGTTAGGAGGGTATAGAAATGGGCCACCAGACCGACCTCCCCCTCTAGGCAGTCCCTAGCTGACTGACCTCCACCCCGAGCTGACTGAGTGGGTGGGGAAGTAACTGGTGCTGAAGCCGAAGGTTGACTCCTCTGCTGGGATGAACCTCCCATAACACGGGGACAGAACCTCTTGATATGACCTAAATATCCACACTCGAAGCAACCTCTCTTGGAAAATGGTGGTGGGGACTAAAGGGAGACCCGCGCACCGGGATGCCCACTAGAAGAACCAGGCATAAATGAGCCCTGAACTAATGGTGCCTGAGTCGAACTTTGAGCTGGAAGGGCACTGAGTGACGAGTGACCCTGATGTGAACTGTGAGAACCATGGGTAGATAACCTACCACTATGACCCGAACAGCTGGCTGAGCATGTCCGAATGGACGGCCTCTGTCGTGCTGAGACTGACCTCCCGAAGGAACACCACTAAAGCTACTAGCTCCCCGAAACCTCTTGGCCTCCCCCTCATCCCTCTCCTGGCGGCGAATTGACTCTATCTCTCTAGCAATGTCAACCACCTCCTCAAAAGGAGTGCTAGATACTCTCTCTGGTCAGAAAAAATCCGTAGTTGATAGTTGAGGCCATCAACGGACCTCCTGATCCTCTCCATATCTGTGGGAACTAGCCAGATAACATGACAGGCTAACTCAGAGAATCTCATCTCAAACTACGACACAGTCATGTCCCTTGGCGCAAATGCGCGAACGGCCTATGCAACTCCTCTTTGCGGGAATGCAGTACATACTTCTCTAGGAAGAGAATGGAGAACTGATGCCAGGTAAGGGCGGTGCATCAATAGGCCTACGCCTCTCATAAGCCTCCCACCAAGTAAAGGCAGCTCCAGAAAATTGAAAACCAGTAAATGAGACCCTACTAGTCTCCAGAATATCCGCTGTACATAACATCCTCTGACACTTATCCAAGAAACCCTGGGCATCCCCGCCCTCTGCGCCATTAAAAGTAGGAGGCTGAAGGCTACCAAACTTCTCCAATCGACGCTACTCGTCATCAGGCATAACTGGAACTACAAAATCCTGAGCAGGTGCAACCGACTGGGCTGGTGGTGCCTCCGGTGTCTGCAGTCCCTGAACAACCTGCTCGAGTGTACGGGCGGCGGGAGTCTGAGTGCCTCCCCCGGCCTTAGAATAGCTACTGTAGTAGAAACTGTGACTGCCTGAGCAAGGCTGGTGCACACGGTCAAAGCCTGAGCCAAGGTCTCCTAAAGACCCGGAATAACAATAGGCACAGTCGGTTCCTGAGTTGATGCTGCTGGAGCTTCCCCCACTGGAGCATGATCATGAACTGGGGTAGCTTGTGGATCTGCAGGTGCTACCGTAGCTGCTGTACGGGCTACACCCCTGCCTCGTCCGCGACCTCGGCCTCTAGTGGCCCCAATTTGTGGTCGTCCGTCCTAACCGGTAGCACGTGTCCTCACCATCTCTAAGAGAATAGAATAACAAAAGTTTAGTACCAGAATCAACATATTCGCACGACAAGAATTCAAAAATGTGAAGTTTTTCCTAAAGGTTCTGCAACCTCCCGAGGAAAAGTACAGACGTCTCCGTACCGATCCGCGAGACTCTACTAAATATGCTCATGACCCGTGAGACCTATGTAACCTAGGCTCTGATACCAACATGTCACGACCCAAAAACTGACCCGGTCGTGATGGCGCCTATCGTGAAACAAGGTCCATATTCAATTTAAAACTTAAGGAAAAAAATATTTTAATAAAAATCCGATAAAAGGTAAAAGTATAAAATCAAAACAAGCGGCAAGAAAGTACAAGCCCGACCTCGGGTGTCACTAAGTCATGAGCAGAATACTACAACTATTTGAAATAAACAAGACTACATAGTTTGATAATATCCAACAAAAGTACTACAAGGAAGATAAGGAAGGAGATGGCAGAACTACAATCGCCAGGCAACTACCTCGCAATCTCCAAGGAAAAGTCTCTAACCGATATGATCAGCAACCGCTATCGTGGCCCGTAATACCTGGATCTGCACAAAAGGCGCAGGGGGTAACATAAGTACACCAACTCAGTAAGTAACAAGACCAAATTATAGACTGACAGGCAGTGACGAACCAAACCTCAATAGGTATGCAAATAAACTGTACGGAAAAGTAGGCATGCTTGCGGTTCAAGTAAAGGCTCAGCAGTAAGTAAATACAATATGACCAGTACAGAGTATAAAGCTCAGGAAATCTCTAAGTACCAATGCACAAATAACATGATCAATGTTCCGTATACCTCCACTCACAAGTGCTCAACTACTCGGTACTGTATATGGCCACCCGGCCCAGGAAAGATCCATCTCGGAATATATGTACATCACTGACCGTAGTCATCCAGTACCGAAGAAGACCATTCCAGCCCTATGGAGAAGATCCATCTCCAGGTATCGATACTTCGGACAAGATCCATGATTAGGGAAGATCCATCCCTCAATATCATCAACTGCGCTCATTGGGGGTGTAATGACTTCGGACGGGCTTCTCTTAGCCTAACCACTATATCAAGCCAACGAAGGCATGATCAATTTATTGCCTTATTTTAGAAAGAAAAACCCAATAATTGTTCCCAAAACTATCATTTTTGTGATTTATCTATTGGATTCTCATATTTGCATTAAATATAGCTAACATAATTTTTATATATTTTTTATAAATTTATTTAATATTTTTAAAGCTAAATTGCACGTAATTGCGATATTAGCTTTTTTTAAGACTTAGTGGTGTTTATATTTATAAAATTAACTTTAGTATTTTTAATTGGATAATTATGTATTATTAATCACTTTAGTAGCTTTAATTTATTCCAAGAAATTATTTTACTATTTTTATAAATTAAACAAGGAAACAAGTGGCTATTTAAATGTTAGCCCATTTCATTTCAATTTTGGCCAGATTTGAACCCCTAATTAAACCCAATCTTAAACCCAATTACCCAGTCCAAATCCTAAATCTACCCGACCCACAACCCGTTTGAATAACCCACCCGGATCCCCATTTAATCCAGGTCGTTGATCAAAATAATCAACGGCCACCATTCACCCTTCCTAAATTAAACCAAACGACCCCCCAAACCCCTCTCATTTCCCTCACTCAACCAACTCTCTCTCTATCTCTTTATCTTCGGTTCTCTCTAGAACCTTCCCCTTCCCCCTCCTCTCCGATGAGTCTCATCCATCTTCTCCAGCCATCTCCTGGCCTGAATCTATGGTGATCTTACCACCTACCAACCTTCCATGATGCATACACGCTCGTTTGCTAAGTTTTCATGGTCTAACCACGAAGAAGCTTCGTCCAGGCCTCGTTGATTCAAGTTTTATGGCCATCTCCGGCCTTGCTCCGGCAAGCAATGTCTGTTTCGAGCCTGGCTTCGATTCCTCCTTCTTTGATCCAGGCCTTTCTCACCGTTTGGGTTCCTCTGAAACCCTAGCTTTTGAGGTTTTTCTGATCTCTTTAGAACTATTCCAGATCCATTTTTTCCCTAAGTTTTTAAATGATTTCTTGATATTTCTTTCAAAGCTATGTTTTCGAAACCCTTTATTTTTTTTCCGACCTAGGGTTTCTGAGTTATTTAGAGGCTTTTCTGATTTTATTTTTGTGTTTTTTACTACGTTTCTTCTACTATGTTCTTTGTGATTTTCTTATTAAGTTTCTTCCACTATGTTCTTAATTAGTTTCTTCTACCATGTTTCTTTATATGTTTCTCGTACTGTGTTCTGATTAGTCTTCTTCTACTATATTTCTTATTAGCTTCTTCTACTATGTTTCTTTGAGATCTTCTACTGTGATTCGCATGTTACTTTTTTACTATGTTTCTCATGAGTTTCCGTTACTGAAAAAGCATGTCGAAGGCCCCAGTTCCCTTCTGAGATCTTTGAACTTGTTTTCGACTAGTATCTTCTTCTTGATTACTTGTCCTCTCATCTCGGCATTCGATTGATGGTAAAACCCTAGAATTTGGGGTTCATCCGAGTTTGAGAACATTGGCTATGTGATATGTTTGTTCTTCATATTTAAAACCGTCTGATTTCAGAAACCCTAACTATTTCGAGTTTTTGAATTTGTTTCTCAACTGAGTCTTGAAATCTTTGTTTCAACCTCTGTCTCTTTAAGCAATTCTAATTTTCCACTAAACTCTTCTAAGGTCTTTTACGCTGGACCTTTTATATGCTATTTGATTCTACTTCTCTTCTACATTGCTAACCTATATGACTACCATGCTCCTATAGTCTACTATCTACTGATTTTGCAATGACACGTCATTTTCCTTCAGCTTAACATGTTTGTATGTTCTTTATATGTGCTGAACTTCCCTCTAAAATGGCTTTTAAATTTGTGATTAGTTCAGATTTTTTTCTGTATAGGTTTGATTGATTTCTTTCCTTGTTGGCTGATTTCCCTGTGACTCGACTTAAGTTAAAACTTTTCTCAGCTTTTCTGACATGGTTCACTAATGGACCAGTGATTACAAAATCTTTGATCCTTGATTTACTGGCTACTAATTGATTTTTATTACCTTATTTATGTAACCGTGTATATCAAAATTCTGCCCTTAAGTAACTTCTTATGTATTTACCCCTAATTGCATGCTTTGCACAAGATGTTTATTTGATTTCTTCCCTTAAATAGTTTTCCCGTTTGAATCTGAGTTCCTTAATTAAGGGAAATCTTGTATTGATTGATTTTTAATTGATCCCCCAGTCCCTTAAGTGTTTTCTTACCTTATTTCTGCCTATTTTTCACACTATAAATATACTACTCCTTCATTAGCACAAGCAATCGATCCCTCACTCATAGTTTTCTTTTGAAACTACACTTACACATAATAGTATTCTCTTACTGTTTCTGTATAGCTCAACACTTAAATTAGCATGCTGATTTATTTCTGCCTATTTCTATTATAGATCCCAAACCCCTACCCCCTATGTGCTTGAGCTATGGCTTAAGGCATGGCAATATGCAAATTATTGTCCATGAATTAAGCTTGATCCTTTGGGATCCTAGCCTCTAATAGTGTGTTCTAATAAGCTTATGAGTGTGCTAGCATTCACCATTGCTGGGTATGCCCACAGCCTGCCCTTGGCTCTTTAAAACCTCCCCGTTCCCCTGTACCCCTATGTGTACTTATTTGTAGTTGTTTCCCTTCTCCTTTCCTTCTCTCAGAATTCTTTTCTGCATTTGCACTCCCTCTTAGTCTTTAAGTTCTGCCCCCTCTTGTGAGCCTTGCCTTGGGACCTTGAGTTCCCTCTGAACTTGGACACTTGAGGGCTGGCCCTTCCACACTGCACTTGTCCTAATCTGATAATACATTTGGGTGTGAGCATTGCCCGGAGTCCTTTTGAGGCTCTTAGGGAACTTTGACACACTCGAATGGGAGAAAGGCTTTGGATCTTGATCTTATGGAGTTGGTTTACCTCATATTTCAGACATGAAGTCTGAATCAGGCTCTCCTTTGGTTGTACTTTTATTTTTATTTATTTTTCCTGATGTATTTTACTTTATTCTGGGCTGTAATAATTTTGTAATAAACATTTGGGGCTGGTTAGTGAAAGGGCAGGTAACTATGTATGCAAAAGGTAGATGCCATGCCTATAGGTATTTCTGAATTCTGCACTCTCACATAGATGCCATGCCTATAAGTATTTCTGAATTCTGCACTTTCACATAGATGCCATGCCTATAGGGATTTCTGAATTCTGCACTCTCACATAGATACTATGTCTATAGTAATTCTGAATTCTACATTCTCACATAGATACCATATCTATAGGTTTTCGAATTCTGCACACTTAAATGCATATAGAAAGCACGTCTATAGGGAATTCTGAATGTCCATTTTTTATATAGAAATCATGATCATAGGTCTACTACTCTCGTCTAGAAATCATGCCTATAAGTCAATCTGAATTCTGCATATGCATATAGAAAATATGCCTATAGGTCTTTCTGAATCCTGTATATCCATTTTCTCATATAGAAATCATGTTCATAGGTCTTAAACAAATTTCTGCACCTAGATACCATGCTCATAGGACTTAAACATTCAATTGCAATTGGGCATCATGTCTTAAACAGAATTCAACATCTAGATATCATGTTCATAGGTTTAAAATGAGTCTTCTGCATTTTTATACTACGTTTTCAAGGTTTTAAAATCAATAACGCCTAGAAAGCATGTCTATAGGAGTTTCTAATTAAATATGATTTGCCTCACTTAATGTCAGATATAAAATCAGTAATAACGAGTATCATCAGTCTCGGAGCCTATAACTTTTGTTAAAGTGCGCTTTCTTTTCATAATCTGACTTCCCCTTTTTACTAGCATGTACTCAGTTTATTTTTTGAGACCTTATTATTTCATGGCTTTCCTGAATTCAATAGATACCATGCCTATAGGATCCTTGTTTGACACTTAGGCAAGCCTTAGGATAAAAGTTATAAACTGAATCTGTGCTATTAACTACAACCAACAGGCATGCCTGATTCGGGCTTCTTATCTGAATTATGTAACAAATCAGTCTGCCTCAACCTTTAAGTTCTTTCTTAGACCATAAACAGTATGTGAAAGTCATGCTAATTATGTGCTTTCTTTGTTCGAGAGGGTATATCTGAGCCTTTTACTTGTTATGTGTTTTCCCCAACTTGCTATACATGTTTTTGTATATCGCTTTAGAATTTTACCTTCGAAACTACAAATAAGCCTAATATCTCTCTCTCTTAGGATTAGTAGTCCTAAATGCCTCCGGACTGATAGGATTGGGAGGGTAATAGCATGCAATAAGTAATCGTGACCATTTCACGCTTTAATACCTCAACGGGATGGGAAAGGGTAGATATGGATAAGATGATCATGCGATAATGTCTCGTGTGGCCCCTCACTGAGGAGTGATTACCGGATGTTGTGTGGGGTGATCCATATTATTAATAAACCTAGGACCCCCCCTCCCTTTTGTTTCTTTGTTTCTTTTAAAGATTTCAAACTATTTCTTTTAAGAAATCAGCTTCCTTTTAATTCTTTCCAATTTTGTTTGTAACCATTATGTGAAAATCCTCTCTTATTTGAAGTTTAATTTGCCTACATGTTATTTGCACCTAAATTCACAACAATAGTCTAGCCGGGAACCACACTAGTGGATTCTGAGGGGTGCCTAACACCTTCCCCTTGGAATAATTTCAAGCCCTTATCCAATCTCTGGTTACTCAAATCAAACCTTCTTGGTGTCCTAATGCACCTTAATCATTAGGTGGTGACTCTTCAAATGCAAACCCAAATTCCCAAAAGGGAATGAGTTGTCCTCCCAAATGTCATAAACCCGATTTCATGAGAAAAATGGGGCGCGACAGACAGCAAGAAGCGACCTCTCGGGTCTCATGATAATTAGAATGATTTGCAACTCATTAACTGGCTCACATAATTACAACACAAACATCAGCTAGAAAGAGTCGCTAAGCGGTGTCATGGGATGACCCAGGCCACAATTCTCATGGTGCACGCCCACACGCCCGTCACTTGGCATTTGCGTCACTTCAATAGTAATCATATAACACATAGTTCGGGGTTTCGAACCCTCAGAACCATATTTGGAAGTGTTACTCCTCAAGCCATGCCAAACTCTAGCTCGCGACGCCCTTGCCTCTCGATTCGGTTACCAAATCCCCCGAATCTAACCAAAATCAGAACCATAACATCAAAATATGCTAAGGGAACAAAGACCACGCAAAAATAATCAAATTACATCAAAAATCCTGAAATTGGTCAAACCCGACCCCCGAGCCTGTGTCTCGAATTTCGATTAAAATCACAAAACTAAAATCCTTACACTCTCACGAGTTCATACATACCAAATACATCAAAATCCAACCACAAACATCCCCTCAAATCCTCAAATCAAAGTCTCCAATTTCAAGCCCTAATTTCCCAATTTTCGGCTTTAAATTCCACTAATTTTATGTTTAATTGGGTAGAAATCATCATAGAATTGAATATTGAGTTCAAAAATCTTACCTCCAAGTGTTTCCCTTTGATTCCCTCTTCATTCCCTCTCAAAAAGCTCCAAATCTGGCCAGCAATGGTGAGAAATGGCCTAAAATTTGCGAAGATGGCTATTTAAACATTTTGCCTAGATATATTTCATTCTTCACGAACGCGGTCAATGCCTAGCGTTAGCGAAGCACAAAAATCATTGACCAATTAAATCCTCTATCGCGAACGCAAAAACCTCTTCGCAAATACGATGCCTTGCTCATCTTAACCTACGCGAACGCATTCCTTTGGTCGCGAACGCGATGCCTTAGGGCCTGATGCCCAAGCCTGCTTCACCCTTCTATGCGAACGCAAACTATGCCACGCGTTCGCGATGCACACTCTGCCTCAACCTTCGCGAACGCGGGACCAACATCACAAACGCGAAGGGCAATTCTCCCACCTCACTCAACATTTCTTCGCGAATGCGAGAGCCCTCTCACGAACGCGAAGAGCAAAGCTCTGCAACAGAAATAGCAGAAAATCTACAACTCTCCACAACCACAAATTGGTCCGTTAACCACTCGAAACTCAATCGAGGCCCTCGGGACCTCAACCAAACATGTCAACACATCCCATAACATCATTCAAACTTGTTCCAACCTTAGAAATGCTCAAAACAACATCAAAACACTAAATCGCCCTCGGATTCAAGCCTAAGGATTCTGAAACTTCCGAATTTCGAATTCGATCAAAAAGTCTACCAGACTTTGTTCGAATGACCTGAAATTTTGCACACACGTCCCAAATGACACAAAAGACCTACTCCAACTTTCAAAAGTCCATTATGACCCCAATATCAAAATTTCCACTACCAACCGAAAAGCGCCAAAATTCCAATTTCGCCAATTCAAGCCTAAATCTACCACGGACCTCCAAATTACATTCCGAATACGCACTTAAGTCCCGAATTACCTCACGAAGCTATCTGAATCATAAAAACCAAATTCCGATATCGTTTACTCATAAGTCAACTTCCAATTGACTTTTCAAACTAAATGGCCAACTTAAGAGACTAAGTGTCTCATAACACTCCAAAACTATCCCACACCCGAACCAACCAACGTGATACAATAAAATGTAGCTGAACAACACATAAGAAAGCAGAAATGGAAGAAACAGAGCGGTAACTTATGAAACAACCGGCCGGATCGTTACACATGTGTTCATAACATCATCAAGCCTCTTGAGGCATCCCATCATATCATCTCGGCAACTGTGGGCAAAATCATCAACGTATACCAGTTGATCAGGTGTTGGTGCGTATATAATGCCATAACCTTTCCTATATATATATATATATATATATATATATACACGTATATAACGTCATATGGTCATGGATCAATGCGCATGTATAAATGCATGAAATGCATATGAAATACGTTAATAAAATCTCTCGGTGCGTCATAAGGCCATTATTCCTCTGATTAATATCATGAAATAAACTTTACCAACTTACGTATTTTTGAGACCCATGAATAGATGATAGAATAATATGAAACATGAAAGAATAAGAATATACACATCTCTAGCATTTCTACGAATATAGTAGTTTATGGAAGTTGTGCATTTGCTCGTTTCGCTTGTGTCATATAAATCATGCCAAAAAGAAAGAAGGGATAGTCTTAACATACCTGGAGGCTTGAGTAGTGAAAAATCCGTATGATATTCTTGGAAAAGGTTGCACCGTACTCCTTTAGAATCGCAAAATCTCACATTGCTACAGTGCTATGAAATCTCGTTGGAATTATTTTATTTCGAGAGTAATGTCCGTTGAAGCCAAAATAATTATGGGAATTGTTCTTGTTGGATTTCAGATTAACTTGGAATTTTGGAAGAAAGCTATATGATCCCTTTAATTATCTCAAGGCCAAACTTTAAATATGCTTACGGAAGTGTCATATGACATGACACTTAAATGGCCACCTTTCATGCCAAGTTATGAGTCACTTAATTTATTTCAAAGGGGCTGCCACGTTTTTGCTTTAGTCCTTATCCAAAGACTTCAATTAATCTACCACTAAGTATTAATTAACTAGGTAATTTTCCATTACCCGATAATTAATCAATTATCCACATAATTAATAATTATTTTCACTTAAAATACTACTCATTTTTCACATACCTTATACACCTTACTATCATGGTCATGTGGTAACTTGTATGGCACTAGTCCATAAATACCGAGTATTTTAGCTCGGGCCGTATTTTACCCCCAAAATGTCAAATTTCGACGAAATTCATTTTCTTCGATTTGCTTACCCTCTCACCTTCATGAAATTACTCATCACTTATTTGAAATAGCATAATACTTATAATCTCACCATAATCTCATTCCCGAACTTCTATTATTTGTTTATGGCGCACTTTCACATACGAAAATATGGGGTGTAACAACTCTAGTACTGCAGATCGAAGCAAGGCAAGCAGCTCACTACTAAGTCTCCGTAGAAATGCGTCTACGCGCCTGTGTGACCACTGGTAGTACCTGTCTCAGTACCTGCACATTCAGTACACAAGTGTAGCAGAGTACGAAAAACAACGTGTAACCAGGAAATATCTAGTCTAACCTCGAAGAAGTAGTGACGATGGGTCGACTTGACACTTACTAGTGGTCAAACAATAATAGAAATACATAAAATAGCCATAGTAAGTGTACAAGTAGCAGCGGAGCAAATAAAAGTAATTACAGTAATTCCATACATGAGTCTATATCAAATCACTAAACATGTCATAACCGACCTTGAAGGCGCTAACTCAACTATTACCAAACCAAATCCAGTCTCAAATATTAAGCATGAGGGTGCCAAGGCGAACGGCCTGATCCCACAGAAATAGTGGTACTTAGTACTGCCAGGCCCGATCCTATGAGAATAGTGTTACTCAGTACTACCGAGGCAAACGACTTGATCCCATAAGAATAGTGTTACCGTACTGCTGAGGCAAACGACCTGATACCATAAGAGTAATTTGTTACACTGCCGAGGCGAACGACCCGGTCCCATAAGAATTGAGAAATTTACCTCGCTCATAGAAGCACATGCGAGTCGAGAAGACATGGATCCATAATTTATCAAATATTTCCCAATTTTTCCAAAGTAAAAGTGTCACGACTTAAAATATCACATGTCGTGATAGCGCCTATCGCAATACTAGGCAATCCGACAATCACAAATAACCACACATCATTAAATTTAAAACATACTAAAATAGCTTAAATAGTGAAAATCCTATAATAACTGGTAAGGAAAACCGCAACACAATACAAAATCCCTCAAAATTCGGTGCCACTGAGTACATGAGCATCTAAATGACAGCATAATTTGACTACTAAGACACTGTCTAGAAAGATAGAACAATACAAATAAACTTAAAAGAAAGAGAGTCGAGGTTTGGGGATGCCAAGGCAACTACCTCAATAGTCCCTACAGCAGCAGGTAAAGCTCCAAAGCTAGCAACTGCCATGCCCAGAAGTACCTGGATCTGCACACGAAGTGCAGAGTTTAGTATGAGTACAATTGACCCAACGTACTCAATAAGTAACAACACTAACCTTGGGCTGAAAGCAATGACGAGCTCAGGCAATACAATCCAAATACAAAATTTAACACTACAAAAATTTAGAAATGCTTCCAAATTTAACAATTCAACACAGATAAAATATGTCAAGAATGACTAATATAAGGAATGTTACATCTCTATATCTACATGTCAAAAGTGCATGCTACATGTAATGCATCACAATGATAACCTCACGCACTCACACTCTCAGAATACTTAAGCAAATAACTCAACAGTAAAAAAAAACGACCATTGTGGGTCCCAGCAGTACTAGCACACGGCCTAAACATGATTTCTAACATAAGTTATAGATCAAATTCTCTAACACATAGAGTGGACATGAGTAATAGCAAGATTCAATGACTATACATATTCACAGAATCGACCGGGTCACAGTTAATACAGTGCACGCCCACACCCCCGTCACCTCAACACCAACCATATAACACGTATTTCAGGAATTCATACCCTTAGAACCAAGTTTAAAAGTGTTACTTACCTCAAACCGTGTAAATCTCTACTCCAAAAACCCCTTTCCTTGCAAATCGGCCTCTAAACGACTTAAATCTAGCCACAAACAACCCTATACAATCAACACAAGCTATAGGAATCAATTCTATATGATAAATCTAAGTTCTTAAACAAAAGTCAAAAAGTCAACCCTGGGCCCACATCTCGAAATCCGAAAAAATTAACAAAATCCGAACACTCATTCAACCACGAGTCTAACCATACCAAAATTACTCAATTCCTATCACAACTCGACCTTCAAATCCTCAATTTAAAACCTATGAAGTTTCTACAAATTTTCCCACCCAAAATACAAATTAACTGATAAATACAATGATAGATTCATGTATATTAACCAAATTAGAGTTAAAATCACTTACCCCAATCAATTCCTTGAAAATACCTCCAAGGATCGCCTCAATTCGAGCTCCCAAAGTCCAATTATAAAATTTTACTCTAACCCTCGTTTTTGAATCTTATATTCGGCCTAGGTGCTCTTCTTCGCGATCGCAGGAAATGATTCATGATTGCGAAGCACAAATCCACAAGCTGCCAAAATTACTCTATGCAAATACAAAACTCCATGTGCAAACACGACTCACAGATTCATCATCCTACGCGATCGCAGCCCCCTTCACGCCATCGCGAAGAACATGTAGCGTGGACTCCCAGCCTCCTCCTTTCTTCTTCGCAGACGCGACCCAATATACGCGTTTACGATTCATTAAATTCCAAATCTCTACAATCGCAAACCTCTTCTCGGGATCGCATAGAACAATTTTCCACTAATTGACAAACAACTCTTCATGATCGCGTATAAGGAAACCAACAACAGAAAAATCAACAGCCTTCAAAGTTTCAAAATGCGTCGAACATGATCCGAATCACACCCGAGGCCACCGGAACCTCAACAAAACATACCAACAAGCCCTAAAATATCATACGAACTCGCTCGAAGCCTCAAATCACATCGAACAATACTAAAATCATGAGTCACACATCGATTCTAGCCTAATGAACCTATGAACTTCTAACTTCCAAAACTAATGTCGAAGCATACCAAACCAACTCCGATTAACCTCAAATCACACAAGTCATAATTGACACAACGCACCTATTCCAACTTCCATAACTAAAATCCGAGCCCGGTGACCACAAAGTCAACTCTCGATCAAACTTCTCAACTCTCCAAACTTCCATTTTTTCAACTTTCGCCAATTCAAGCCAAAATGACATGCAAACCTCCAAATCAATATCCTGACACACTCCTAAGTCTGAAATCACCCTACGGAGTTATTGGAACTGTCAAATCTCCATTCTGGAGTCATTTACACACAAGTAAATATCCAATTAATTCTTTCAACTTAGGCTTCCAACCTTGGGACTAAGTGCCCCAACTCATTCTGAAACATCCCCAGAGCTAAACCGATTGCCCCGGTGAGTTACATAACAATAGAAGACCACATTATAAGCAATAAATGGGGAACGGGGCTGTAATACTTAAAATGACCAGCCGGTTCGTTACATTCTCCCCATCTTAAATAAACATCCGTCCTCGAACATGTCTAGAATCATATTTGGAGTCTCAAATAGGTGTGGATATCTGCTCTGCATCTCCCGCTCGGTCTCCCAAGTAGCCTCCTCCACTGGCTGCTCTCTCCACTGCACCTTCACTGAAGCTATATTCTTTCACCTTAACTTTAGCACGATTCAGTTAGATGTGGATTTGACTTATGATGTGGATGAAACATAAGACGGATCGCTGAAATACTTCCGGAGCATTGAAACATGAAACACTGGAGGAACACTCGATAGACTATGTGGCAATGCAAGATTCTAAACTACCTCTCCAATCCTCTCAAGCACCTCAAAAGGCCCAATATACCGAGGGATCAAATTGCCCTTCTTTCCGAACCTCATAACACCTTTCATGGGCAAAACTTTGACCAGTACCTTCTCTCCAACCATGTAAGCAACATTGAGAACCTTCCGATCGGCGTAGCTCTTCTGTCTAGACTACGTTGTGCAAAGCCGATCCTAAATAAACTTAACCTTGTCTAAGGCATCTTGAACCAAGTCAGTACCTAATAACTTAGCTTCACCCGGCTCAAACCATCGGAGACCAACACTGTCTCCCATACAAAGGCTAATATGGAGCCATATGAATGCTCAATTGGTAGCTATTATTGTAGGCAAACTCTGCAAGTGGCAGAAACTGATCCCAAAACTCCCCGAAATCCATGACACAAGCATGTAACATATCCTCTAATATCTGAATAGTACGCTCGGGTTGTTCGTTCGTCTGAGGATGGAATGCTATACTTAATTGAACCCATGTGTCTAACTCTCATTGCACTGCTCTCTAAAACTGCAATATATACGGTGTGCCCTAATGTGAAATGACGGACACTAGCACACCGTGAAGGCGAACAATCTCGCGAATATAGATCTCAGCCAACCTCTCCGAAGAATAAGTAGTCCTAACTGGAATAAAATGCACGAACTTGGTCATCCGATCCATAATCATCCGAATAGAATCAAACTTCCTCGAAGTCCGTGGGATCCCAACTACAAAGTCCATGGTGATACGCTCCCATTTCCACTCCGGAATCTCAAGAATTTAAAGCAAACCACCCGTTCTCTGATGCTCGTACTTCATTTGTTGACAATTCATGCACCGAGCTACAAACCTCACTATATATTTCTTCATCATCCTCCACCAATAGTGCTACCTCACATCCTGATACATCTTTACAACACCTGGATGAATGGAATAGTGCAAACTATGGGCCTTCTCAAGGATCAACTCACGTAGCCCATCCACATTGGGCACAGAAATCCGAACTTGCATCTATAGCACCTCATAATCCCCAATAGTAACCTCCTTGGTGTCACTGTGTTGAACCGTATCCTTGATGAAAAGCAAATGGGGGTCATCATACTAAAGCTCTATGATGCGATCATATAAGGAAGACCGAGAAATCACACAAGCTAGAACCCGAATAGGCTTTAAAATATCGAACCTCATGAACTGATTGGCTAAGGCCTGAACATATATTGCAAGCGGCCTCTCACCAACAGGAATAAATGTAAGGCTACCCATACTCTCTACCCTCCTACTCAAGGCATCGTCCACCACAATGAAATGACATGAACAATGAAGATTCATATAGCCGAATCTAGCTAGAGCAGTGGATTTCATGGAGATGGGGATGGCTATTTTTTTACTGTATTTGTTGTTGATGTTCATTTGGTTTTTCCTTGAAAAGGGTCCAGTTGAAGATGGAAGCAGTATGAGTGTAAAGGTTCTATCGGTTGAATTAGAAACAATGCGAGGTGAAAGGGAATTTATATCAGAAATAGATGCATTGTCTGATATTAGACATGAAAATCTTGTCACCCTCAGAGGATATTGTGTCTATGGGACCAACAGAATTACATAAAAAATAAGAGTCTAACACAATCATTTTTAGGTAAAAGATATTTAAGTAATTTAAGTTATATATATTGTCAGTGTAAAAATTTGATAGTGTAAAATTTCTTGCACTAATACTTAAACGCATTATTTAATCTCTCTCATATTAAATTTTTGGAAGAGTCCTATCACAATGAGATGGCTTGGTTGTTTTGACAAGCATGGGAAGAGAAAAACAGAAGTAAATTTACATGGGCACTTAGGAGAGAATTAAGATTCACCGTACGGAGCTATTCCCAGTCTCGAAATCCCAAACGGACCTCGATAACACTAAAATGCACTTTAACCCAAACATATGAAATTCTTTCCAAAAATGCTAACTTCCACTATAGGTGCCTAAACGCTCCCGGGCCATCCAAAACCCGATCCGAATATACGCCCAAATCTAAAATCATCATACGAACCTGTTGGAACCTTCAAATCCCGATTTTGAGGTCGTTTACTCAAAAATCCAATCTTAGTCAGTTCTTCCAACTTAAAGCTTTCGAAATGAGAATTCTCTTTCCAAATCTACTCTGAACTTCTCGAAATTCAATTCCGACCATACATACAAGTCATAATACCTGAAGTGAAGCTACGCATGACCTCAAACTGCCGAACGATGCGCTAGAGCTCAAAATGACCGGTCGGGTCATTACATTCTCCCACTTAAACATACGTTCGTCCTCGAACGTGCTAAGAACTGTGTTGGAGCTGTCTGAAATCACTGTTTAACACCTTGTGCACCTACCCGTGCTATCACAACTCAGTTGAGCACATTAGCTCGAGCAAATCTAAAGATTTTCTCTTTCATTCAAGCAAATAAGCTTAGAGCCCAATTCCAACATCCGGAATTTTCTGTCAGGCCTATTTCCAACATACGAACACTGTATCAATCACCACACGATGTACCAGAACATGACTGCATACCTTTGCTAAATTCACACCTTGCACTGCTTTATTCACAGGACCACAATAACATCCTCTGATAACAATAGCCAGAATTTCCACGATTCTAATGCTTCCACTGCACTTTATGACTACATAGGTATGGCTCTAATTCTTACAATACTTCCACGATGGAAGAGACGTGTAGAAATTCATAACCAACTGCTGAATCAACAAATCATTGGGTCTATACTCTTGACAAGAACCACCACCTCATTCTGAACCAAATAGTGGTCTTTGCTCTTTAATATACTTCATATAATCCGATCGCACCGATCCTAGATCCAATAATCCTGTCTCACCCAGTACGAACTGCTCAGGCAATAAGCCAACCCGGACAGGATCAAAAGTTTCAGATGATGCCACAATGCCAATAGGCTACCAACTCGAACGTAATACAAAAGGGAAATGAACTCTGGAAGGGACTACTCAACTCACGTACTAATATGAACTTTCCTCAGAAAATGGGAAAGACACACAAAAATGGGATATAGAAAGTTGTATTCAACGTCACACTATTGCAGTGTGCAACTCGATCCAAATAACATACCTGTGGCGGCGTACCACCCGATCCGCTCATAAAATTCACATAATAAGATACACACCGAGCTAAATTGCTCATTACTATAAAATACCGAATATTGGCCACAAGCATACTAAGTGCATAATACCATCCCTGGGGAGACATATAGCGCCATAAGCTACAAAACCCAAGCACAACTGAAGTGCGATATATGATCTAAATCTCAAGGGCCATCTTGCTCACATAACACCATCGCTATGAGGAACCGCAACACACAAGAATTTATCAAACCGATTCACAACTCACACGGCACCATATAGTACTACATGAAATAGCTGACGACGAAATAAAATCCAACGTCCGAATACTCCTCCATAAGGAGCGTATTGCTGAATGAACACATCTGGCCTGATACAGAGCCCACATTCATATTTAAATCCATCCACAGATCACAAGTCGATTCTGATCGTAACGAACTAGGCCAATAATCTTTCCTGGGTCCATAATAACCCCCTTTTTCACATAGCACACAAGAACAACCATCACAACCGGAGCAATCCTCCACAGTACACAACCCAATAAACTGAGTGCTCTCCAGGCATAAATTCTCAAATTAACGATATCACCACAATCTTCATACTTGGTTTAATTCTTCAATCAATCAAGTGACTATATGCCACACTTATACAACCTTACAGTGGGGCAAGCTCCCACGACCTTCCGCAACAAATAACAGGTCTGCACATCCTCACCACCGGACATACCATGCTATAAAGCAAATCAAGAATCCGCAAATCAATACACAAAGCCTCTTGTACCAGGCACTGATCTCAGATGACACTGAAGACAATACCAACTTACTTTAAACTTTCAAACTCCTTTCTTGCTCATCCGAGCTTGTGACATCCTTGTCAACACCGAACCGCAATCTTGATGCTCACTTTCAAATTCCATACCACTCACCACACTTACCACGCCAATATGCAATAGCACCCGAATTTCATCATAACTCCTGGACCACTAATAGATTAATACTTCATAATATAAAAACTTTTCACTTAACTCATTTTAGGAGAACCATAGCATCACATGAGTGAATCCTCATAACTGTAGAACATTCAAATCCTCAAGTAGTGGCTTAAACTGCCACAACCCTTCCGGGATCCGCCTACACATAACATGCCATAATTCTTGAATACTTCCAAATATAATAAATTACGGCGGTCGTCGAGCCCCGCGCACACCACCACCACTATGTCAATTC
Source organism: Nicotiana sylvestris (assembly GCF_000393655.2). Classification (NCBI taxonomy): domain Eukaryota; kingdom Viridiplantae; phylum Streptophyta; class Magnoliopsida; order Solanales; family Solanaceae; genus Nicotiana; species Nicotiana sylvestris. The sequence goes on from NC_091065.1 coordinate 119,967,322, forward strand.
AACCATGGTTGACCAATCTAACTTCCTCTAATTCATCCTTAACTTGCCTTAGAGATAATATTAACTCCATTCCTTACATCACCAACCTGAATCCGCACTCACCCCTAGTGACCTTGAATCACGAGACCATGCTGTCTCAAATCCCACGAACCATCTCTTACCTTCCTTGTGCGCATATCCGCATACTCAACCAGTATACCCATTCCGATAATCCCACTATGGATCTGAAGTCGGTTTCCTCCCATTCCTCCAAATGCTACACTGCAAGCCAAAAGTTTCATACAACATTCTGATTCTCTTATCATGATCCGCTGCAAAAGCTCGATCCTTAACCATACTTATGGACTCGAAATCCTTATACACCACACTTTAACCTTTGGATCTACTAGGACCGTTGTTGAGAGCCACCCACTCTGACTTGGTCCCGAATATAGTCAACTCCAAGAATCTTCTATCACATGAACACCCTCTCATCGAAGCACCCGACTGAATCACTTTACTTGAAACCCACATCTATACAAAGCATTAATCCTGAACCTTCCCCCAAGTCTGAACATGGGTCAATAAGGCCAACCATAACACACCTTTAACAATTCCTTTACTCAAGTTACCACTTATACTCTCTCCCCTTAGCTGAAATAGCCTACCAATATGCTAAAATCAAGAACTCTCACCAATAGACGACCATGCAATCCAACCGTTCTCCCAATTAGCTTGAAGCCACTATTACACGACTCTGGAACCCTCCAAGGTCTTTTATCTCTTATTGACATGACCTTGCACAATCAAACCGCCTAATTCCTTGAAATCCTTCCGTTAGCACTTCATAAACACGCTGAATCTCCATCAATGTTCACATATTTGACCTCTTACCGAATGGCCAATAAAATCCTTCGCGGAAGCTTCGCCAACCACGCGACCGCTAACCTGCTCACAGGGGATAACCCACCTATGGAAATTACCTACTGTCATCTTCCAACATTGCTGCACGAGGTACAATCACTATGACATCAATAACCCATCCTGAGCTCGTGCTCATTCACTAGCTGCACAAGTCCATTCACTCCTCGTGGACATAAATTAAATGTCCGACAATATCCTTCCATCCCAAGTCATGTTGTATCATTCTTCATATCAAGCAACTCCCTTCTGTCATATCCAACCTCTCGCCGCATAATAGCCAATACTTTAAATTAAATCCGTAGACCCAACCACTATCCACTAACATTCCCAAATCATTCCAAACTTTCCTCAATGGTGCGTATCATCCTACCACAAAAACCATATGCAACTCCGCCACTCTCCCACTTTGGCAAAACTCACTCCTTTAATCAGCTACTCGACCTTCGCTTCTTTTACCTGGCCTTTTAGAAAATTTAACCAATGCCTGACACTTCCCACATGTCCTTCCTCATCCTTTGCTGCTCAGTTGTTGCTCTAATTAAATCTCTATCTCCGAAACGTTTGAACCAACAGATTGTCACTAACTTTAACTTTTCGAAGATCGTCTTTCTCGAGCCGTCAGCATTAAAAATACCGATACAATCCTATACAACCGCACCCTACGATCTCTAATTGTTGCTTCTCCAATACCATTTCACAATACCCTGCCCCAAAGGCAAATTGAAGAGAACCATACACCGGCGAACTTAACATATTCAATCGAGGACGACGATACCACGTCACAAATGAAAATTCCACCACACTTGAAAACACTAAGTCTCGTTACTTTGTCAATCCGAACCTGGACATTCACAGACCAATTGCTTTTCCCCCGCTGGAAATAAAATATCGAATCTCTAAATCGTGCACTGAGTAAACCTCCTTTCAAGTCATTCACTGCTCTAACACATAGGCAAATATCCTACCATCACGTCAATACTATACGATAACCAATCATGAGCAATCATAGAAATCTGTGCATAGCCTCAAAGCTCTCAGAAGTGCAACTACTGAGCTGAAATGACAGAATATACTTCCGTAAGGCGACGACAATAGCCCAACCAACTATGCAGGGAGAAACATCACGCACCATATCTGTAGTACCATTAAAATTCTTCAAATCTTGATTTATAATAAGCGCTTCACGTCGCATAAGATTGAGTAGGAGGGAAATAAAGGCATAATCCTCAAGGAATCAAATTGCACGATGCAGAATCAAGAAGAGAAGTACTCCTAACAGCCATGTAGCCTCTCGAAGATAAGTACAGACGTCTCTGTACTGATCCACAAGACTCTACTAGACTCGTTCATGACTCGTGAAACCTAAGGGAAACTAGTGCTTTGATACCATGTTGTCATGATCGAAAATCCACTAAGGGTTGTGATGGCGCCGGACTCCGCTGCCAGGCAAGCCAACCAAAATATTTAATTAAATTCTCGTTTTAATAATTTTGAAAACTATGATTTTCCTTCAATTTTACTAGTAAAAGGTAATCATTTCAAATTAAATATAAATGTTAAGAAGTTAATACAAGATACCCCATAATCATCCCAGAACCCGGTGCATAAGTGCATGAGCATTTACTAGGGAATGAAATAAAATACAGTAACTGTCCGGATTACATAGTGGACATAAATGAAAATACAGTACAATACTTTGAAAGAAACTCTGCTAGTTGCGGGTCGTCTCGATAAATATAGCTCACATAAGTCTCTGTATCAACCATGCCGCTATGTCACTAAGCCACTAGCCACACATAAACCTGTGCGACAAAAATGCACAACAAGTTCAGTATGGGTACGAAAATAACGTGTACCCAGTAAGTATCCCGTCTAATCTCAAAGAAGTAGAGATGAGAGGTCGACTTCGACACTTACTAGTGGTCCAATAATAGTATACTAATAATATAGTAAATCGTGGATTTTCATAAAGATGGCTGTAACTCAATAGCATGAAGCAAGTAAGCAAATCTTTCATTAATAGGAGATTTCCAAATTCATTTTTCTTCATTTATATATTTATCTCAAGTCAGGGAGAGCAAATATCAACATCTATAATTCTCAAGTCAAGCAATACAAGCATGCGCAAATCATGTCGAGTACGTACGACCCGATCCAATAATATTTAAACTATGCACTGCTAGAGGGTCGAATAACGCTAACCATAGATGCATCTATTACCCCGCTCGCGAATCATACATGCGATGCGGTCAAATATAAATAAACACAACAATCAGTCAATCAAGAATTCATCAGGGAACAATTATCCAAAGAAAAGCCAATTCTCCTTTCACAATTCAAGAAAACAAAGTTTAATCTTTTAAGAAATTCATTTACTAATTCAATGTGATTTAAGAAATTCAAACTGTCAATAAGATTACAAATATTCCAAGTAAAGCATGTTTTTGGGTCCTAGACTGCCCGAACTTAAACCTAATAGTAGCTATGCACGGACTCTCGTCACCTCATGCATACGTAGTCCCCACAAATAGGAGCACAAATCTAATAAATTCACCTGTGGGGAAATTCCCTCTTACAAGGTTAGAAAGGAGACTCACTCGCTCTGAAGTTCAATAACCGGCTTCTAAGCTCTTCCGACGACTCAAACTGATGCCTCAACGCTCCAAAACTAGCCCAATAACGGGCAAACCAATGAAAATACACACTAATAATTATAACAATTCAATTTATATAAATCCCAACTCCGCTAGAAAAGTTGAGGAAATCGCCCCCGGGCCCACTTGCTCGGATTCTGAAAATTTTCGAAGATAAACTTTGCCCATAATCACACGAACTCAAACATATAATTTGCTCTCAATTCATGCCCAAAATTGTGATTAAATTCCAAGAATACCAAATTTATAAGTTTTCCTCAAAATCCCGAATTCCTACTAACTTTCATGTCCAAATCCGTATATAATCATGTATTTAACTCAAAACTAGCATAAATTACTTACCTCATGCTTGGTGGTGAAAATGGCACCTCAAAGTTTCTCCAAAGTCGGCTCCAATGGAAGAAATGGGGTTGAAATGAACCCAACCCCCGATTTAAAAGAACTTCACTGCCTCCAGCATTTTTGCACCTGCAGTAACTTGACCGCTTCTACGGTTCCGCAGGTGTGACCTACCATCCGCTTCTACGGTCCTCCTCCAAGCCCTCAACTTCCGCATTTGCGCTTCTCCTTCTGCAGGTGCGGTCCCGCATCTGCGGTCCCAGCCTAGCCGGTCCATTTCCGTTTCTGCGACACAAAGGTCGCTTCTGCAGCTCCGCACATGCGGTCCAAGCCTCGCAGGTGCGGTTACACCAGAAGGCAGTTGCTTCATTTCTTCTTTAAATTCCAAATTTGATCTGTTAACCATTCGACACATTCCCGAGGCCCCCAGGACCCCATCCAATCACACCAACTAGTCCCATAGCACATAACGGACTTGCTCGAGGCCTCAAATCAGATCAAACAATGCAAAAATCATGAACCACACTCCATTTCAAACTTGAAGAAGTTTAGAATTTCAAACTTCAACATTCGATGTTGAAACCCGTCAAATCACGCCCGATTGACCTCAAATTTTGCACACAAGTCATATTTGACATTACTGACCTACTCCAACTTCCGGAATCGGAATCTGACCCCAATATCAAAAAGTCCACTTCTGGTCAAACTTCTCAAAAACCTTGAAATTTCTATCTTTAGCCAAATGACTCCAAAATAACTTACGGACCTCCGAATTCACTTCCGATCGTGCTCTCAATACCAGATTCATCGTACGGAGCTATTCCCAGTATCGGAATCCCAAAGGGACTTCGATAACACTGAAATGCACTTTAACCCAAACTTATGAAATTCTTTCCAAAAATGCTAACTTCCACTATAGGCGCCTAATGGCTCCCGGGCCATCCAAAGCCGGATCCAAACATACGCCCAAATCTGAAATCATCATACGAACCTGTTGTAACCTTCAAATCCCGATTCCGAGGTCGTTTACTCAAAAATCTAATCTTAGTCAGTTCTTCCAACTTAAAGCTTTCGAAATAAGAAGTCTCTTTCCAAATCGACTCTGAACTTCCCGAAATTCAATTCCGACTGCACATACAAGTCATAATACTTGAAGTGAAGCTATTCATGGCCTCAAACTGCCGAACGATGCGTTAGAGCTCAAAACGACCGATCAGGTCGTTACATTTTCAGACCAAATTTGTTTGTTAATAGTAAATATTAACAGAAATGTTATTAAATATCTATTTTAATAATAAAATGTTAATATTAAATCCAAGAATATTAATATTAAAATCCAATCATTTTTCTGTTTTGGTAACAAAAAATTAACTATCCTCTTCAATTTTTCCTCTTTCTTTTCTCTCTTTATTGTTGAGTAAATAGCCATTTATGTTATGACATTTATGTTGTGGCCGTTTTGCATAAACAGCCTTTCTGAAGAGTTGCACCTCTTCAGATTTCAGACCAACATTGGCTATAAATACAAGTCCATTCTCTCAGATTTTTCATATGATTTTCTGAGTTTCTCCTCCTTCTTCTGCATTGTTTTAACTTCAAAGAAAGCCACAGTAAGTGTGATTTGCTATCGAACTTTGTGTTCGCTCAAATACTGGGTTTGAAGTACCACTACACCAGTGCGTAATTAGTTCTATCCTGGGAGGAAATAATCCATAACCTTGGGTACTAGGAAGGAATTAAATTCCTTAAGGAAACACTGTGAATTCAGTGGGTTTGGATTAGCTTTTGTTTCTTTACATTTTTTGTTTATATATTATTTGTTTTTTCTAAAATTAGTTTACAAATACAGATTACTAACAGAAGCGGCATGGTTTGTAAAGGAGTAAAAAAAAAAGGTGTCTTTTGAAGGAAAAGAAAGGATACTTAGATACCGCGAGAAGACAAGAAATGTGAAAATTTAGAAAAGGCCATCAGACAGAGATGTAGTTACCGAGAGAATGGTTTTGCTTCTTACAGTTCCTTAACCTATTTCCTTTTCTACAACTCGTGTGTTAAAATATAAATGCATATATCGATCTTCAAGCATAACACAAGAAAGTAGAGCATGAAAAGTATAATAGCAGTAATATATCAACCATCTATATTTAATAATGCTAATCTACGTAAACACACAAGAGATAAGCATAACAAAAACAATAATGCTAATATTACACACAATAGCAGAGGAGTAAACACAGTTATCATCAATTGTGAAGCGGTCATATTAGTGAAGTGTATTTTGATTTTTAAAAGCGTTTTACAATCTTTACATCCTTAGGGGTAAAATTATAGTATCAAAGAATAGTGACATTATAAGTTCTTATCCGGAGGGAAAACATAAATGCAAAGAATGTTTGGACTGTACCGCAATATTTTAATTGTGTTTTCACATCCTTGTTTGACCACACCTATACAATTAGATTAGGTTTCAAAAAAGTTAGTAAGAGTCAACTATGTAAGAATAAGACATAGATGATAAATAGTAAACTGTAAAAGGATTATAGACCTTGAATTATGGAGCAAATATCAATTTTTTTTCCTGAAATAGTGTGAGGGAGACGGTGTTCTTTAGATGTCTTAATTGGCGTTGAAGAAAACAAAAGTTGTGTAATAAGATATATAACGTTTCCCACATAAGAAATAGGCAAAGAAGGGAGATGTAGTTGAGTTGATAGGAATTAATTCACTAATCAAGAGGTCTGGGGAAACTTGAATAGGGGAAACAGAATTGAACATTTAAAGAAGGTTTGTTTGATAAAAAGAAGTGTTGAGGGAAATTGAAAACGCAGTTGAAAGTTTAAATGAGGCTTGTTTGATGAAAAGAAGCGGGGCCGGAAGAAACAGTTAGGTATGCGAAGCGTTTTTTTTTTTTTTTTTTTTGCAGTTTATATGAGGCTTGTTTGATGAAAAGAAGCAGGGCCGGAAGAAACAGTTAGGTATGCGATGCATTTTTATTTTTATGCAATTTCAGTTGGAAATTCCCAAAAAAAAACAGAAGCCAAGAAAATTCAATTGTTGGTTATTGAGAGTGCCACCTCACCGGGCCTAGGGCCCTCTATTATATATATATATATATATATATATATATATATATGGATTAGCCACCATATTGTGCTGTCGTGGCATGAAAATAAACTCTTCGTCGTGATTTTGTTGCATAGACTAAAAGATCGTCGCACTAACTCGTATTCACGTGTTTGAAGATAACTTTGTTGAGGATGTATTCCTATGATTCCCTCCCTGCCAAGCTTAATTTTTTTTTCAAAAGAAATTTTAATTTGCTAAAGTTGAATCTTGGAGTTCAGTTCCTTTAATATTATGTCTATTTTGCAAACAAACAGTTACTACCTCTCACGTGAATACAAATGCAACGAAAGAATTATATAACATTTTGGCAAGTGTACTACTGAACATAAACGAGGAAAGAAAAAAGAAGAGGGTGAGGAAAGAGGAGGAGAAAGGAGAGAGAATAGGGAAAAATTCTTACTAATTAATTTCAGTAATCCAATTTTGAAATCATATGTTGTGCGACTTTATTTTGACGTCTACAATTGCAATAAGGTTTGAGTTGAGGTCTAAGATAAGCATAGGCCTAGGAAGTTCCACTGTCTAGCTTGGCTCACTGCATTCCATCAATATTTGGTCTGAAGCCATGGGCGGCTCAAGCACATGTGGAGCCGGCCCTGTTTGAAGCAAAGGCAGATTATGGATTTAAATCTAAAATTTGTTACAAATTTTAGTGTGTTTTAACATCCAAAATACTAGATTCTGAATTCCTAACTCAACCTCATAAGGAAGTTCATTATATATCCATTTGTAAGACTCACTTTCATGATATACCTAAATTTTAAAATTGCATCAAATATTTCAAAATTATTACACTCTATATATCCAAATCTTTCCAAATATTCTGAAATATACCACAATATTCTAAGTTATAATATAATTCAAATTGAATATACCACAATATTCTAATTTGGAATACAATATTTGAACCAAACATACTACAATATTCTAATTTGAAATACAGTTCAAAAGTTTTCTTAAAATACAATATTTGTACCAAATTTTTCACACTTTTTAATTTGGAATACAATATACAAAAATCATACTACAATATTTGAATTTGAAATACATTATCCAAATCAAATAGTATACCATAATATTCTGATTTAAAATATACAATATTTTGTCTTGGAATACAATAGGTATACAATTACCGAGGACATGACCATGTAGGAATGTATGGGGGTTGAGAATAAAGGTAAAGGGGTTAGGTAGTTGTAGACATCGAAATTTTAACGAATCAAGCTAAATCCTAAATTCAAGATACTACAAGACTCTTGAAATCCTAGGAGTCTATTAAGGTTGCTTGGAGGCAACTCTACCCTAAACCCTAACTCACACCTATATAAAGGGATATATACTTTCTTGAAGAGGCGTCTCAAAAATCCCATAACCTCTTGGGATATTTCACAAAGAGATCAAAATATGGCCGAATACTTCTTGATAATTAAATAGTTCAAGAAGCTGGAGATCAAATACATCCCCAGGAGGTTTGCATTATCCTATATTCGAGAAATACGCTGGTTCAACCCTCGAATCATGGAGATAGTCAGGACAGAAGAATCAAGGGAGAAACAGAATTGTACTCACAATTGATTAATAAAAATATTTTTCTCTTATTTTGTGATTGTAGTTTATTTTTCATATCTTAAAAATTTATTGCAAACAAATTGGCACGCCCAGTGGGACCAGTTCTTTCCTTCATCTCTTCATCTTGTAAATCGAAAACTCCAAGTCTTAAAATCATTTGTTGTGATGGTCGAGTACTTCAAGTCTCGTCTTCAAGTTTCGGCAAGCCTACACCCCGACAAACCTTGAAGTAAGGGGAATCTGGCGAAAAGTTCATATCTTGAAGGAGTTCGCAACAAATTTGTTCGTATATTATGGGTCCCACTGGGGCGTGCCAAAAATATGAAGAAAAAGAGATTTTATTGATGAATATTTGTGAGTACAATTCTATGTATCACTTGATTCTCCTCTCTGAAATTTTCCGTAATTTGAGGGCTTGAGAAGCGTCTTTCTTGAATGTAGGATGATGCAAACCTCCTTGTGATATTTTTAATCTCAAAGAACTCCGAGCAATACTTTGTTGTTTCGGGCTGATCTCCGGGAAGAACTTCGTTGATTACTCCTTTGTTGAAGAACTTTGCACTTGATGATTGATCTCTCTATTTGCAGATGTCTTCACTAATTGCAGAATGTTATTCTCCAACTCTGAATCCCCTCATAGAGCTATGTAACCCCTCTATTTACAGTGGTAGAGGATGGACAATCCAACTACATATGAACTCTCTTTCTTGATTCTGATTGGCTCATGTGAGTCATCAAACTTATCACATAAGCTATGTGATAAGCTTGCTTGTGATTGGTCATGGCATGTCATTTTAGACACTTGGCAACACTTGATTGGTCACGGTTTTAGACTGGGACTGCCACATCATTTCACATATGTTGTCATCTTGTTGGCTTTGAGTGTGACTGGATATGCCATGTCACTTAACACAAGGCATGAATTTGGGCCTTAAGATAAAATGGACATTGGGCTTGAAAATAATAAAATGGACTAATCTAATTTGTAAAGTCTACATTAATTATTTAACCCAATTGAATTTAATCCATATTTTGTATGGATTAGACCCAATAAATTTTAATAATCTCATAAAAAGCTTTCTCGAATGGCTGCTTCTCTCTGGGTGTACGTTAACTAAATTGTGTCGTCCATAGGGAAGAGTGAGCGCATCTCTTCTCAAAAAGCTCTAATGGCCCAGGAATCTAAGGCATCACAGGCGGCAACACAATGAGGGAGGAAAGGTAATCTAGTACCAGTAGAAACATCAACTTCGAGCCCGATTGAATATCGATCTGAGATCCTAGAGAAGGAAAGGACCGGAAATGTGAAATTAGGAAAGGAACCAAGCTCACAAACTCAGAAGGCGAAGAAGGTACCAGTTGAGGAGCCAATTCTTCCTCAACTCAATGTAACAGTGCAATAAGCCCAACAGATTTGGGCTGAGGTAGTAGGAACTGCATCAAGTAGAAAGCAGACTGAGTCAATCAGTTGTGGTAGAAAGTCATGGGCAGATCAAGTGGAAGATGAAGTATCTCAATTGCAGTCGAGGAAATCAACTTAGGATAATTTTGACATTGCTAAAGTGTCAAATGTTGGGTTCAAATTAGAGTATGTGGCTCCCACAATGAAAGGCGAGTCTCCTGTGGTTGAAATTGAAATGGGAGATATCAGCTCAGAGATAGAGTATTGCAAAAATGCAATTATATGTTATGTTTTGGGGGCTCATCCTCCATTTCGAGTAATCAAGGGCTTCATACAAAGGCTATGGTCTAAGCATGGAATTAATAAAATTGCTATGCTTAAGAATGGGATAATCTTAGTAAGATTTGATACAATTGTTGGGAAGAATGATGCTATTCAAGGAGGAATCTATCATTTTGATAATAAGCCATTCATTGTGAAAGCATGGGAGCTGGAAATAAAGTTTACAAGAGATGAACTAAATACCATCCCTATATGGATTAGGTTTCCAGGACTAGATTTTAAGTACTGGAGTCCTAAGGATTTCAGTAAAATAGGGAGTTTGGTAGGGAGATCAATTATAGTGGATCATCATATTGAAAAGAAGAATGGACTTAACTTTGTGAGGATGTTAGTTGAGGTTGAAATGGGGGCTAGCTTATCAAAATATATGAGGTTTGTTAATGAAAGAGGGATGTTAATTGAGCAGAATGTGTCCTATGATTAGAAACCAACGTTATGCACCCATTGTCACAAATATGGTCATGCGGTAGATATTTGCAGGAAGAAGAGGAACACTGGAACCCAGGAGGGTTCAGGGGAGAAGAATCAGACAGCCCCTGAGGGGGCACAAGTTAAGGCTCTAGGGCAAGCTGTAGATGGTCAGGAAGCACAAAAGCAGCAGGGAAGTGCAAACATAGTTGTAACAGGTAACAGAAACCTTATTCCACAAAAGAGTAAATCAACACAAGGCTCACCAACCAAGAAGCAGGTGGAAATAGTGTGGGTGACACCACAAAGATCAAGAAGAAGCCAATACTCACAGAATCAACAAGTGACAAAGTAGGAAAATAATGTAAATTCCTTTCAAGTGTTGAACCATGAGGCACAAAGAGAATAAAGGGTGACTTGAGGAGGAACAGTCAGGTGGTAAATATGGATAAGAGGACCATACCCACACTGGGAATGGTTAAGATATTAAGTTGGAATATCAAGGGCTTAAATGCCCCAAATAAGCAAAAGTAGGGGAAACTCCTTTGCAATAGTGAACAGGAAGGATTGGTTGATCTATTGGCAACTAAGATCAAAAGGAATAAAATAGATATGATTACTGGAAAAATGTTTGGTGGATGGAGAAATGTGACAAACTTGGAGAAATATTATAATGGGAGGATTGTAGTGACATGGAGACCAGACTATTATAATATGGTTGTTGTTTGCAAAACTCCCCAAAGTATCACTTGTAAGGTAGTATATATACCATTACAAATGACTTTTGTGGTGACATTTGTGTATGCTTTTAACACTAAAGAGGAGAATAGGGAGTTTTGGAGTAGTCTAGTGGAATACCAAGCTGGTTGTCATAAGCCATGGATGGTGTTGCGAGATTTTAACCCAGTATTGAGAATGGAAGACAGAATTGGAGGGAACCAGGTTACTTGGGTTGATGTGGTAGACTTTCACACATACATTAGGGAGTGTGAATTAATTGAGTTCCCTCAATTAGGAAATCACTACACTTGGAATGATAAGAACAATGATCAGAGAATTTTTTCAAAGCTAGATTGGATATTCATCAACAATACATGGTTGGATATAATGCCAACTTGCAGAGTAAAGTTTCTGCCAGAAGGCACTAGCGATCATTGTCCAGTCATGGTGACATTGGAGGATAGGAGACTGGGGATGAGAAGGCAATTCATCTACAGTAATGTTTGGGCTCAGCATCCTCAATTTGCTGATTTAGTGAAGGCAGGGTGGGAAGTTCAACTAGAAGAATGTCAGATGTTTAAAATTGTCAGTAGACTCAAGATGCTACAGAAGGCTTTAAAGAAGTTAAATGCAAACTACTTTGGTAACATTGTGACTGAGGCAAATGTGGAAAGGGTGACACTTAAAGAGGTTCAAGAAAGACTATTCAGAGATCCCACAAATAGAAAGTTACAACAGGAGGAGGCCACTTTATATACTAACTTTAGACAATCATCCTATATGGCTGAGGTGTATTTGCAGCAGAAAACAAAGCTACATGGTTGATATTGGGTGATGACAATACTAAGTATTTCCATTCTGTCATAAAACACAAAAGGTTACAGCAAGCTACTACACAACTTAAGGATGAACAGGGTCTTTGACAGAATGATCCAACTATTATAACTAATACGTTTGTGAACTTTTACACAGATCTATTGGGCACTAGGAGGAATTCAAGAGTGAGTTTATTTACCAATATAATTCAGAATGGACCTTTACTGTTCATACCACAACAGGTTTATTTAATCAGACCTTTCAATGGGAAAGATGTCAAGGAAGCAATGTTTAGCATAGATAGCAACAAGAGTCTTGGGCCAGATGGATATGGAAGTGGTTTCTTTAAAGCTACATGGTCTATTACTGGAGAGGAAGTCACTGAAGCTATACTGAAGTTCTTTGAGAAAGGAAGGTTATTGAAGCAACTGAATGAAACAATTATTGCACTCATTCCTAAAATTGATAATCCAGAGTTTGCAAGCCAATATAGGCCAATATCATGTTGTAATATATTTTACAAATGTATCTCTAAGATGTTTTGCAGTAGGCTAAAGGCTGTTGTATTACACTTAGTGGCAGAGAACCAAGCTGCTTTTGTACAAGGCATGTCGACGGTGCATAATGTATTGATATGTCATGATTAGTTAAGGCATTACAATAGAAGAACATCACCTAGATGCTTAATGAAGATAGACTTGAGAAAGGCATATGATATGACATAATGGTCATTTCTGGAGGATGCAATGAGAGGATTTGGGTTCCCTGATAAGTTCACTAACTGGATGATGACATGTGTTACTACAACAATATTCTCAATGAAAGTAAATGGGGAGAGCCATGACTTCTTTGAAGGAAGGAGAGGATTGAGACAAAGTGATCCTGCCTCACCAATACTATTTGTATTAGTAATGGAATACTTATCCAGAACCTTGAAGACAATAAGTGTGTTGCGTGACTTTAGATTCCATCCAATGTGCAAAGAGCTTAAACTCACGCATCTCCATTTTGCTGATGATCTTATGATATTTTGCAAAGGACATATGAAGTATGTGGCAAGAATATTAGAGGCATTGAAGCATTTTAGTGAGGCTTCGGCTTGATAGCTAATGTGGAAAAGTCCAGTATGTTCTTATCTGGGGTGACAGAAGAAGTTAAAGAACAACTACTAGGAATAACTGGATTTACAATGGGAGAGTTTCCAATTAGATATTTGGGCTTGCTGTTATCCTAAAAAAAAGTGGAGTAAATTGGAATGCCAGGAATTGATAGATAAGATAACTAATACGATCAAATTGACATATACAAAACAACTCTCCTATGCTGGGAGATTACAGATCATAAATTCAGTTTTCTTCTCAATATACAACTTTTGGGGATATGTGTTTATTCTTCGTCAAAGAGTGTTGAAGGAGGTAGATAGGAAGTGTAAAAAGTACTTATGGGGTGGCTCAGAAAATAAGAAGAAAGTATCCTTAGTTTCATGGAAAAAAGTATGTTGCTCTAAGAAGAATGGAGGACTAAATATCAAAGAATGCAGAATTTGGAACATGGCTGCAGTTGGTAAACTGGTATGACAACTGGTAGTAAACAAAGATTCAATACGGATAAAGTGGGTACATGGTGTATACTTAAAGAATGGTGAGGACATCTAGAGTCACAAAGCACATGCAGATAGCAGCTGGTACTGGAGAAAGATACAAGCTTTAGCTGATAAAATGCAGAATTGGTACATACATGGCAGATATAGACTCACCTCAATAGGAGACTACTCTATTACTAGAAGTTACATGGAACTAAGGAATGTTCAACCTAAGTTGGTCAATGTTGAATTAATATGGACCCTGTGGCACAACCTAAACATAGGTTCATTATATGGCTAGTTATTCATAATAGACTGCTCACTAAAGAAAGATTGGGAAAGTTGAATATACCAGTAGAAGAGTCGACTTATTGTTTATGTGATAATCAAGTTATTGAGTCAGCTAATCACTTGTTTAGTGGATGTCGTGGTTCCAGGAAGTCAAGCAAGGGGTGGAGCAATGGACAGGATCACAACTGCTACAAGGAAATTTGAAGACAGTTCTACAGTGCGTAAAAAAGAAGAAATGGAAGAAATCCCAAAGAGAACTGGTTGCAGCAACATGAGGAGCAATGGTTTATCACACTTGGAAGGCGAGGACCTGGAAATTGTTTAAAGGTACACATGTAGAGGCGGCAAGAATAGTTATACAGATAAAAAGAGAGATTTTAGCTAGAGTAGACACAATTAGTTCATCAAAGAGAGCTCATAGATGTAGGAACTTAATAGAGCAACTGCAAATGTAATTAATTTTTTTCTCTGTTTTGTCTGTTGGAGGCTTGATCTTTGTATGTTTGCGAGATCAGGTGCTCTTTAAGTGTAAGGATTTGTTTGTTAATGGTAATATTTACATGGTTACCAAAAAAAAAAGACCCAATAAATTTTGTACGTCTATATATACCTCCTACTTCAAGACTTGTCGAGATATAAACTTATTCAACCGCGAAGACGAGGCTTGAAGTACTAGTTGAGCCAACAATCTTTTGCATCAGCCAATTCATTTGATTCCATAACTTACCGGAAACCAAATACGTACATATATGACGATATTTTTAAAAAAATTCTACTTTTTTGGTCAAATAAGTAGGAGTATATGATCAAACCAAATTAAAAGACCTTTGGACTAAGCACTTGAAATTACACAATTGAATTTTTTCCACTGCCAAGAGCTAACACATTAACTTTCTCCTCCAGTTTCATAGTTCTCTTTCAACTTTGTCCTCTTGGTCCTGTCGTTGGTCTTGCTAGCCGGATGGAGTGGTGGCTTTAGAGAAAAGGATCTGATATGGTATAGATGCTGCTAGATAATTTGCCAATACAATAGAGGAGGAATCCCATCCAATCTTTGCTCCATGTGTTTTTTTAACTAAACTATTGGCTTCTCTTATCTGATCTCAAATTCTATCGGTCAATATTTATCTTCTCTTTTTTCGTCAGTAGATTCTACCCAAGCTCCGCATTTTTTGCCACAGCGGTGTTGTCATACTTAACTCCCAGGCCGCATCTAGTTTCTGCTACACGTAGACGAATCTGACAAGCCATGAATGAAGGCATGAAGAGCCATGAGTGAAGGCATGACGAGCCGCGAATTAGGTGACTTTGAAGATTATGTAAGCATTCCAAAAATACCAGCGCTAATGCATCATGATGTTGTGGATTCTATGTTCCATTGAATTCTTCGCAAGCACAATAAAAATCTACCGATGCAGGGGAATCAACATGCCATTGACACCGACACTTACTGTCGAACAACAATATAGAATCAAAAGCTTCGTGCCATGGGCACCGATAGGGGTGTTCAAAACCGAACCGAAACCGAAATCCGAACCACAAAAGTTGCTTAATGGCTTATTGGTATCGGGTTAACGGTTTAATGGACGGGGAACGGATTGAAATTTTTTTATTAACGGCTTATCGGTTTGGGGGCGGATTTTTTAATTTTCTTAACAGATAATCTGTTAACCCGTTAAAGATATATATATATATATATATATATATAATTTATTTTATCCATATATTAATATGTATATTAAATAATAAAAATTCCTTCCACACTTCCACTTCCAGTACTGGACCTCTATTAGACATTTAGACTTTATACTTATGGTGTCTCTATGATTTGCTTTATGACTACTTTGGACAGTGCTTAGTTAAAAGCCGCCCAAATGCTTTATATCCTTCTTGGGGTTTAGTCACATGTTACTCTCAAGTTTCATGCTAATTAACACTTTGTTGTATTTTCACTTAAGACACAAAACTAACGTTATTTTACTGTAATTATCTTCTTAGAACATTCACAAGGTTCTACACCCTTCGTTAACAGTTATATCATTTAGGTTGCAGTTGATTAGTATGCTTGTTCATTCGATGTCTGTGTAACATTATACTTCGTTAACTAGAATATTCACAAGGTTCTACACAACTTTTATGAACTGTGAACAAGACTAATAAACTAGCTAGCTGAAATGTAACACTATACTTGGTGTTTCCAGTAGCCCTGCTGCTCAAACGTGTTGCTGCTGCTGGAATTCGTGCAGATCTGAAATGCTATCTCTGTGTGTCTTAGATTTTTACTTCGGTTTATTACACAATTTACTAATTAAAAAGGCATAATCTAAACCGATAAACGACCGTTAACCGCCCGATAATAGCTAAACCGATACCAATTCGTCCGATATCTTATCAGATGGCTAGCGGATTAATACATTTACAAGCCGATAACCGATAAGTCAAATCGTTAAAAGTAAATAACTGCCCGATCCGCCCGACAAATAGCCCTAGGCACTGATATCCATTAATCAAGCTGATTGTCGTGCTACTCGCACCGTATCTGCAAAAACGTCATCTTGTTGGCACCGAGGGCGCACCTTTGCAAAATTATTCATTCCTTGATGTAGGAGCGACGAAATCTCGATCTGCTTGCTTTCAAAGAATAAAAACTTGAAAGGTTGCATCCTACAAAGAATTCATGGATAAATTCCTTGAGGATTAGCCAGAGTCGACTTTTGAAGCTGGTATACATGTCTGACATTTTGACTTTACAGCACTGTATGCTGTCATCAAAATGTACATATCTCAAGCAAGAAATGTCCAAATCGCGAGCCGTCTACGCCATTGAAAATAAGACTCAGAGATAATGAAATCCTTAAGATGTCATAGAAGGATTCCTAGCAGATTGTCTTCAACAATTTTCTGAACTTGACCCATCTATTTGCCGAACTTGCTATTCATCTTTGTGCGCTCTTGTGGAAAAATTCATATCTCGAACTACGGGTGTAGGAATTGTGAGTCGTCTATACCATTGGAAAGAGTCTCTGATACCTATAATACCTAAATATTTCATAGTAGAATTCTCTTCAGATTGGCTGCAATAATATTTTGAAGTTGCTCCTGATGTCTGCCGCGCTTGCGATTCAGCTTTGCACACTTTTGTAGAAAAATTCATATCTCAAGCTATGGGAGTCAGAGTCCAGAGACGTCTGCGCCATCGGAAAGATAAGTTAGAGATCTACAACACTTGAAAATATCGTGACAGAAATCCTTTTATATTGTCCGTGATATTGCTTTGAAATCTCTCCTTCACCAACTGTTGCACTTGCTGTTTTACAGCTTTGTGCACTCTCGTCGAAGAATTTATATCTCGAGCTAAGAATCTCCAAAATGCAATCAGTTTTCGCCTTTAGAAATTAAGCTCAGAGACCTTCAAAACATTCATTTCATGGAATAACTCCTTGATGATGTCCATCTCATTGAAGAAGTATTAGGCATGTGCCTAATAAAAGTTTCTTTGGTTTGTTTGCCAACCTTGTTGACTTGGTTTGATTAGGTAGCCAACCTTTTTGAATTTCTTTGGTTTGGTAGCCAACCTTGTTGAATTGTGAAAAGTGTGTATAAATTGTCAAATATTGTAGGCTTTAGAGAGTGAAGCTTTGGCTATAAAAAGAGAGCTTCAACTCTCATTTCTTCACACCAACAAAGAGAGAAAGAAAGAGTGAGGTTTCACAGACAGGGTATAAGAAAATAGTCTGTGAGGAAAATAGAAAGTGAGCGATATTGTAGTGAGGTGGGAATATCAAAAGAGGGTTATTTCTTTTGAATGTTGTAGTGGTCTTTGGAGTATTTTACTCCGACCTACAAAGTGTAAAATTCCTTACTATAGTGATATCAGTTGCTCCTCTCGGGGCCGTGGTTTTTTCCATTATTAAAAGGGTTTTCCACGTAAAAGTCTTGGTGTAGTTGTTACTCTTTTATTCTTGTTAATTACCGTATCTCGGTGCTACATTATTATTCCGCTTTTATTACCGTGAATATTATTTCTGTGGGGGTTTATTCCCAATAACTGGTATCAGAGCACAGGTTCTGCTCGTTCACTGAAATACTATTCACTATCGGTAGTACTATACTCGGTGAAAAATAAAAATGTCCGGAGTAAAGTACGAGGTAGCAAAATTCAACGGAGATAACGGTTTCTCAACATGGCAAAGAAAGATGAGGGATCTGCTCATCCAACAAGGATTATACAAAGTACTAGATGTTGATGCCAAAAAGCCTGATACCATGAAAGCTGAAGATTGGCTGACTTGGATGAAAGAGTTGCTAGTGCAATCAGGTTGCACTTATCACATGATGTGGTAAATAACATCATTGATGAAGACACTGCACGTGGAATTTGGACAAGGTTGGAAAGCCTATACATGTCCAAAACGCCGACAAATAAATTGTACCTGAAGAAGCAGTTATACGCCCTACACATGGGTGAAAGTATGAATTTTTTGTCACATTTAAATGTGTTTAACGGACTAATCACATAGCTTGCCAACCTCGGAGTGAAAATCGAGGAAGAAGATAAATCCATCTTGCTATTGAACTCGTTGCCATCTTCGTACGATAATTTGGCAACAACCATCATGCACGGTAAGACTACTATTGAGTTGAAAGATGTCACATCGGCTCTTTTACTCAATGAGAAGATGAGAAAGAAGCTTGAAAATCAAGGACATGCTCTCATCACAGAAGGTAGAGGCAGGAGTTATCAAAGGAGTTCGAACAACTATGGTAGATCCGGAGCTCATGGGAAGTTAAAGAACCGATCCAAATCAAGAGCCAGAAATTGCTACAACTATGATCAACCAGGTCACTTCAAAAGAGATTGCCCAAATCCAAGGAAGGGCAAAAGTGAAACCAGTGGCCAGAAGAATGACGACAACACAACCGTCATGGTGCAAAACAATGATAATGTTGTCCTCTTTATAAATGAGGAAGAGGAATGCATGCACCTGTCAGGTCCAGAGTTGGAATGGGTGGTTGACACAGCGGCATCTTACCATGCCACACCGGTAAGAGATCTTTTTTGCAGATATGTAGCAGGTGATTTCGGCACAGTGAGAATGGGTAACACAAGTTACTCAAAGATTGCAGGGATTGGTGACATTTGTATCAAGACAAATGTCGGATGCACATTAGTTCTAAAGGATGTGCGGCATGTACCTGATTTGCGGATGAACTTGATCTCGAGAATTGCTTTAGACCAAGATAGATATGAGAGCTATTTTGCAAATCAAAAGTGGAGACTCACTAAGGGATCATTGGTGATTGCAAAGGGAGTTGCTCGTGGCACGTTGTACAGGACAAATGCAGAAATATGCCAAGGTGAATTGAACGCGGCACAAGATGAGATTTCTGTAGATTTGTGGCACAAAAGAATGGGTCATATGAGCGAGAAGGGATTGCAGATTCTTGCCAAGAAATCACTCATTTCTTATGCCAAAGGTACAACGGTAAAACCTTGTGACTACTGTTTATTTGGTAAGCAACATAGAGTCTCATTTCAGACATCGTCTGAAAGAAAATTGAATATACTTGATTTAGTATATTCTGATGTTTGTGGCCCAATGGAAATTGAATCAATGGGCGGTAACAAATATTTTGTTACTTTTATTGATGATGCTTCACGAAAATTATGGGTTTATATTTTGAAAACCAAAGATCAGGTGTTTCAAGTTTTCCAGAAGTTTCATGCTCTAGTAGAAAGGGAGACGGGTCGAAAGCTAAAGCGTCTCCGAAGTGACAATGGAGGTGAGTACACTTCAAGGGAATTTGAAGAGTATTGTTCAAGTCATGGGATCAGACATGAAAAGACAGTTCCTGGAACCCCACAGCACAATGGCGTAGCCGAGAGGATGAACCGCACCATTGTGGAGAAGGTGAGAAGCATGCTCAGAATGGCTAAACTGCCTAAGTCATTCTGGGGTGAAGCAGTTCAGACAGCCTGTTACCTGATCAATAGGAGTCCATCAGTTCCGTTGGCGTTTGAAATCCCAGAGAGAGTCTGGACCAACAAGGAGGTGTCCTACTCGCATCTGAAGGTGTTCGGTTGCAGAGCTTTTGCACATGTACCAAAAGAGCAGAGAACAAAGCTGGATGATAAATCTATTCCCTGCATATTTATCGGATATGGAGATGAAGAGTTCGGGTACAGACTGTGGGATCCTGTAAAGAAGAAGGTCATCAGAAGTAGAGATGTAGTCTTCCGAGAAAGTGAAGTTGGAACTGCTGCTGATATGTCAGAAAAGGCGAAGAATGGTATAATTCCTAACTTTGTTACTATTCCTTCTACTTCTAACAATCCCACAAGTGCAGAAAGTACGACCGACGAGGTTGCCGAGCAGGGGGAGCAACCTGGTGAGGTTATTGAGCAGGGGGAGCAACTTGATGAAGGTGTCGAGGAAGTGGAGCACCCCACTCAGGGAGAAGAACAACCTCAACCTCTGAGGAGATCAGAGAGGCCAAGGGTAGAGTCATGCAGGTACCCTTCCACAGAGTATGTCCTCATCAGTGATGAGGGGGAGCCAGAAAGTCTTAAGGAGGTATTGTCCCATCCAGAAAAGAACCAGTGGATGAAAGCTATGCAAGAAGAGATGGAATCTCTACAGAAAAATGGCACATACAAGCTGGTTGAACTTCCAAAGGGTAAAAGACCACTCAAATGCAAATGGGTCTTTAAACTCAAGAAAGATGGAAATGGCAAGCTGGTCAGATACAAAGCTCGATTGGTGGTTAAAGGCTTCGAACAAAAGAAAGGTATTGATTTTGACGAAATTTTCTCACCTGTTGTCAAAATGACTTCTATTCGAACAATTTTGAGCTTAGCAGCTAGCCTAGATCTTGAAGTGGAGCAGTTGGATGTGAAAACTGCATTTCTTCATGGAGATTTGGAAGAGGAGATTTATATGGAGCAGCCAGAAGGATTTGAAGTAGCTGGAAAGAAACACATGGTGTGCAAATTGAATAAGAGTCTTTATGGATTGAAGCAGGCACCAAGGCAGTGGTACATGAAGTTTGACTCATTCATGACTGGAGGGGGAGATTGATGATGTCCATCTCATTGAAAAAGTATTAGGCATATGCCTAATAAATGTTTCTTTGGTTTGGTAGTCAACCTTATTGACTTGGTTTGGTTAGGTAGCCAACCTTGTTGAATTTCTTTGGTTTGGTAGCCAACTTTGTTGAATTGTGAAAAGTGTGTGTAAATTGTCAAATATTGTAGGCTTTAGAGAGTGAAGCTTTGGCTATAAAAAGAGAGCTTTAACTCTCATTTCTTCACACCAACAAAAAGAGAAAGAAAGAGTGAGGTTTCATAGACAGGGTATAAGAAAATAGTCTGTGAGGAAAATAGAAAGTGAGCGATATTGTAGTGAGGTGGGAATATCAAAAGAGGGTTATTTCTTTTGAGTGTTGTAGTGGTCTTTGGAGTATTTTACTCCGACCTAAAAAGTATAAAATTCCTTACTATAGTGATATCAGTTGCTCCTCTCGGGGCCGTGGTTTTTTCCCTTATTAAAAGAGTTTTCCACGTAAAAGTCTTGGTGTAGTTGTTACTCTTTTATTCTTGTTAATTACCGTATCTTGGTGCTACGTTATTATTCCGCTTTTATTACCGTGAATATTATTTCTGTGGGGGTTTATTCCCAACACTCCTTTCAAGATGGAAACAAAAAATTCTCAAAGTCCACCTAGCTGCAGAAAACTTTCATATTCATGTAGTTCCGGCGAAAAAAATCATATATTTAGCTAGGAGCCTCCAAATCGCACATGGTTTGTGTTGTTTGACACTAGATATACGAAGCTACAACATGTGAATTAGAGGTAGAATAGCTTTTAGATGGACTGCAGTGGCTTTTTGAATTCGATCTAAACGTTCGTTGACCTCACTTTCCAACTTCGCGCACTCCTTCGCAGCCCGTCCATGGTTAGCATCATATTTATCTCTCCCGGGCACCACCCCAGCATGGTTGACATCAACCCTAAACTTTAAGGCGAAGGGACGGGAGACTTTTGTATGCAGCAGGATGGACCCCACTACCCATGAAAACTCCATGCTGGTCTCCCGGGCGATATTGGTGGCAACTATTATGGCGGGGTTCCCGATCAATGTCGGGAATGTCATGTCTAGGGTAATAACTAGGGTGGTCAATGAGGGTAACAGATCATACCCTTTCCCGAATTTCCTTACAATGTATTTGGAAGACCAAGATGTGGAGAAAAGGAACTTTGACGTGAAGGTAAAACCCAAGATACCCTTTTCATGGTACAGCCTCAAGGCTGATGACAACCCCAAAGCCAAAGATCCTAAATGCAAAGCCACTACTTCTACCGGCCAGTCTAAAGAGCCAATAGTAGTAGTCACTTCTTCTCAGCCTCCCACAACCATACCATAGTTTGCCTCTGGACCATCTACTTCCACCCCTTCAGATATTCTATCCTCCTCAGCATACCCATTGACTGCCCATAGATTGAACCAAACATTCTCTAGTATCAACAACTGGATGCAGGCAACAACTTCTAAAATATTTGTACTTTCTAGTTCAGTGGCAGCGCAATCAGTGCCCCCACAGCCACAGGTTCCAGCTTCGATAGAGGAGACTCTCAAGGAGCTTTTGGACAACCAGAAGAAGCTCCTTGATAACCAAAAGCTGATAATGGATGCTCTTCCTGATCAAGGGAAAACACTTAAGGAGCTGAGCAAATATACAAAGAAGCTGAAGCATACACGGGCATCGAATGAGTCAGTTAAGGAATTGAGGGGAGAAGTGGAGAAGATGAAGGCAACTGACCATTTGCCTTTGGAGATACTATTGCATGATAAGCCTCGAGCAGCTCAGACAGAGCAGGTTCCGGAGCAGGAGATTGAGAGAGCACCAAAGAGGAGGAGGATGATCCCCTAGGTGGATGATGTTGAGATTGAGTTGGAGGAGACGGAGGGTGCTGCTTCTGGCCAGCCACAAGCCCCCGGGACAGATGATTCAGGTGCCCAGCCACAGGATCACGTGCTACTATAGGACCCCACTCAGTCATAGGAGTCTGTGATACCATAGGACACCATGCAGAGGGAGGATCCATAGGGAGTTTTCTTCACTCTCTATCTTTCTTTTTGAGCTTATTTTTAGTTATTTAGTATTGAGGACAATGCTAGCTTTCATTTGAGGGGGTGGCCCTACTTGGATTTTTGATTTGGTAGTTTGATTTGATAGTTAGACTATAATTATGACATTATTTTCTTTCTTTATGCTTATTTTTCACTTTTGGTATGTATATAACTTTACCTTTCATTTTACTTTCCGTTATTGTTCTAGTTTGGTATGTATATAAAGTTACTCTCATGTATATATTCATCCCTTCTTATGTATATTCATCTAACCCCCCCTGTACATATTCAGTTTACTTTCCGCATTTTACTTTATAGTTTCTTTTGAAATTTCCTTAATAGTATAGTTTCTTATTTCATTTGATAGCTTCTTTTTCGGTTCGTAGCTTCTTATTTTTCAAGTTTCAATGATCAATATGCCTTTATTTTTCTTAATGTCGCGGTTCTTTTCAAAGGTGGAGTTTGTGTGAACCGGATGGCTCTTCCCGATGATGGATGGCATGACAACCTTCTTAAGGGTTTGAGTCTGTTTTTTTTTTGTTTTTGTGTAAATAGTAGTTAGTAAGCAATGGTGCCTCAGGCAAAGCTTCACTTGGGCCTAACACATTTACCTTTGACCTTATGATTAAAAACAAATTGTTGTGTATAGGATGGTGATAGTTGTGACCTTGAGACTCTTGTGTTGGTGAACAATCATCGAGTGGTTTCTCTGAACCAATTGTGTTGCTCAAATCTTATCTAAGGTTGTTGTGGCCCCCGACTCTGTTTCTTTAGCAATCCTATAGCTTTTGTGGTGAGGTATTGATTTGCAAGTCCAAGTCCCATGCCAATGCGTCTGGAACTTTCCCTGAATGTTTGTCTAGGCGAAATCCTAAGTGTAGCTCGGCTTGGGAAGTGATTATAGGCTCTCCTTGATCCCAATTGAAACTTGAAAACATCCATAGCCTACAATGATGTTATCCCTAGTCAACCCCGTTGAGTCTTAGCCCTTATTCTTTCAATAATCATGATACAAACCTTTATCCATTCTAAAATGATTCTCTCTTGGCACCCTATCTTTCCTTAGCACAGGGCAAAAGCATAAGTTTGGGTGGAGAGATGAGGAATGCAAAAGTGATAAAATGTACAAAATGAAGAAAAGGAAAGGCAAAGAAAAAGAAAAAAAAGAAAAAGAAAGAAAAGCCAAAGATTCAAAAAGAAAATGAACAATGTAGAAGAAATGAAGGGATTCAACAAAAGCAAAAGATGAAAGGCATGGAGAGATTAGAAAGGAGAAAAGGAAAGTCTCTCTAGCCCCTAAAGAAGAAGTAAATAACTCAAAGAGTCAAGAAAATATATGGCAGAATGAAGCAAATGAAGTGCTTAAGGGAAGATGAAACCTTCTTAGACCAATATATCCTACCTTGAACCATAAGCCTTCATTGCATTCCCACAAAAGCCCTATATGATCTTGAGTTGAGTAAGCTTACATTAGTGGTGACTCACATAAGGGACAAGCTTATGGTACTTAGAGTCGGACTTGTGACCTTCCCTTGAGAGAGATACATGTGTTTTCTACAATCTTCATTTTGAGTGCCACAATCTACAAGTGAGGTTTGCTTACGGGGAGTTGAGGAGTATGAGAGTTTGGGTTACACAATGACCAATGTAACAGAAAGAGTTTCCTTGATGATTTGAGTCAACTCTTGATGCTTTTGTGTCGCACTATAGCCATGGTGCTAAAAGGTTGTGTAGTATTGATAATGCATTTGAGTTGAGGGTAATTGTTAGTCCCAATTGATTCTTGATGAGGTTACTTTAGAATAGCTGAATTTTCCTTTCTATTATCTTGAGGAGGTGGGAATTACTTTGTTTTCTTGAGGACAAGCAAAAGCTTAAGTTTGGGGGAGTTGATAACTAGGGATTCTAATCTAGTTTATGCTCCTTTTTGCTTGACTTTTGGACTAAAATATGTACAAGTATTCCCCAAAAGATAACTTGTTGTGCTTGTTTGCAGTGTTTGGTCAAAAGGAGACAAGGATGTCATAACCAGCTCAAAACGGTGTGAAACCTACACAAGTTCAAAACCAAGTCAAAGCAGTGCTACAGCGGAAAATCCACCTCGGCCGCAGAAGACTCACCGCGATCGCGGTCCTTTTATTGCGATCCGCGGTGGCAAGGTTTAGAGAGATACCAGTTGAGACATTTCAAGTTACCGCGGTCTGCGATGATTTTATGCGACCGTAGTACCCCTACCGCGACAGCGGTCCTTTTATTGGGGCCCGCAGAGGAGAGATTCAGAGAACCTGGAGTTTGAGCAAAAGCTGAAGACCGCGGTCCGCGGTTGCCTTACCGCTGCAACGGTCCATTTCTCGCTGTTAGTGGTACCTCCGTCAGGGGCATTTTTGTCCGGAAAATTTATCTGTGTATAAATACTTTCTTTTCAGATTTTTAGGTCATCTGATCAGTAGTGAGCACGTGAACGATGACTTTTTCCCATTTTGAGTACTTTTGTAGCTTACTTAGCAATTAATCTTAGTATCTTATCTTATAATTACAATTTATGGATTATTGTTCATCTTAATCTATGATTTCTTCTTCAATTATGAGTAGCTAAACCCATTAGCTAGGGTTGTGTCTCAACCTTAGTGCGGGTATTTAATGGGTCTTTTATTTTAGGGCTTAGATGTTTATGGGTGATTGTTATTTGGCCTAATTTATGATTTCTATGTTGAATTAAT
Source organism: Nicotiana sylvestris (assembly GCF_000393655.2). Taxonomy (NCBI): domain Eukaryota; kingdom Viridiplantae; phylum Streptophyta; class Magnoliopsida; order Solanales; family Solanaceae; genus Nicotiana; species Nicotiana sylvestris. The sequence goes on from NC_091065.1 coordinate 119,993,327, forward strand.
GGTTGCAAACACTAATTTGTGCCTTTTTGACTTAGGCTCTTTTTGAGAAAGAGAGACTAAGTCTAGGTATTTCAGGACAACAATGAATTGGAGTGTATTCAAGAGATTGATAGCCCCAATTAAAGGGTTAAACCTAGAGATAGTAATACCCGACTTGAGCCAACATTGCTTGCACAATTTGAACACCCAATTGGGCTTGAGAAAACCAATTAGGGCAAGGTCACTCTTACTACCGAGAGGTGTAGAGTGAGTAGATCCGGGCATTGGATATAACATGATCCCAACTATAATATTATTGCCCTAAGTTCTAGATTCTGTTAGATACTCAACTAGGAGTAAGTCACTTCCCTAGTGCATCTTTACCCATTTAGAAAACCCTACAAACATATATACTTAGCTTAATTTCTCACATTATTAGTATAAAATTAGAAGTAACAAACAAACAAACAAACAAACATGATTGGAAGTGTAATCAAGAGCACTACACACTGCTAGTTTAGATAGGAATCCAACTCCAAACATTGTATTAGCTCCCTGTGGATTCGATCCCGACCTTCTCGGGTAAAAGCTTCATCGATCACTCTTGCCACTCTGTAGTGGTGTAGGGTTGGACCCGATCAGACCCGACCTTGTTACAGCTCGTCACTACTTTCAACCTAATGTTAGACTTATTACTTATTGAGTAATAGTAACTTGCCACTCTACATTCTTGCATATAGTAACTTCAAGTACCATGCTCCACAAATCTTATCCCTTGTTTATTCCTTTTGCAGGCCGCAAGAAAACTCTTTATAAGAAAAAAAGAATTATTGTAGTAGATCGTCATGCGAAGCCACTCTTTCATCAACTGTTGAACTTGATTTGTTGATATTCTTGGAGTTCATCATTGGCAGCTCCATAGTGATATTGAAAGTTTTTTTTTCCAAGAAAGACGACTCCTCACATATGGGACCTTCAACCAACACTTGCACAAGAGAAGCAACTATCATGCTTGAGGACTAACAACAAGACACATGGTCAAGAGATCATCAGAACTACTGAACGCGGGAGACATACATCGAGAATGTCATTAAATGTGGAGACATCATACAAACATGGAAAAGCATTTAGGACGCGTCAGCAACAAAGCCTAGTTTACGATCATTTTCATTACTTAGGCTTTGTATAGGATAATGTTTAATTTCTCTCGTCTCCACATTTTTGGATGTATCAACTTTTGTCATATTGAAGCAATAAAATATCGTTTACACTTCAATGCAAATCGTTTTCTTTCTCGTATTTATATACACCCTCTATACTTAAAAGAGTTAATGTGATGATTCCATAAGCCAAACCTTTTTTTGTAAAACTCATGTGACTGAACTTAGAATGAATTCTAAGCTGCCTACGTACCTCGGTGAAGAAGATCAAGTCTTAACGTAGTTCAGAGGGATGAGTTTTATTTTTATTATTTTAATGTCCTAATTTTTGTTTAGGCTGTCTCTCGCGAGGTTTTCAACCTAGCTGACTTTTTTTGGTTTTAACTTTTTCCTAGGTCACCTCTTTCGAGGTTTTCAACCTAGCAAACTCTTTTTTTTGTGCCTGTACAGAGTTTAGACTCATGCAGGACAGGAGTGTAGCAACATGCAGCTTAGGCTCATACATCAAGGAGTGCAACAACGTGCATTTTAGGCTCATGTGTCAAGGAGCGTCATGACTTGAAATTTAGGCTTGTGCGTCGAGGAGCATAGCAAAGTGCAGTTTAGGCTCATGCGTCAATAAGCATCATGACTTGCAGTTTAGGCTTGTGCATCGAGGAGCATCATGACTTGCAGTTTAGGCTCATGCGTCAAGGAGCATCATGACTTGCAGTTTAGGTTCGTGCACCGAGGAGCATATGTGACTTTCATGGGAAGTACTGCTTCAGAAATTTGATGTTGATTAGACAAACTCTGAGACCATCCTGATCAACGATTTTGTATACTTGAATAGGCTTCCTTCACATCATATGGACTATCTCATTTTGAAGTAAACTTATTGCTCATTCATTTGTTGAGGATTATGGGTCTTCGAACAACTAGGACCAAGTCTCCCATTTGAAATGATCGTGGCCGCACTTTCTTGAAGTAGACAAAGGCATGACCCATGTCTCGTACCCTCTTGAGATGTTGAAAAGTCTTACATAAATTATCACAACGTGAGCAACTTTTATAGAGGGATGAGTCGGTTAAGCACTTAAAGACCTACATGGAGTTTGCGTGAATAGATGTGATCATGTCACAACTAGAAATTCAGCCAAAATCGATCGCGACAAACCGATCAACTTCGGTCGGTCAAAAAATCGATCGAACAATCGATCGAAGTCGGTCAATTTTTCAAAATATTTTATTTTTTAATTTATTTTTTTACGAAACGACCGACTTCGGTCGATTTTTTTGGCGCAAAAATACGGGAAACTATTTTAGCATCCCGCGATATTTACTTTTTAAGAAACCGACCGAAATCGATCGATTTTTCATATAAAGTAAATTAAAACTAATATAAAAATCGACCTAAATCGGTCGGTTATTCCAGTCAGTCTATTTAAAAAAACCGACTGAAGCCGGTCGTTAATTTTATATTTTTAATAAAATCGATCGAAATCGGTCGGTTATTTTCGCGCGAAAATGCAATTAAAGAGTACAAATAAATTAAAAGAAAGTCTTAAATCAAAATGTAACAATAGTCTAGTGGTAGAATAGTATCCTGCGACAGTACAGACCCTGGTTCGAGTCCCAGATGGTGCATTTTTTAATTGCATAATTAAAAATACCGACTGACTTCGGTCGGTTTTTCGCTAGATTTTTTCTTTTTGGGTCGTTAAATTAATTTACCGACCGATCGGTCATTATTTTTGACTGATTAACCTAATTTCGACTAATTAAAGTCGGTCGCAAATTAGTCATTTTTTTTTAGTTTTTCATCGATTTCGGTCGGTATTTTTGAACGATTTTAGACAGTTTTCTAGCAGCGGGTGAAGAATGCTAATTCAGCTGGAAATCTTTATCCGTTGAAACACCAATTTCAATACAATTGGGGAATTAAAGTCTCATTGTCTACGTGGAATATCCTACACTGTTTTTGTGGCTCTTTGGACTTATTTGCAAAAAGCATTATTGTATGACCTTATACAGTAACACAAAATTCATGCAAGTCTTTTGTTTTAGTCAAATTTAGGCACTAAACTTTGGAATATGATGCCTCTTGCTAGATATTATTTAAAGCCTACTATTTGGATAATAAGGATATTTGTCGAGTAATCATACACGACTTGAAGAATATATTTTCTTTTTACTCAAGCTACATTTTAAGAAAGTAAAGGCAAGCCACATGTGCCAGCAACGATTTGGATTACATGGAAGGCCAACAAAAATCGTGCATCGTCTTCCGGGTCACGGATACTCCAAGACATGTCTTCAAGGTTCGAAAAGTCTGCACCATGCCATAACTTGAAGTAGAAAATTTTAGCGGATCAAGCAAAATTTTAAATTCAAGATATTAGGGTTGCTTGGAGGTTACTCTACCCTAAACCCTACTCACACCTATATAAATGGATATATATTCTCTTGAAGAGGCGTCTCAAAAATTCCATAACCTCTTGGGATATTCACAAAGAGATCAAAATATGGCCGGATACTTCTTGACAATTAAATAGTTCAAGAAGCTAGAGATCAAGGAAACAGAATTGTACTCACAATTGATTAGTAAAAATATTTTCTCTTATTTTGTGATTGTATTTTATTTTTCATATCTTGAAAATTTATTGCAAACAATAGTGTAGCGTTGTCCTTGTCTATAACAGTAACTTTAGTGCATGACTTAGTGTCATTTGTGTATTTTCGTATTCCTTGACTTCGATTATTACTTGTTGCTTTCGTTTCAACTTGGTGATTGCAGTACCTAGTGTTAGTTTTGTATTTTTTTTTCTTCGACTTTCTGATTAGTGTGCTTGTTGTTGCCTTTCCTTTTACCTTTCCTAAGCTGTGGGTCTATCGAAAACAGTGTCTCTGCGTTCTTGAAGGTAGGGGAAAGATGTGAATACACTTATACAGGGTAAAATAAGTTTGTAAAGTAAGTATATAGGATAAAATAAATATTTTAATTGTATAGGATGTTAACTAGTGTTTCTAATAGATATACATTTCTGTACTATTATTTGAGGTCTAGATTTCTTAGTTACAACATAGATTACTACCCCAGCTATCACCTCTTCTCCAATCTCCACCGTTGACGCAAAATCTCAACCAATCAACTGTCTTCATTCACTCTCAATCCCCTCAACGCCAAAAAGTTTCAAAATTTTCCAAAATTCCCGCCCCATTTCCCTCCTATATAACTTCCCCGTTACACATCTCTCAAATTCACCACTACTATTGAACAATCAAAGCATTTCCGGATCTACAAAGTCTTTCATATTGTTATCATACATTTGAAATGGCTCGTACCAAGCAAACTGCTCGCAAATCCACTGGTGGAAAGGCTCCAAGGAAGCAGCTAGCTACCAAGGCTGCGAGAAAGTCAGCTCCGGCTACCGGAGGTGTGAAGAAGCCTCACCGTTTCCGCCCAGGAACTGTGGCTCTCAGGGAAATCAGGAAGTACCAGAAATCTACTGAGTTGTTGATAAGGAAGCTGCCATTTCAGAGGCTGGTGAGGGAAATAGCTCAGGATTTCAAGACAGATCTGAGGTTCCAGAGCAGTGCTGTTGCTGCTCTTCAAGAGGCAGCCGAAGCTTACCTAGTTGGACTCTTCGAAGACACCAATCTCTGCGCCATTCACGCTAAGAGGGTCACCATAATGCCAAAGGACATTCAGCTCGCTAGGAGGATTCGTGGAGAAAGGGCTTAGGAAGATGCTTTGTTGTGCTTATGGTTATGGTGAATTCGTGTTCTCTGATTTAGGGTTTTGGTTTTCTGCCTTTTGTTGGATGTTAGGGTTAGTGATGTAAATCAAATGACTTATTCAGTCAAACTATATGTAAAACCTCTGGTTTATTAGCATCTTATTAATGAAATCTGTAGTTCATTTTGTTTCAATCAAAGGTGCTTCTCATACGAATTGGTGTGAATTTTGCAAATAATTTAAAATCGGAGAACTATTTGTTTTTGGGCGTGTCGTAGTGATACTTCAGAGGCAGGTCTTTCATAAAAGTCTCCCTTTTTATTTTTACTTTTTTGCCTAAAATTTCAATACTTGACATCTAGATTGCTAGTTCTTGCCTTGTATATTGTTATTTAGGGTAGCTATAAAATCATTTAGATCCCCACGTACTATGAGAAAGAACTACTAGGACTTGATAATTATGTAATGCAATATATGGGAAATAAACCAAAAAGAAATTCTTATGTAGGAATATGGAACCCCATTACTCTGAAGTGCCTAATATTAGAGGTACTCTTAATTCAATAGTGACTAAATTTTTCATTTCTTAGCACCACCATTCTGAAATTGAACTTTATTTTGGTCTGTTAATCAAAATTTGATTTTCTTAATGGACACTATTATTCGTTGGGCTGGGTTGATGTAGATTGTTATTTTACTTAAACCCGTTGCAAGTTGAAGTGGTAGCTGTTTTGATGTTAACTTTCGGTAACATGGTGCTGCAACTGTAGTATTTAAACTGACTGGCGACTGCGCTATTGTAACTTGTTCTACTTATTCAATTTTTTGCAGTATAAACTAGGTATATATTCATTAATAAGTCAATTTGGACAAAGTCCAAATTAGCAAATTGTAGAGCTTGGGTTTGTTTGGGAGAATGTGATGGGATATTAGGGTCATTGGTGTAAATCTCATTATCTTGAACAATGACCATATGTGAAGTGTTGAGTTGTTAGTCTCTGAAGTTGGTAAAATCTGTTTCATTTTGCTTTAATTTTAAGTTTCCATGAATATCCTGCTATATATATGAATGTCCCTCTGTCTGCTTGCTTGTGTGTGGTGAATTTCAAAAACAGTTTAAGTTAAGAAGATTTTGCCTTTCTTACATCTATAATGGGAAGCTGCTTTGTTTGTTCCAATACTTCTGTTTTCTTATACATGACTTTCCCTTTTTTATTTATTCACCAATCCTCCTTGCGACTTAAAAATGTCAACGGTTGAAAGCTAAAACAAGATTTACATGACCAGATTGAAGAATGAGATTTGGATCTTTTTTTTCTGTACTTACAGACAGCTTTAGCATATTGATATTGTGGAGTGCAGCTCTTATAAACATAGATGCTTAGTGATTGTATATTGAAAATGCTTCATTTTTGTCCTCTAATTCACTTCTTACCATTGCCATACGTACAGGTATTAGGAGATCAACAGCAGCATTCTAGTTCTTTGACGTAAAAGGCCTTGCTATGTTGAATCAGAAGTGTCTAGCCTCTGCATTTGCTTGTTAATAATCAGACGGTAAGTTTAGTAGCAAAATCACCCTTGCGTATTACTTTTCTCATTTCTAACCTGAGATGAACCATTCTACTTTCAGACATCTCGTCTCCTGCAACTATAAAGTCTTTCTAAATCAAAATTAAACTTAGAGCTGATTGAGTTTGTGAACATACGGCTATAAAAAAGAATGTGATAGTTACTAGTTACAGATTAGAAAGACCCTTTACTTTCTTGCTTTTTGTTGCTTATATAGGTCAGTTTTCTTGGATTTTCTGCAGTGGAAGTAAAATCCGTTCGTTGACTCTCCTGATGTTTTAGTAATCATGCAGCTCGACTAGCTTGACTTAGTTGAATGATATTGATCTTATGGCGAAAAAACAATGCTTCTTCAAAATGGCAGTAATATACTACTAATAGTAGCAACTTCTCAATGGAGAACAACTGTCAGAGCCATGCTTGCAGTTTGGATTGTCCTAGTATTCTTTAGGTTACAAACATAACACAGCATTTTTGCTCTACTTACTTGCAATAAACGACTATAATGGTCCGGAATACATATCCTTAATCGGTTGATCCAAAATAAGTTCATTTTTGGTAGTGTTACTTCACTTACGGTAACAAAATATATTTAACAAAAATGTCTAAAATGTACTTCTATGAACCCTGCAAACTGTCATTTAACAGATGTAGAACCTACAAATCAGTTGGTATGTCTAGTACTAGTAAACCATTTGTTATTGCTCTTTCGTTGGAATCTGATATTTAATTATCTTGATTTGTGGCTTAATGCAGGAAGGTTCACTCAAATCTAAATTGGAAAAGTTACATCATACATATTATTCCTCAAGTCACTATTGTATCTCCATAATGTGCTTGATAAGATCTATTTACTAGAGTTGGGGATTCTACAAAGTTTTGTATTCCATGTTGTTCACTTGTTTTGGCCCCAATAAATTTGAGATATATGTTAAAGTACATGTTTAAGGAGCTCTTTTTCTCGGACATCTTGAAAGTGCAGTTTTATTTTTCTACGGTTAGTGTTGCACAATTAGGAGACCAATGTTGCCCTACAGTTTGGAAATATACTGCGCTGCATGTGAAGTTTCTGTGTTTTTCTTAGGAGGCCTTCTCCTTGGTTCTGCATTGACGGAACAACAACAACAAACCCAGTAGTTTCCAGGAAACTACTGGGTTTTGTTGTTGTTGTTGTTGTTCCATCTCATGGCTCAGACCTAAAGGGAACTACTATACTATTAACTTGAAGGCATCTTCAACAAGTACTTATGATTAACATTGATGCTATATAAACTAGAATAAATGCAACTAGTAATTGAAAATGTAATCTAAACTTTCCCAAATGATTATGCATGTTAAACATCTCCTTGAGCTTTTAATATTTCCCAAGCTGGAAACCAATCTGCTTTCGGAGGTATGAAATCTACTTTCGTTGTTTAAATACTAAATACAACAGTAATTAAAACACCAATGCATACAGATGCTAAATTTTGAAGGGTTGTCAACCTCACCCTGTAATTGCAACTACATGAATTTTTATCAAATCTTAAATAGGTATGAAGATAGTTAGACCAAAGACTACATTTTCCATTCTAATAGCTGCATACACCCTTTGCAAGGACAACGGGAAAACAAGAGCTCAACTAAGAGTTTAAAGACAATAAAGCAACTCTAAGTTGTCACTACAGAATGATATTTTAAAAGGCAAAGTAATTAAAGTATTGATACAAATGAAAGAGGCAGAAAAGTAGGAGAAGACCTCTTTGGAGGCAAAATACACATGAGGAACCACATAAAGGCACACACACACACACACACACATATATATATATATATATATTTCTTTTTTATGATTGGATCTTTTCTATTTCAGAATAAAAGATCATCAATAAAAAATGAACCTGAGTGATGATACTCTCTAGAATTACATGTCAAAAAGGAAAAAACTAATATTCTCGTGGAATTTACAACAAATGGAATCAGAATCTCAAAACCTCCTCCTACTATCCCAGCAGCGTTTGGGAGCAGAAGGATCTTTGGCTGGTTTAGGCATATCATGAAAGTCCACCATTATGATCCTTCTCTTGGCATTTTTTCGCTCAGCAACCCTTTCCTCAAATCTTCTTTTACTTGATTCAAATTTCATTCCGGATTGTGTTGGTTTTTGCATTGGTGTCGCAACTGTAGAGCTTTGTGCTGGTTTTTGCATTGGTCTTGCAACTGCAGAGCTGTGTGTTGTTTTTTCCATTTCAACTGTAGAGCTTTGTGATGGTTTTTGCGTTGGTCTTGCAACTGTAGAGCTTTGTGTTGTTTTCTGATTTGGTCTTCCAACTGTGGATCTTAGGGCTGGTTTTTGCGTTGGTCTTCCAACTGTAGAGCTTTGTGTTGTTTTCTGATTTGGTCTTGTAATAGCACTGCAGTTTCTCTGTTTCTGTAACTGCCCTCCTCCCTCAAGCCTCCTTTTGATCTTCTGTGAGGAACAATCTTGGCTTTCATCTACGCGGTTGATATCCTCGTTAATCTTCCTTAAACATCCAGGAGAATTCTTGGGTGCCGATCCCGTGACACAACTCATGTTCTTGCTTTCGGTACTGTCGGACCAACACTTTTCTGCTTCTGTCTTCTTTTCTTTATCACTATCAACATGCATGTGTTGAAGCTTGTCGTCAATGTCCCGAGTCTTCTTTAAACTTAGTTTTACTTTCAACACAGTAGATTTGGTCTTACAGACGTTGTAGTTCCCTTGTCGCCCAAGAATATGGCCTGTTTCTTGAAACCTAGAACAACTCTTCTCAGTATCATCAACAGAGAACTCATCACCACCACCAATATCGATTTCTTCATCACTAGCACTGTCGATAACTTCATCTTCTTCTTCATCACTAGCACTGTCGATTTCATCACTGATCCCTGGTTTTTCTGGATTCAGCAACATCATCAGTATTTCATCCTTGTGCTTCTTAAACTTTGTAGGGTACTTCCATGTACCAACGTGTATGGCTGCTTTAATCAACTTAAAAATATTTGGCTTCTTCTCTATGGCAAAATTGTTTAGAAACAATGCTTCTAAATCCATGGCTAACTGAAATGCACTCTCAACAACAACAACTGTCAAACTCTATTAAGAACACTTTATTAAAAACTGAAAGAGAAATTTGTTTGGCAGCCGAAAGACCATCTCATGAGGCACATTTATACACCCTAATTGGAAGGAAATTTAGAAACTATTTTTCCTAGGTTTAGGCGTTGCTTGCAAGCAAATTAATCTTTTTTCCTTTTTCCCTAAATAAAAATTTACTTTCCTATATACTGTAGGAGTGCGCAGTTGCCTTCTATCCACATTTCAACTAAGATAAAAATTTACTACCCTTTTACTTCCCTTTCTTCAAGTGTGCAAAAATTAGTTCATATAAGAGAATACAAATTAAAATGTTAAATATATTGCAAGATACAAAAAATAAATAAATTTTATGTTGGTTTGTAATAATTTTTTAAAATACCTAGTGCAACAAAAAATTAATTAATTAATCCTATAAAGCAAAAAAGAAAAATGGCCAAGGATTTCCAAACCATAACCAAGAAAAATTACCATCGCACTGACGGAAGGGAATAGTATAATGAAGTTAATTACCCATTTCTCTTAATACTTCCTTATAAATAATGTTCTTGATCTGTATATGTTCCATAAAAGGTTAAACTTTAATGTAGTTTCTCATTAACAAATTATGTTGAGTTTTTGGAACCTATTCAGAACATTCCCCTTTTTACTTATAGTTTTTTTTTTCTTTCAATCAAAATAAAGTTGGCTGGGAAAAGTAAATAATGGCACTGAAAAGTAACAACTGAGGCTTCAAAGAGAAACTTTCCACAACAACAGAAGGTGGTAAAATGAACTTGACATCAGAAGACAATTAATAGAGCCTTGTTATCGTATGCCTTAAATTGTTGGTTCTGAAAGTGGTGCTTTCAAACTTCTCTATTACCGTAATTAAGTTTATTCCTCATTGTTCTTTCAGCACTTTGGATTGGAGCTCAATTTGATATGACAATGTAAAAAAACTGTAAGACCACCTATGTAGATTAATTTCCCTCCTTCAAAAGATGAATTATGGGGATTTTAGACTTAGAATAAATATGATACGTACATTTGAATTTTATTGAAATCTACATTAATTTTAAAGATAAAAAAAGAAGAAGAGAAAAACAGATACATATCTGATATGGAACTTATTGTCCTAGAGAAACTCCGGACCAATCAGAGTCACACAAATGCACATAGACGGAGACATATGAGATGAAGAAAAAAAATACTAATAGAATTTATGAAGTATTTTGTGGGTTATTAATACAAAACATATAAATTGAAGTAATAAGTAAGAAGTTAGAATTGAATATGAAATTGGCAAGAAGTGAAAGAGATGCAACTGCACTATTAGGAGTACTAGTTTTAGGATACGCGCGCTGCACGAATACTCTATATTGATGAGTATAAATTTTTTAAAATTACACAAATACTATTAAACCGTATAATTGAATTATTGAATATAATTTTAAAAAATATAAACTATGGAAAATAATTAATACTGATCCTATTTAGTCAACTTAATAGGGGAAGAAACTATGCCACACAAAAGTAATCTAATGCTTTATTATAACTTCAATGTACGAGTCATGCATTTGTTTTAGTAGCTCAGAGTATATAATATGTTGACTTGTGCTTAAATATAATGCAACTCTTCATTATCTTAGAAATATGAATTATATTTGCCCAAGTACCTAACATGAACTTCATCCTATTCATGTTAGAACTCAAATTGAAAATACGAAAAATAAAAAGAGAGTTCATATTATTATGTTTAACTAGTTTTAGGGTACGCGCTTTGCGCGTGTATATATATAATCAGTGAGTGTTAAATATTTAAAAAATTATATAAATATTATTTCCTCTATTTCAATTTACATAATATATTTTTATTATTAAAAAAGATAGATATATATTTATATAGATTCATGTATATTTTTTAGTTGTTGACGAAAACAATATATACATAATAATTAATATTAATCAAAGATCCAATGTTATTTGTTTTTATTCCTCTTGTATTTAGAACAATATAGATCGACTTGCAACTTTGAATAATTTTAATATAGCGTTTTAATTTTATGAGTTAAATTTTTTTTTCTCTATTTTTTTTAGGACAAATACCAATACAATTTGCTGGCTTCAACTTTTAGAAAATACTATTCCACCAACCAAACTTAACTAATTTTGCAAGTAAACTTTGTGACTTTATTCATTAATGCAACATTTGTACTAATAATCCGTAAATTGTAACATTTACCAACTGATGAGATTTCTGACATTGACCAATTATTTATTTGGTTGGAGTTACGTTTTTGTTGTTAAACTAAATGTTTCACAACAATAATAATTCATCATCTTTCTACATTTAAAGGCTCTTGAGTCTTGATTACTAATAAATATTTCCTTTGTCTTAAATTATTTATCGTATTTCTCTTTTACACGTCTTTAAAGAAAATATTAATTAGAATGAATTTTTGATTATTTACCCTTATTTATGTCTTTAATATAATCTCTTTTCATTGAACGTTTACTTTATTTATGTGCCATCTCCATCTTCAAGAATAATTACTACTAAGGATAAAATGAAAAAAAATTAATTTTATCTTAAACTTCTAAAATGATAAATAATTGAAACATCTATTTTTAGACATTATGATAAATAATTTGAGACAGAAGGAGTAGAAATTAATTCTTCATATTAATTGTATATTGACTTATTTTAAAGCTAACTAGTATTAGAACCCGCACGATGTGCGAAAAATATAAAAGAATAAAAGTATACTAAATTTTGATTCGACTTTTTCAAATATCATCTTATTTCTTATTGCAACATACTCAATAAGAAAATCTATCTGAGTGTTAAAACAACTGAACCATAGTTATGAATAATTTTCGGATAAAACTCAAATATATAATTAAATAATTTATATTATAAACAATCTATTGTCTTCTTCGTTGAAGTTCCATAAATTTGATATTTACTTCAACAAAAAAAATCTACATCTTGGATACTATATAATTAAAAATCTCAGAATTTTAAGTACATTTCTCCAACCTCCTTGTTGATTCTCCAAATATATTGTCCATTATTTTGTGCTTGAAAATTTCTCACCGTAATTTATTATCTTTATTAAATATTTCAATACCTAAAATATTTCTAAGAAATATTTATCCTAAAAGTTATTATAATAGCATATGTCCTTACATGTTTCTTAACTTTAATTGCGCTTTTAAAGTCCATCCTTCTCAAGTTAAGTCAAACGCATATAAAATTTAATTGCTTCTTCGAGAAAACTTCAACTATAATTAGTAAAATTTCATTATTCCAGAAGCTTCTTTCATATTAGAAAAGTTCAACTTTATGTTACTTATATAATATAACTGTCATGACCCGAATTTCCCGCCCTCGGGAGTCATGATGGCGCCTACTAGTGAAAGCTAGGCAAGCCAACCAACTGAACTATCTACCTTGTTTCCATTTTTAATCTGATAACAGTCAAGAGTCAACAATTAGATAACAACAGAATTGAATAAGCGGAAGGTTGCATTTTTAAAGTTTTAATAGTACTGCTAATACCAATCCATACAAATCTACCCAAGACTGGTGTCACAACTTCACATACTGTCTAGGAGTACTACAAATAAAGGTCTGAAAGAAATAAATACAACACTGTCTCTGGAAATACATAAAGGAAACAGGAATAATAGATAGAAGGAGACGACAAGGTCTGAGGACGCCTGCAGGACTACCTCGAGTCGCCTGATGAACAAGAAACAACAATCTCACTGTGGTCCGAAGTCTACAACACTGGGATCTGCACAAAAGAGTGCAGGGTGTAGTATCGGCACAACCGACCCCATGTGCTGGTAAGTGCCTAGCCTAACCTTGGCGAAGTAGTGACGATGCTAGGACCAGACTACCAAATAAACCTGTGCAATATAGCGTACAAAAATAATAGGAAGCAGATAAAAATGATGGCAACAATGATCAACCAGTGATATAGATAGCAGGCAACAAGAACACCGTAAATGTTTCTCAACAAATAATAGATACAAGTGCAATCAATTAATCAAGTCCTTCAAATATAAATCTCTAAGATATATGCTTTTCAATGAAAATATTTCCTTTAAATAAATATCTTTCAAATAAGCATCTTTCGAATATAATTCTTTCGAGTAAAGGTCACCTTGTGACGCCTCATTTCATAATCATAAATAATATAGGTCTCCGCCCACTTTCATATTTTCACGTCACCTCGTGCCCATATTTATATCACAATCACACGGACAACTCACATGTCATTAAATAAAACCATAATATTTTTCCCGGCACCTTGTACCCACATATTTCTACCTCATATTGCACAACAATATCCTCATGTTACTCAGTTCATAGGTTCCATAACCCAATACAATTAAGAATGTTCAAAGAGCCTCATTCACTCAACATAAAGTAGAGTACAGCTTCCAACACAATTAGGAAACCAACAAGAAAAGATGAAGTTATTTTTAGAAATCATTTGATAAAGAAAATACCCTTTTCAATTAAAGTACAATATTGAATGAATCATTACCTTTAATACGAGAAATCAATAAATCAAAACATAGTCGAAATTTCTTTTTAAGTAAAGTACAACCTCAAACGGTTTAAGAAAAATTTAATTGAGAAATCAATTGAGTAAAAAATGTAACAAATTCTGAAATTTGAAGTATTGAACATATAAAAAAATAAGGCGGGGCATTGTAAACACTATGGATTCCAACACAAAGGATCACAACAGTAAAGGGATCTAAACAATTGATACACTTGAAATGTTAATAACAAGTAAACACATCAAACAGAAAGTGCACGGCATCACCCTTCGTGCTTTAACACTCTCTCACCAAAACAATACACGGCATCACCCTTCGTGGTTTACACTCTTCCTCACCCAAGCAACAATTACAAGAAATAAGGGTAAGAAAATCTATAACATCGAAATAAAATCAAGTAACAACAGAAAATCAGTAAATAAACGTAAAAGACAACATAACTCAATTAGAATTAGGAAAAATCAAGGACAAGTGCACGGCATCACCCTTCGTGCTTTTACTCTCGTCCTCACCATAAGAATCAATATAAACTACACGGCATCACCATTCGTGCTTTTACTCTCTTCCTCACCATAAAATCAATATAATCGGCACGAAATTGTACATCGTGCGGTACGGCATCACCTTTCGTGCTTTACACTTTTCCTCACAAAATCATACACGGCATCACCCTTCGTGCTTTAACACTCTTCCTCACCAAATCATACATGGCATCACCCTTCGTGCTTTAACACTCTTCCTCACCCAAACAACAATCACAAGGAATAAGGGTAAGGAAATAAATGAAATCACAATAAAATCTCGGGAAGGGAATAATAGTACAACAATCAAATCCCGCCAAGGGAAACAACATCAAAACAATAACATCCCGGCAAGGGAGACAATATCATGGTTCTCTATCTCTCCTTTCTTCTTTCACGTTTACTTAACAACTCAATTCACAACTTGAGTCAATGCTCTACAATGTACAACAATTCAATTCTCAACTTGAGTCAATATTCTACAATGTTCAACAATACTACTTCTACAAGTCATATTCCTCAATAAAAATTATCATATAGAGCATATACAATACAAAATGGAGTCACATTAATGAAAGTATAAGACTCACGGGCATGCTTGACACCAACGTATAGATACTCGTCACCATGTCTATACGTCGTACTCAACAAATAACACATAACAAATAGGACACAATTCCCAATCCCTCAAGCTAAGGTTAGACCAAACACTTACCTCACTTTGCAACCAATTCAAAATTCCAACAAGTCTTTGCCTCGTGAATTTGTGCCTGAAATTCTCAAATCTAGTCATAAACAATTCGATTCAGTCAATAAAAATTATAGGAATTAATTCCATATGAAATTCTACATTTTTCATTAAAAATCTAAATTGCACTAAAAATTTGCCCGTGGGGCCCACGTCTCGGAACCCGACAAAAATTATGGAATATGAAACATCATCCAACCACGAGTCCAACCATACCAATTTTACCAAAATCCGACATCAACTCGACCCTCAAATCTTCAAATTAAATCAAGAGGGTTTTCAAAATTTTCCCAACTAAAATCACCAATTAAATGCCAAAACTAGGAATAGATTCGGGTAATCTAACCAAAATTAAGTTAAGAACACTTATCCCGTTGTTTTCTCTGAAAATCTCCCGAAAATCGCCTCTCCCCAAGCTCCAATTTGGTAAAAATGGAAAATGGGACCAGAACTTAACATTCTGTCTAGAAAAAGTTCGGGTACTGTTCACGTGGTACTGTTCACGGGGAAATGTTCACGTTACTATTCACGGGTACTGTTCACATGTTGTAAAAGAAAATTCAGCAGCCTTTTTATATTCGTTAACTTTCCGAAATCCACCCGAGGCCCCCGTGACTTCAACAAAATATACCAACAAGTCCTAAAACATGATACGGACTTAGTCGAAACCTCAAATCGCATCAAATAATGCTAAAACCGTGAATCACACCCTAATTCAAGCCTAATAAAACTAAGAACGTCCAACTTCTATATTCGATGCAAAAACCTATCAAATCAAGTCCAATTGACTTCAAATTTTGCACATAAGTCATAAATGACATAACAAAGCTATGAAAATTTTCAGAACTGGATTCTGACCCCGATATCAAAAAGTCAAATCTCCGGTCAAATTAAGAAATCTTTAACATTAGATTTCTAGATTCCGTTAAATGGCGATAATTTGATCTAGGGACCTCCAAATTCGATTTCGGGCATATGACCAAGTCCCAAATCACGATACCGAACTACCGGAATGGTCAAAACTTTTATCTGGGTTCGTATGCTCAAAATGTTGACCGAAGTCAACTCAGTTGAGTTTTAAAGCTCTAGTTCACAATTTAATCCATTTTTCACTTATGAACCTTCCGGAAAACTATACGGACTGCGCACGCAAGTCGAGAATTTATTGATAGCGCTTTTCAAGGTCTTAAAATACCGAGATAATTATTTAAATTCACAACAACCTCATCCAAAAGTAAAATCAGTAAAATATTGTATTCATATGTAAAGCAGTCGACCAATTCTTCCCTATAGTCTTAACTTATAGGAGTACAATTTAAGAAGTCAATTCACCAAATACAAATAGGCTACTCAATTGATCCATTCTACATAGAGCCCACACTTGATCTACAAATTCTTTCGAATAATAGCTAAAAATATGTTCCACCTACATGAAAAAAAGTAAGAAAAGTAATTGTTAATATTGAAGTTTTGGACTGATAAGATCAATTATCCTTTATGACTTTTTCTCAATATAATATGTTTGTTATCTAATAACCGTTCAAAAAGAATTATCTTTCAATTAAAGTCACATAAAACTTAATTCAAATTCAGTGAAATTCACATTCAAATTCGATAATTTTATCCATATAGATCAAAAACTTAATTTATCTTCTTTTGTAAGTTATCTAAGAAATATTTCTTTATGTATCGTATATTAGTGTTCTCGATTTATCAATATTAGTAAGATATGATATTTACTTATTATTATTTTTTTTACTTTATAAAATATAATTAGGAGCTTATTCTGATGCGCACAATTTATCAATTTGCAAAGCCATCATATTAATATTTTAAGTATATTTACTTACTTTATTTTATTTTTAAACTTAGTTTAAAATATAAATAGACACATTTATCTCAATTTACGTCTTTTTATAAAAAATATTTCCTACTATGATTTGTTGAAAATGGATATCTGATGAGATTAACTTTATTTTTCAATTATCTGCTCAAACTTTTTATTATGATTCTTATTAGCTTTGTCCTTATTCTTATTAATTGTCTTAATTTTGGTATGTGTCTTATTTTTAAAGTGCCACTTGGCTTAATCCTATTATATACTATTCTCTTTTAAATAATATAAATATAGATTTTTTTTATTTTATAAATATATATATTTGTATTTTATTTAAGATTTTTTCTGTTGCTTATTGTTGAATTTTTAAAATCATCAGATTATTATTTTAAGTATATTCATTTACTTTTTCTTAACTTAGTCCAAAGTATAAAAAGTCAATATATCTCAATTTAGTTCTTTTTACTTTTTTTTTGTACTAAGATTTGTTGGAAATATATATCTGATAAGATTAACTTTATCTTTTAATTATCTACTCAAACTTGAGCATTTCTTTCTCTTCCATAGAATATTTTCTTTTTAAAAAATCAGAGTCATAGTATGTATTCTTTCCATAATATAGCTGAATATTTATTGTAGTAAATATCTCTTATTTTTAGATTTTATTTGAAAAAGTGCCAAGTAATTTTTCACATTGCAAACTACCCTGCTTTTTCAAGATTAGAGAAGGATAATATTATTTTACTTGAAGTTCAAGCAACTTAATTTTCTATTTAAGCCTTGCAATCTCTCTTGAGTTTGGAGATGTGGGCATGGATTTATTATTTTTTGAAGTAGCTTTATTTCCAACATAAGTCGTTACATATTCAACTACTGATATCCTTACCCTGTTGTTAACAAAGGACTGAATTTTATAATTAATTCTAATATCATTAATTACACTACAAAATTGTCAATTTTGATTATTATCTTTCCACAATGTTTTTTATTACCAAGTGTCAGGTGCTACCATATTAAAAACAATAGGTGAATCCACTATCATTAATTCTATTACAGATTATCAGTTTTGATTATTCCCTTTCCAAATTCTTTATTACCAAATGCCAAGTTGTTGGTCTTTTTAGTAAGCAAAAAAAGGAAATACATTAAATATTTATATTATATCTAATTAGGTTATGTCTTAAAAGTGTCAAGTGGTATTTTTACAATACGCCACTTGACTTAACCACATGCTTCACTACTCTCCTTTTAATATAATATAGATTTCCCGTCTAACTTTACTTTTAAAATAATCAATAGTACTGGATCAAAAAAATAAATGGAAGAACCAATATTGAATTCCTTTTCTTCAAATAAAATGATAACAGTTCTTCATTTTTTGACTTTAATGTCTTGAACACAAATATAATGTTTAGTGGTTAGATATTAAAACATTGAAATTTTGAATTTCTAAAACGTAGTTCAACGTCAAAATTAGTTATTATATTTGGTCCTAAATATTAGTATTTTGAATTATAAAATGAAAATTTTTGTTGATTTAAATGTCCTAAATATTGAGATTTCCTACTATAATAAATAAAGTGTAGTTGATTTCAAAATCCTAAATATTAGAAAATTAATAAAATGACTATTCTATCCAGTGTAAATTCTATTTCTTAAGGGTAAAAAAGGTGAACGACATTTCGCTAAGCGCCTCCGTGCTTTTAATATAGTACTAGTCTCTTTGTGCGTGCGATGTACGAATATTCTTAGAGGTGGACCAAGGTTAAAGAATGGAGACTCAAATAAATCTCCTTCATATAAAATTATACTGTACAAAGAGCAATTTTTTAGTTATATATAAGCTGTTAAATTTCCTTGACATAAGAGAAAATTCAAGTGAAGAGACAAAATAGTTTAAAATATGATGTGTCAAATATTACAAAGGACGTATCAAAAGTAATAAACTTTCAATTGAATAGATATTCTAAATTATTACTCAAATGTAAAATTTAATAATTGATTCCTCAAAATAAAAATACTGAATTTTTGGTACCAACACTGAAAAATAGTCATTAATCAGATGTACCAACACTAATAAAATACTGTATTTTTGGTACTTGCCAACAATGAATAATCAAAATAAAAATCAATCAAAACTACAGAAGAAGAAAAACGTTCTAATGACTAAAACATAAATATCAATCAAGCCATACAAAAAAAGCACGATTATAAAA
Source organism: Nicotiana sylvestris (assembly GCF_000393655.2). Classification (NCBI taxonomy): domain Eukaryota; kingdom Viridiplantae; phylum Streptophyta; class Magnoliopsida; order Solanales; family Solanaceae; genus Nicotiana; species Nicotiana sylvestris. Next base: position 120,012,735 of record NC_091065.1, read on the forward strand.
AATTAAGAGATTTTTTCTTTCTTATAGTATATATGAAACCTTATTATCAAAAATGTGCATAGTTTCTAATTTACCCGTCCTGTCCATATTTTTTCTACAGTTATTATACCAATCATTAAATACTAATCAATAGTAGCTGAATCTTCCTAATTTGTCAAGCTAAAATTCAGGAACAGAATCTTCTAAAAAGATTTGGCGTAAATGAGATCAAATCATATCACGGAAATCCTTTATCTTCAATTTATAATCAAACTATGTTCTTCGATATTCTCACAATCGCTACAAATCAAAATCTCAGTTCGTCGAAATCAGAAGCTCAATTTCAAATTGTAGAAATCAATTCTGCAAATCTCAGTTTATCGACTTTTTTCCTCAATCCACTAATCAAAAAAGCGACAAAATATCAAGTCAAATTATAGAAATCAATTCTGCCGATTCTCTGGTCTTCGTCTTTTTTTCTTAATCTAAAAAATCAAAAAAGCGACAAAATATTGAACAATACCTCAGCAACGATATGCAATCATGTCCAAAATCCCAATCATGCTACATTTTAATGGCAATTGGGATAGCTATGGCAGATTTAGAGATTTTCAAGTTGATGACATTGTGCTTGATGAGGATGCAAGTTACAGTATGTTGATTTCTACAATTGCAGAGCAATTAATGATTGATACTTCGGAAAAAATTGTAGAAATCAAATACATTGTGAATGAGAATTGTCCTCCAATGGAGATTAGGAACAATATGGGGGTTAGTGTGTATATGGAGACAAAAAAGGAGAATAAAAACTTAAGATCGTATCCGTTACTCATAAGTGTACGAGATTTCAATATGGAATTGGCTATTACAAATGAGAACACAAGTGCAGGTTTGTTATGTTTCAAATTCTATGGAAGTCTGATTTTACGATAATATCTACAAAATTCCTACATTTATCTACAAATAAACTACAAATCAGTTTTAGGATGTATAAAGCAATATTGTTTTCATGCTTATCAAAAAAATTACTACAATTAAGCTACAAATCATGTTGAAAAAAATTTGACTACAAAATTTTCTATTCATCTACAATTTATCTACAAAGATTCTATAAAATTGTATATGACACTATTTATCTTTATTTTCATGCAGGTTCGTCTAGGACAATACAATTACTTGATATGCTAGTCTCTCCCGTCATAGAGGAATATCAAAGAGAAATAATAACTGAAGGTACACAAAGTGTTATCGAAGAATGACAAGTGTATCAAGACAAGCAAACAATTGCAACTGCAATGAGGCACTATTCTGTCACGCACAAGTTCCAATTCAGGGTTAAAAAATCTAGCCACAGAAGGTATGAAGATATTAATTATAAAAAAAACCTTTATAAACAGTATTTTCCTTGTGATATGTATATGAAAAGTAGTTATATTGTATAGTGTGTACTTTATGTTAAAACAATCATTTTGTTAAATCTACATTGATAACCTGTATTATAAATGTATTTTTTTGTAGCTACTGACTTATATGTGTTGCAGAAAACTGTAATTGGCACTTCAAGGCAACATCAATTAATGATTCTGCAATGTTCAAGATCAGGAGTTTCAACCGACAACACACATGCACCTTAATGGACGATACATTCATACAGCGCAAACGTACTGCAGTTGTAGTTGGTAGCATGGTCATGCAAAGTATTGTGATCCTAAGACAGTTTACACACCAAAGGACATACAAACTGACATGTTGTCCCAACACGGAGTGAACCTAAGCTACATGCAAGCATGGAGGGCAAAGGAAAAGGCTTTACAGTTATTGAGAGGTCATCCGGCTGACTCCTACAATAAATTACCAAAATATTTTTATATTCTTGAGAAGACGTATCTTGGTTCAGTTGTTAAATTGAAGAAGACAACAGATGAATGCTTCTTATATGCATTTGTTGCTCTTTGTACATCAATAAGTGGTTGGGAATATTATAGACCAGTAGTAGTGGTTGATGGGACATTCTGAAAGACAGCCTACAGGGAGATTATGCTAACAGCAAGCACAATGGATGCAGCAGGTAAAATTATAGTTATTTTGTAGGCAATTTATAAATTGTAGATATTTTGTACATATATATTGTAGTTTATATGTATTTGTGTTTTCATATGCATTTTCAAATCTGCCAGTTAATTATTTTTTTACTAATAATGTAGGTACAATATTGTCTTTGGCATATGCTGTGGTTGATTCGGAAAACAACGCATCGTGGAAGTGATTTTTTGAGCAATTCAAGCAAGCATATGGTGATAAAACTTCAATGTGTGTTGTTTCATATAGGAATGAGAGTATCCTGAAGGCAACATCAATTGTCTATCCGGGCATGCCACACTACTCTTGCGTGTGGCATATTTGGACAAATATAAGGGCAAAGTTCAAGAAGGGTCATCTACAATTAAATGAATTGTACTTTGCTACAACAGGGTCATACATTCTGGATGAATTTAATGAAAGGATGTTGAAGGTTGAAGAGATAGACCCGCGTGTTAAATCATACATCTATGATATTGGCTATCATAGATGGTCAAGAGTACATGCAACAGTGAATAGAACTTGGACTATGACATCAAACATTGCCGAGTCGTTGAATGTTGTAAGAAAAGAGGCAAGAGAGCTGCCAATATTTGACCTATTAGAGTATATGAGGACACTTCTTGAACATTGGACGAAAGAGAAGTTATTGAAGGCAAAGGGTACTTTTACATACCTTGGGTACAAATTCAACAAAGAATAGGAGAAAAACAGTACATTATCTCAGAAACTTAGGGTAAGATCTGTTTATTTGGTGCAAAAAATTAATTAATTAATATACATTATTTCCAGATTGTAGATAAATTGTAGATAAGCTGTAGTTAATTTGTAGATTGTAGATAATTTGTAGATATAATTGTAGATACATTGTAGATAAATTGTAGATAATCTATTTTTATGATTGTAAATATTTTTTTTTCTGTTTGTTATGTAATTGTAGGTGAGGGCTTCAACAGATCATATTCATACTGTGATAGATGGTGTGAAGCGGTACATTGTATGTCTTGAAAGCAAGAAATATAGTTGTGGCCAGTTCCAACTTGATGAACTTCCATGTCCGCATGCTTGGGCAGCTCTAAGGCACAGGAATGAAACTTATGAAAACTATTGCTCTCCGTATTATACAAGGGAGAGTCTGCTGCGTACATATGAAATACTAGTAAATCCCCTTCCTGATGAAAGCAAATGGAATGTGCCACAACATATATCTAATGAAGTAGTAAATCCACCTACTGAAGAGAAAAAGAAGCCAGAAAGACCTCAAAAGGAAAGATACAAAACATATGATGAACTAAAGTCAAAGAAGTACAAGGTGTCATGTGGCAACTGTGGAGGTGAAGGGCATAACAAAAGATCTTGCAAGAATGCTCCCAAAAAGAAATAAATATCGTGTAGTTAGAATAATATTTCAAAATAATTGTTAGTGAGTTCAAGTTAACAGAATTTTGTGTGTAATTGTTTAAGTTTTGAAAGATCATAATGTAGTTATCTTCAATTTGTTTCTGTGTTTGTTAACATGTTTTTCTGTATTGTGCCAATCATCTACCTCCATTTTTTACATTCTGTATATAGCAGTTAATATTTATTATCTACAATATAACTACAAGTTAAAAAAAATAATGTATCTTTCAACTATAAAATTATATACAATCTCAACATTCAGTGTTTCCAGATTGTGGATAATTTGAAGTTTTTTTGTAGATAATTTGTATTCTAACAACATAATAACTACATTTAAGATAATGAAGAACAAGTGCTGTAAATATTAAACAACTGGAGATAAAACCATCAAGTTATTTTCAAGTGAACTACTAAACTGGATAGAAATTAACAAAACAAAAGGCCTGCTACAATAAAAACACAAAAGAAATGTTCAGAAAGTTGTGTACTATACTTCTCCTACAAACTAGCATCAACTAAATTACATAGACATGACATTACTTCTTCTTTCTCTGGACTCTTGTTTTCTCATTCAATGAAGGTGCACCCTTCCTCCTTGCTAGTCTGCTTGTAACCTCACTTTCACTGATTGACCCATCTTCCTGCTTCTTTGTAGCATAGTCCCATAAGAGCGCTCCATAGCGTCTACAATGTTGGTTAATATCACAAAGGTCTTCTGCGGGAATTGACAAATCTCCAAGGCTAACATACTCCGTAAATGCAGCAACAAATACACCACAATCGCTGCAGAAACACAATTTTTTTTTAAAATATTTACCAAATAATTAGAAATAAAAAAAGAATTAAATGCATAAAAAGAGAGAATAGATTTTTTATAGTGACCCTTCTTTTTGCTGTGAAATCTCTGCAACCATCCACTGAATGTTAAGAGGGTCGGTAACAGGTTTCTCGATGTATGCCTTTGTATTCATGAAGTTAATGTCCTTACGCTTCCCATAGAAACCAGTGCATGACAAATACAAAGGGATAATAACAAAAAAAAATCTGACACAAGATTCAACAACAAGATGGTTGTGTGAAAAGACCATGGAATCCTGCGCATAAAGTTGCCTATCTGCAATGTCGAAAACGACCAACACCCAATAGAATATTTCTTTAATATTGACGGGCATGATGACATAGTCAACTTCATCCCATGCAACATTGGCAAGTAGTCTATACCCCAAAATATATTCTGCAACAACATCTTGGGGTTTAACAACCGAATACTTCTTTTGTGGAGGCGAATTTATGAACTTTTCATAAATTTGTTCTATCCTGGTCTTGAACTCACAATCCGTTGTGGTAAACCTTGTCTTGTTATTGGGGCCATACTTGCCTCTTTTTCTCAAGTAATACATTATTACATTAATGTGTTGTACCCAAAAATAGTTGGCATATAAACAGCAACTCAACTTCAAATAATCTACATGAAACCTACATTATAACTAAAATTAACTACAAAAACATAAACAAAAAATATCTACAATGATGTCTAAAAACAGCTCTATAATTTAAACAAATTTACCTACAGTTTAAGTACCTAATCTAAAAATAACTACAATTTACCTACAGTTACTGGGCAAACACGTAACACAACATCTACAATGATGTCTACATTATATCTACATTGTAGACTACAATTAATCTTGTAATGTTCTACATAAACTACAAAATAACTACAATTACACTACAAACAGTAAATACAACAATAAAACTATTCTGTCCACAAAATACATATAGAATTTATACTATAAATAATCTTCAAATATGATACATAACATGAAACCTAAATATTAATTACACTACATACAAGAAAGACAATATTTACAATCATGTCTACATCATATTTACACTTTATACTACAAGTCATCTTCATATATTATCTACAAAACAGAAGACAAAATATCTACAAATCATATCTTGGGAATAGACTCCTTGATACTTACCGAGTCATTGAGGACTTGTCCGGAGTGAGCCAGCGAAAAGAACCATTCCTTCTTATCAACCTTTTCCACTCCAAGGTCTAACCAAGGCTTAATTTGGTTATCCTTTATAGAAAACGGAGTCTTCCTCTTGTAACAACAGATAAATGACAAATACAAATTGTAGATTGAATTAGATATGTAAAAGATAAATGCTGAAATGAAAGTGTCAAATTATGCATTCATACCTCTTTAAACCTTTGTCGCTAGACTGGTATAACCACTTGTTGAAGTTTTCTAAAACATCCAGATCTACATTTTCACCAATAACAGTAGTAAAAGGGTGCTTGAGGTAGAAAATTTTAGGTCCAACCGAGCTTCTGCCCCCAGAACTGTATAGAGGGATAAATGGTGATCGGGCATGCTTTTCCGGATGCCTTGTTCTCCCCGAATGCATAGGTGTTGCATCATCTTGTATGGGCTCGCCAACATAACCAACTGGGATAAGTTGTTGGGCAACTCAAAATCATCTAGTGTGACCCCATTCTTCTCAACTCCTGATCCTTCTGAATCACCTAGATCTACATACCGTGCATCTGCACCTTTATTGTCATGTTCCTCAGTGACCTGTTCTGACTGAGCTGCTACTGTCACTCCGTAAATTGGGGGCTGTGCATTGATATCTTCTGTAACTATAACACAATTCATATCAATTTTAACAAGAATGTTAAAATTTATACACAACAAGAAAATATCTCTGAGTGACAGTATGATACCTGCTTTGTCTTCATCAGCTGCAACTTGAAAATGTGTATATAAATCACCATGTGCTGGAAGATTTTCTTGATCAAATGCACCTTCAACATGTTCTGTTTTATAATTAAAAATGGTAAATAATATGTCCTAACATACAATGCAAAAACATACAATGCAAGTTTTCTATCAACCTACAAGTTAGAATATAGTAAGTTGTTAACTTCATAATATGTCCTAACATACAATGCAAAAACATACAATGCAAGTTTTCTATCAACCTACAAGTTAGAATATAGTAAGTTGTTAACTTCATAATATGTCCTAACATACAATGCAAAAACATATGCAATTATATAAAGATATATATCAGAATTTACAAATTTATAGATATTTGGTAGACGGTTTATGAAATGTAGATATATTATAGATAAAATGTAGATATATTGTAGTTTATATGTATTACCTGCTCAATTCCTTTTTCTAATTTACTGATCTTCTCTGCAATAGACTTCTTGTCCTCTTCTCCATCTGTTTGTTTGGGTTCCAACATAGGAGGATCAGCATTGGGAACCTCAGATGTTTGTTCACCTTCTTGAACTTTGTACTCAATTTTGTCGGGCAAAATCAGCACTGCAATCTCTTCTCCAGATTCAACTATGTTGATAAACTGAATGAGGAAAAATAAATTAGTTTGATCAAGGAAAAAAATGTAAAATACTTGTAGATATGTTGAAGGTAAATGTATAATCGTAATAAAAGAAACTATACCTTTATCCAGCCAGGCTTTATCATCTTCTCTTCAAAGGCAGCTAACCAAATCTGCTCTTTAGTAGTTGACCATCTTAGTATGCGAGGTATTGAGTTAGAACACCTTGTAGCTAGATCAGTGCTGACAGTAGAGCACTCATAAAGCCATACTTACAATGCTAGTGAGCATCCCCGTATGAGATAAGAATGTACATAAGGATTTAGTCTATGCCTAACAGATTCCATCATCTGGGTGAAAGATTTAATACCCCATGGGTATGACTCATACTGCCCAGATTCTACCAAATAGAACCTAAAGTGTCTACAAAAGAAACATGATCTTTGTCCGAAGGACAAATGAAAAATTCTAAAAGATAAATGATGCACAACTTCACCGCATCCTCATCGTTTACCCAGGATCTAGTGGTTACTATCTGTTTCAAATAAGACTTCTCCACTTTTAATTTGTTAGGAAAATAACTGCTCATTATTTTGCTAACATAAGTGGGAGTATAACCAAAATCAGTAACCTGTGTAACACATCTTAGACCAGTAATTAATGCAAACTCACGCAATCCAAAATTTAATGTTTCACCCTTTAACTGTACAGAAAAATATGATTCATTGTATTTGGTCAACTCATACTTCATCAGAAGATGAATGACCAGGTTTTGTATGCATATGGTGGGAAGAGACAGTAAGTATCCAAAACACGTCTTTTTGAAAAGATTCAAACCATTTGAAGATAGAAGAACTTTAATCTGGCTAGGAATGCTAGGATCACACAAAGTGTGGAATCTAAGCACCCCATAATCAACACTATGTGGGGCAAAAAACTGTCCATTCCGCACAAATAATAAATTAATTCACATTAATAAAATGCATAAAAAGGATAAATTCATCTACATTTTATCTACAACATAACTACAAATGATTACATAATATCTACAATTTAAAGCATTTTTTACAAAAAGGCAGCAACAAAAGATAACTACAATTCTGCTTCAAATATTACAAGTTACCTAATAGTATAACTACAAAAAAACTACAAAATATCTAAAATTATAAAAACAGAACATTACAACTACAAATAATCTTCAAAATTAAGACAATTAATATACACTTGTCTAAAACACGTAGAACACAGATTTAACCATCCTAAACCAAACAAAAAAATTAGAAACGAAAATAAATATTTACCTTCGCCAATGATTGGTTTCGAACAATTTTAGGGTGTTTTTTTGAATGTTTCTTCATTTTAGATTTTTCGAACCAGGAGACACCTTTGCTTTCTTTCCTGTTCGAAGATTAGGGACCTCTTCTACAAAGTCGTCGTCTACAGAAATATCTTTTCCTTTTCGTTTGACTTGTTTGACTGGTGTAGAAGTTTCTCCATCATCTACATCGTGTTTTTGTTTGGTTCTCATCTCGGCTCTGATTTGTCGGGGAGAGGAACTGTGAGTAGTCTCTGCAATTGCATGTGGAGATTTGCCTTGCTTTTTGGGTGATTTTGGGGATAAAACACCCAAATCAAAGGAGGGTATATCGGCTACTGTTGATTTTTTAGGACTCTTTTTCGAAGCTTTGTTGTTCTTCATTGATGAACTTCAATTGGGGTAAAATGGGGAACCGATTTGTTTGAAGGGTTTCTTCAATTTTCTGTGATTTTAGAGGGAGATTGGGTGGTTTCAGAAGATAGAAAATGGTAAAAAGAACGTGGGTATGGGTAAAAAGAACGTGGGTACGAGGCTGAGAGGTTAGGAGAGAGAAAGTAAGGGATGAGTGGAGATACTGGAATTAAACGAAAATCCTTTAATTAAGGAGTAAAAACATCTCATTAATTATACCCTTAATTAATTATGGTATAGAAATGATAATTTGGTATACTAAGTGTAATTAAGTCAAACCTTAAACATTGAGGGTAAAAAGGTTTCTTATGTGGCATAGGAATGTAAAAAATTCAAAAATTAATATCAAGAAAAAAGGACAAATTATATTTGGCCCAAAATCAAACTTTGTATATGTACGTTAATATACGCTAAATAGGACCCAAAATCAAACTTTGTATACGTTAATATACAAAGTCAAACTTTAATTAAGCGTTATATTTGGTTTCAAATTCCAAGTTAATTTGACCCAAAATCAAACTTTGTATATGTAGTTTAAACATGAAAAGAATTTCAGCCCTAGATAATTTACAATTATATCCTCAAATTATATAAATATTTAAGGTTAAAAAAGTCTATCAAATGTTTCGAAGATATTTTAGTCGTTCAATATTTAGCATAAATTATTCGTGCTTTTATAATATACTAGTTTCTATGAACGTGCGTTGCACGATAATAATTGTACGTTGATATTTGATCACAATTTTTTTTATATTCATACTTTTCAAATGTTATTATACTTACATAGTACTTGAATTTAAAATGATTCGACATTACCGTCTGAGCCTGTGAATGATATATGTGTATTTGTAGAAAAAAGAGATATAATCATATCATAGATAATACTCTTTATATATGATATTTTTGGTGTTTGATCCCTTATAATACTTTGGTTACTTTGTTATGATTAGAACCCTTGTTGTCGATATTGATATCTCTCTTGAAAATGTAACATATAATAGTTATTGTATTAAAATGTTGTATCAAATATAGTCTTACATTTAAAATTATTTGATTATGTATTTTATTTATTTTCATTGCAAGACACAAGCGTACATATAATTATTTTCAGATATATTTAAGAGGATATCCTTTATCGTCTATGGTAAAAGTTGAATTTTAGAGATAAATACATACTTGAAAACACATATGTCCATTATGATTTCTACATAATAATAAGATCAAAGGAAAGACTAGCCCTAATAATGAGCAATAACGCCAAAAAATAAAATTTAATGTAGTTACATTCCTGTGGTATTTTGGTCTCAATTTTTATAATTAAGTTCTATTGAAGTGAAATATTGTCATGTTAATTTTTTTTTTTAAATATGGTAGTGATAGATGACTAAGCCAAGTGTAGTTAGGTTTTTGTGCTCATTATGGTTAGATTATAAATTGAGGTAATAAATATAACTTGGAGAAAACTTTTGTCTTACTTTTATTTTTGTTTGAACGGGTTGATTTCTTAGAGTTTAAAGAGCAATTGCTTAGTAGAAATTAAATTATTTGAGTAGAATGAGTATGAAGGATTTCTTGACTAATAAATTTGAGACAAGAAATAAAGTTTTAAAACTTCTACAATTATACACGTACAAACTGATTGTGATAGATAACAAAATTAGGAACAATTAGTGCTTGTATATAAATATGACAAATCTTTTTACATGCTCGTAGAAATATTTTTGGCAACGTTTCTAATATAAGTAATATTATAATTCTAAATGTTATAATATTATGCAATTATGGAGCTGTTTCTTTGAAGGAAACTTTATATTTTAGAATGGATTGAATCCCAATAGAAAAAGGTTATTTAGTCTTAACCCAAAATTATATTTATACCCATTATTAAATTGCTACATAAATGAAATATTAACTTTAAAGGGCAAAAAGGTCGATCAACTTTTCGAGGATATTTTCGTCTCTTAACATTTAGCTTCCTAACATTCATGCTTTTATAATTATTTTTATAATTATATATATATATATATATATAGATAGATAGATAGATAGATAGATAGATAGATAGATAGATTAGCATACAAAGAATTTAATTGGATGGTAATATTCAAATTCAAATAAATTTATTTCTAGATTGAAATTCAATAATTGTCATAGAAAATTTAAGGTAAAAATTAATAAAAGGGCAGTCCAGTATATTAAACTCTCGCTATGTGCGGGGTTCGAGAAAGGGTCGGACCATAAGGGTCTATTATCCGCAGCCTTAAGGTGGAAAATTAATACTAATTATTTATTTTATTTTAAAAATTCAACATTATTTAGATGATGAAATAATTTTTCTTAGACCTTTAGAATTAATTAATTTTTTTTAGTAAAAACAGAATGTATCCTAATTGTACTGATTAATTTTTATCTTCTAATGAAGGCCTTGACACATTCGAATTTAGCTACAACTGAAAGTTTAAGATCTTCTATTCCAATTTTGTTTCTCTACTTTCTTTGATGCTAATCACTATTTATTGAGTATGGAACAAGAAGAAACTGAAACAACAACCCAGCACATACCACCAAAGCCACCAAATATTACTACCATATCTACCACATCTACCACTATCATGCCCAAAACTACTAATGGCACAAGTGCAAGTGCAGGCCTCCAAACAACCTTCAAGGAAAAACTACTGGCACCAAAATTCATGATGCATATTGACATGCCAGAAGATGAACAAACAATGGAAGAGCAACAATTAACAGAGGACCAAATACCACAAACATCAAACGACTTGCAGGAAGGTATAAGAACAATTCATCTAACAGAAAAAGACAAAAATAGAATGTATCTACCATGGAGATACTCTCTGATCATTAAGCTACTAGGCAAACGAATACAACATCAATACCTAAAGAAGAAATTGCAGGAAATGTGAAAACCATCGGAGAACTTCCCACTAATAGATCTGGGATCCGACTATTTCATAGTCAAGTTCAACAAAGAAGAAAATATGGCCAGTGCACTCCAAAATGGACCTTGGTTCATCAATGGTTTCTTCCTATCCCTCAAAAAATAGGAACCAAATTTTGTAGCAAGTCATGCTACCCAAGAGAGGTCGGCCATTTGGATACGTCTTCCTCAATTGCCCACCGAGTTCTATGATGCAATTATACTTAAGAAAATAGGCAACACCATAGGAAACCTACTGAAGATTGATGTCTGTACAAGTGCAGCACTAAGAGGAAGATACGCACGACTATGCATTGAAATGCAACTTGAAGAGCCAGTCCAATCTTGTATACTCATAGGAAATTACAAACAAGAAATCATATATGAAGGAGAGAACCTCCTCTGTAAAGCCTGTGGAAGACTAGGACATACTATCCACCACTGCCCTCACACCAAACTTACACCAACATCTCCAGACCTACAACACACGTCGGTTACCCCCAACACCCCAACTAACCAGTGGAAAATAGTTGTGTTCCATAAGAAGAATAAAACACATGCAAACACACCACGCCCAGCAGCAACAAGGAGCAACATGGCACCACAGGGACCTCTTCACCAAGGCATTCAAAATGGACACACATGTATTAAGGTCAAAATCTTTGAAGAAGCCACAGGTAAGTATCTCCACACTCAAAAACTTTCCTATAGATAGAAAGAAACTGATGAATCCCAATCTTTAAGAAACACCCCAACACACTCTGTCAAAAATCAAAAAATTATGCACTCAACTGGGAACTCAACTAGAATAATAGACCATCACATCCCCAGCCAATCCCAACCTCTCAATAACAAATTCGAATCTCTTCAGGAACTTGAGGAAGATGAAGAGATGGAAATTTCGACAAATATTCCTCTGAAACAACAAAACCCTTCCTCTCCCTCACACCAGGACTCTTCGATACATCCAAGAAACCAAGCCACGCCTGAAATGCCACGTGTCTATCAGGTGGCCTCAATCAATAACCATGCAGTACACTTGTATCACTCCATGCATGCACTCAACCCTCAATATCCAGGTGACAAATCGGACACCATGAATTACACATGCACACACTTGTCAATGGACACTGTCCAAATGGCAAAACCTATAGACACAACTAACCAAACGGATGCTATATATTCACACATGCCAACCCCACCCAATCAAACCCATCTTGAATATAATACAAAAGATACACAATCATTCTCCTCACCTTTTCAGCAGCCCTCCAAAAACCTTTTAATAATTAACTCCCAACAATCAAATGCCAAATCTTCTACTACCACTGAACAAAAGGTCTCGACTGGCATTATTAACTCACAAAGTGCCCAGACACTCCTTCCACATTCCAACAATCCAAACAATCCCATGCACAACCCGAATCTAGTTTATGCAACTCAACCACAACACCCGGATCATCAACCTACCTCATGGATCGAGCAGGGACTCCAAGGTCAAGCCTTTTTCTTCTCAATGATGATAGAGGGGCAGGAAGTCATGATAATCATACAAAACCTAAACTTCTTAGCACAAGTAGTGGCAGAGGGGATGAGAATGGCCATGGACAATTACATGAATCATATGTGGATGGCAAACATTCTCGACCCTCTAGCCCCAGTTGTAGCCCCTGCCCTTTACCACACAATGCACAACTATTGGAATCCCCCACAACACTTCAATCCCCTCCTGAACATGAACCAAATGTTCGACCTCCATTTTTTCCCATCACAGGAAGTGACAGAGATGAACCCTCTATTCTTCCCTTGGACACCACAACAAACACAACCTCCCACTCATATGGCCCCTCCAATGGAACAAGGTCCAAATGTTGAACTAGGAAATTCCAGAGGCAGAAAAAATAGTGATACCTCCCCCTCTAGGAAGAAGCTCTTTCACAGAAATATCAACAATAAGAGATATAGCCTTTATGATCTTTCCGGAGAGGAAGGACAAGAAATACATACTACGGTGTCCAGTGGCACTCCAAAAGTGCTCAATAGAGATAACTCCATCAATCAACACCATAACAGCAAAAATATGCAGTGCTACTGAATCCAACACTGAGGGGCAGCCCCCTCACGAAGGGAAATAATTATTTCCCTACCCTCCAAAATCACTCTCATCTCATGAATACACCTACTAGCATAATCATTTGAAATGTAAGGGGTGCAAACAATGCAGACTTTAGACGCAACTTTAGGGAACTTGTCAACAACAATAATCCATGCATGGTGGCACTATTGGAGACAAAAATGGACAACCATGCAAGCCTTAGGGTAGATTTCAACTTCTCTGATTATATAGAAAATCCAGTTGTAGGCCGAGCTGGAGGAATGGTGATCATGTGGGTTGACACATTGGTAGCTGTGGAGAGAGTTAGGCAAACTAACCAAGAGCTTCATGCACTAGTCCAAGTATTGCCAAATCATAATCCTTGGCTTTTTAGTTCTATTTATGCTAGCAACTCCTTGGTAAATAGATTAGACTTATGGAATAACCTTAAAAACATTTTTGCAAATTATAAAGGATCCTGGCTGATGGGTGGTGATTTCAACGATGTACTAAATCAAAATTAGAAATGGGGAGGCAGAAGTGTTAACAGAAATAGATCTTCAAATTTTAGGTCTTGTGTCAACCACTGTAACTTAATTGATCTAGGTTTTGCAAATGAGTCCTGGCTAGAACAATACCCTTCAGTGCTAGTTACTCATCTCCCAAAAATATACTCAGATCACAACCCTTTACTACTTAGACTTACAAACACTAGGACATTTACCAAAAAACCTTTTAGTTTAGAAAAATATTGGCTAAGCTACTCGGAGTTTAGTAAAATTGTTGAGAAAATCTGGAATAATAGAAACCTTAATGATGCCCAAACTTCCTTCCAAGATAATGTTAGTGAATGGAGTGCCCAAAATTTTGGTAATATCTTTGCTAATAAGAAGAGATTACTTGCTAGAATTAAGGGTATCCAAAACTCACCTAGCTACACCTTTAGCACCTACCTTAGAAACTTAAAACATAGTCTTATTATTGAGTATAACAATATCCTCCGACTAGAGGAAGATCATTGGAATATTAGATCTCGGATAAACTGGCTCAATGAGGGGACGCAAATACAAAAAATTCACATATCTGTCCTTAACAGGCGAAGGCGTAACAGTATCTCCTTTTTCAAAGATAATTCAGATAACTGGATTATAGATCGCCAAAAAATCATTGAACACACATACCTCTACTTCAAAGACATATTCACCACCAACCATACACTGTCGGAATGGAATACTATCAATAGTGCCTCCAAAAGTTTCTCCAATATAAATCTCTCATCTTTAGATATACCTCTAACCACTCATGAAATCATTTCTGCAATATACTCCTTCAAGCCATACAAAGCCCCGGGGCCGGATGGCATGCACCCAATATTCTATCAACGTCACTGGAATATTGTGGATCCTTCTGCTATACGACTATGCGAAGAAGCTTTCTCCCTATCCAGAATCCCCAGGGAAATAAACCAAACTCTTTTCTGCCTCATTCCCAAATTTAAACATGCAAACAATGTCAATAATTTCAGACCAATAGGCCTTTGCAACACCACTTATAAAATAATCACTAAAATAATTGTCAACAGGATCAAGCCTTTTCTTCCTGAACCAATCAGTCCTTGTCAAGCAAGTTTCTTAAAAGGTAGGAGGGCTTGTAATAATGGAATTATTATACAAGAAGTGATCAACCAATTCAAAAAAAGAAAGGGAGAAATGGTCAATTAATTATTAAAATAGACCTTGAAAAAGCTTTTGATAGGTTAGAATGGTCTTTTGTGTACAAGGCCCTCATTTTCTTTAAATTCCCACCAAAAATCACATCCCTGATCATGAACTGCATAACCACTAGTCAAATAGCTATCTTAGTCAATGGGGGCCAAACAAATTACTTTGAACCATCGAGAGGGATCAGACAAGGGGATCCACTATCCCCCTATCTGTTCATCCTTACCATGGAATTGCTATCAGTTTACATACATTACCAAGTCGATATTTTCCTATGGAACCCAATCAAAATTGGACCAAAAGGACCCCTAGTATCACATATCTTTTACGCAGACAACTTAACATTCATGGCCCAAGCAAATAGGAAAACAATCAATTCTATTCATCATTCTCTACAATCTTTTGCTCCCTCTCAGGCCACAAAATCAATAACAATAAATCAAAAATTCTATTCTCCGGCAATTGCTCCACTACCCTAAAAGACTACATAATCAGCCTTTTCAATATTAAACAGACCACCCAATTTGAAAAATATTTGGGCTTCCCAATTATCAATAATAGGCCCAAACCATTGGATTTTCAATTTGTAATTGACAACTTGAGAAATAAGCACTCTAGCTGGAAAACAAACTTCCTGACACTTGCAGGACGAGCAACCCTTGCAAAAGCAGCCCTCAATGCTATCCCTAACCACAACATGCAATACATATCCCTCCCAAAGAAAACCCTTCATCAAATTGACAAAATCCAGCGAGATTTTAGTTGGGGGACAACCGCTACTAAAAGAAAGATCCATTAAGTTTTGTGGGATGTTGCAACCCTTCCAAAGGACCTAGGTGGCCTAGGGATACCAAAAGCATGGCATAAAAACCAAGCCATCCTAGCAGGTCTGGCTTGGAGACTATTCACCAACCCATCCACATTGTGGCCAGATACTCTAATCCAGAACAACTGTAACAGGACCAATATCAAGGTCACCTCCTTCATTTGGCAAAATGTCATGAAAGGGTGGGAAACCATCAACAAGGGACTTTCTTGGGATATTGGAAATGGAAAATCCATAAACTTCTACTACGGCTACTGGGCCCCAAACAAAACGAACATCCGCTCAATCATTCATGGTCCTCTAACCAAAAATGAGAGCAACCTGACTCTTGATCAGATCTGGGTAAATAACCAGTGGGACGGGTCAAAATATCATTTGAACTACCCACCAATATTACCTCAGACATCACTCTCAGCCCCCTCACACAAAACCCTCATGCAGTGGACATACCCCTGTGGATGCCAAACACAAATGGCACCTTTACCACCCACTCAATCTACAAATTACTGCACCAACACATCCCAAAAATAACTGACTATGATTGGATCTGGAAACTACACACCCTAAATAAAATCAAATTTTGCCTATGGCAGTGTTTTAAAAATAGGCTGCCCACAAACTCCTACCTTCAGCAAATCAGAGTTACAATGGAGAATACTTGCGTAATTTGTAAGAGAGCAGAAGAAACCATAACTCACATGTTCCTAAAATGTTCCGTAGCCCAGATATTTTGGGAGACTGTAGGCATGAACACTAATAGCATCCCTCGCAACAAATACTGGCTTTTATCTATTAAAAACCTCCAAATACCGGTTAACCATAGCTTCATAACCTGGGAGGATGTATTTCCTTTTGCAATATGGCACCTCTGGATAAATAGAAACAATAACTGCTTTCATAATTCT
The DNA here is from genome assembly GCF_000393655.2 of Nicotiana sylvestris. Classification (NCBI taxonomy): domain Eukaryota; kingdom Viridiplantae; phylum Streptophyta; class Magnoliopsida; order Solanales; family Solanaceae; genus Nicotiana; species Nicotiana sylvestris. The sequence continues at coordinate 120,029,774 of NC_091065.1, forward strand.
TCAAACACCATAAACTATCACATGGTTAATACACGAGCCATTGAATTTAAGCTATTAGCATCCAACTATAAAGGTACAACACACAAAACTCCGGTACACATCAAGTGGTACCCACCACCATCTCATAAGTACAAACTAAATATTGATGCCTCCATGGATAAACATAACACGGGAGGCATTGGGGGTGTAATTAGAAACAGTGGTGGAGACTGGATTATAGGCTTCTTCAACAGGATCAAAGCCCATAACTCCACACATGCAGAATTGCAAGCACTCCAGGCAGGTTTGAATTTGGCATATGAACAACGACTAGCACCACTGGAGATTGACACTGATTCAACGGATATAATTAAGCTGCTTCAACACAATATATCCCCCGTCTATACTAACACTATCTTAGAATGCAGGTACTTGTTGAAGAAACTGGGGAATCCAGTGATCCGGCATAGTTTCCGCGAAGGCAACAAGGTGGCACACTTGTTGTGTAAATGGGGTTCCAAGCATCACCTAAGCTCTACAGCTACTATTTTGCACTCACCTCCGGACGCAGCAAAGAAGGCAATCCAAGATGACAAAAATAAAGTTTTAACTACTAGACTAGTATAAAGCTCTATATGTAATATATTAGCAGTACTTGGGAACCTTAGTATTATCCCTGCTATTACTAACAGCGATGTAATGCCCCCCTAACTTTTTATGAATGAATCTATCCCTATTTCCAAAAAAAAAAAAAACTTGTTAGTACGAACTATTCATATTTTTGAGTTGGAAATAAAATTATTTTTTAATTAATTAAAAGGATAAAAAGTTTCAAAAAAAGTAAAATTGGTAAATTATGAATTTTGAATCCTAAATATTAGTTCATTATATTTTCTTAAATATTGGCATATCCAATTAATTTTTTTCCTTTTTTAAATTTTGAAGGATTTTACAAAAGAGGTTTACTTTGCTTTGAACGATAATGTTAGTAGTTTTGATTTAGTTAAGTTATTACATGTCGGTTGAAGTCTAAATGTAAAGACTTACCCAATTCAAATAAGGAACGAATAGAATAATTTTTTTTAGTTAATTTTAAAAGTCTAAGCATTAGGGAAACAATTAAATAATCATTTTGTTTAGTGTGAAATCAATTTTTAGAGGGTATAAAAGTCGAACAATAATTCACTAAGGGCGTAGTATAGAAATAGATATGGAACGATTTTCCTAACGTTTCTATACATATGTATAATTGATTTAAAGTTCACGAGGGAATAGCTTATTTATTTTTGAAGGGTATTATTGTTACTTTATTTTATATAGTTATTTTAGTCTTTAAATTTTATACTAAAGGCATCACAATCATAAAATAGTACTCCCTCCGGTCCATTTTAAGTAATTTTTTTACCTCTTTTCACACATATTACGGAATTAATCATTTGACATTAATTTAAATGAGATTGATCATATTAACCTTAATTACTCATTGAAAATATAACAAACTACTCCTAGACTCTTTACTCCAAGGACAACTTTGGAAAGAAGAATTTAATTCCCTCTTGATATCTGAAAAAATCAAATATTGTAGACCACAAAAAAAATTAAAAAATTACTTAAAGTGGACAAGGGAGAGTATATTGTCACGCCCCAAAACCGAGGGGCTCGACCGGGCAGCCCCAGCCAAGCGGACCTGGGTGCCTTTCCTATTCCACGTGTTACCCCGCGTTTCCATTTCCCATTAACCAAGTGAAATAGCCATTTATAAATTTAAACACATTCTTACGAGATTTACATAGCATACATAGTTACTTAGCGTGGTTTACAAGTTATACTGCCCAAAATACATAAGTACATAACCCACATTTCCAGTCTACGGAGCCTCTAGGGATACAAAAGAGTGATACAATACTTGCCGGTAATAAGGCTCCGGCTATACCTTACACCAAAAACCAAAACAAGACTCCGAAATAAAAAGCAACATGATCCACGCAAGGCCCTGGGAGGAAAAGGGTTCACCAATGCTTCTGGCGGAAAGTGAAGGGGAGCTACGGTCGGTGGACTGGAGTACCTGCTATGGATCCACCTATAATTATAACACGAATGTAGCGCCCCCCCCCCCCCCGGCAAAAGAGACGTCAGCACATTTGAATTGTACTGGTATGTATAAACAAACTTGCCCTAAGTAAACTCAAACCATACACAAGTAGCAAGTAGTAATGGAACCAACAATCAAATACACATGAAAGAAAACCATCAAGCCAAACAAGTTACAATCTCTCCATTTCCCCTTCAACATTTTCACATCAATGATTTCACAACTTTCTCATATTTTCATTTCAATAGTGATTTCGATCACTTTTCCACCCTTATTACCTCGGCCACCCTTATCACCACAACCCACACCTTATTACTTCGTGTTGCGGCGCGCAACCCGATCCCACCGAACAATCACAATTCACAAACAACAACAACAACAACAACAACAACAACAACAATTCTCAAAGAACAACAACAACAATTCTCAAAGAATTTCTATACCCATCAATACTATTTCCATCATATTCAACAACTCATATGCATTTTATGTCACCGCAATAATTGCCAATACAAGCCATATATGTTATTACCACAGTTGTTCCAACTGCATCATTTACGATTTCCTTCCATCATTTGTTTCTCAACTCTTACCACATAACACATTCACAATCACACATTTGGTTTATTGCCAATTACGTACACCATTATATCGGGAGACTTAACCACGAACAATCAAATCATACCAATCACAAGAATTCCACAAATAATCCACGTAGATATTACATACCAAATATTTGTACACCAAACAAAGTGACTTTAAAAAGGTCAAAGTTAGCCATACATACCTCGTTTGAGCTTTCCTTAAGTTACTACGACGTTTCGAAAATTCTAGCAATCCCAATCTACTTGAGACATAACAAAATTAATACAAATTAGGAAGGTATTCATGGTTTCAGCTCATTTGAGCATTTTATCAAACACTAGTTGAGCATCTTGATTTTAAATTCCTTTTACAAGATTTTCTTCTTTCCCCAACCCAATCTTTACTTATTTATATTCATCAATCTTCCCACAAACCTAATTTGTACATGCATGTATACATAATACTATTACCCCAAGAATCATACCCCAATAACCCACCTCACAATCTCTACAATACCAACACAACCTAGGTTAGGCACCTATGACTTCCAATCCCCATCCCATGAGTTACAATACTTAATCCATACTCATATTTCCATAATAACTCCATATATGTAAGTCTAAGGTGTAGGATTACCTCTTGTAGACCAAATCTTGAAAGACAAATTTGGGGTGTTCTTGAGAATTTGAAGAAACCCTATGAAACCCAATCAAAATCATGTAGTAACTAGAGATTGAGAAGTGAAATCACCATGAAAACACACTTAAAAACTCACCTTAGGTGTGCAATTGGATGCCTTGGTCGGGTTGGGGGTGTAGAGGAAGACCTAAGCTTGAGAAATGACTCAAATTCTCTTATTTCCGGTCTTTAGGATATTTAAAAACCTTACAGGCGCGCGAGCTAGCGCTATGTTCGCGCGCGGGAGGCAGAATACTCAGCATAATGCGCGACTTCGAGCTAATGTTCGCTCTAGAGACACATTCCCAGTAAAATGGTCATAACTTTCCATATACATCTCCAAATGAAGAACGGTCTGTTGTGTTGAAAACTAGACTCAAAGGGCTTTAATTTGATAGGTTATGCATCACACAACTCCTTATAGATCTTGAGATATGATCATTCAAAGTGAGGTCTTGTGCGCACTCATTTACAGATTTCGTCTAATATTAAACTTTTCTAACTTGGCTTAGACTTAGGTCTCTCCTTAGACTCCAATTCACCTCTACTATGACTTATACACTTCTTAACATATCCAATTGATATCCATAATATCCTTAATCCTCATTTGCACGCAAGATAAAATATTTGGCCTATCTTGGCACCACAAAATCTTAAATTACTAAGCAAATATTTTTTTTTCTGGGACTTTACATATATGATATATAAATATATATATAACACATACTACGTGAATGTAGTATGATAATCATATCTGCATTTTTCAATTTCCTTAAGTGTGCATGCCACCTAATAAGCACTTGGGGGCGGTTGGTAGGGTATATAAGAATAGTGGGGAATAAGGTGTAGTAGTAATATATGGATTAGTAATGCAAGCATTAGTTATGCAGATATTATTTCTTATCTATTATTTGGTTTGGTGTATTAAAATTATAATGCATTGCATTATTTTTAAGAAAAATAGTTATTTACAAAAATGTCCTCCATATTTTCTAGTTTTAAGGGACTTTAAGGACAATTTTATCTTTAATCATACTAATGCATACATTAATAGCTTTGGTATTGCTAATGCCATAGTTTTTTTATGCATTACTTATACATACAAGTACGATGACTAATACAAGTATTAGTTATACATAGGTTGAAAAACTATACCAAATAAACTATTAGTATGCATAAAGATAATGCTTGCATTATTTTTTCTAATACCTCCTACCAAACAACCCCTTAGTCTTTCTTGTCTTTTCCTCTAAATTTTCCCAACTATTACCCTCCCGTTAAATCGTGTTATTCACTGTACATACTTGGCTGGAAAAAGGGAACAAGTACTAAGTAGCCATTGCTCTTCTGTGAAATTTTAAGGTTGTTTTTTTAATTTTCTCTTTTTTCCTACGTTGAGTAGCGCATAATGGAGGTAAGGATATAGTATTTTTTATTTGGGGATCAAATTTTAAGGTTAAAAATACTTTATACTTTTGAAATAAAGGTGCCCAACTATTACGGAATTTTTGGTGCCCAACTATTAAGGAATTTTTAGTTTTATATTTGCTTTGTGCCTTCCGATATGCTTCTTGCGTTTTGATTTATAGCGCAGATTTATAGTTTTAGTGAATTAATTCTATAGTTGTATTACGTAATATATTGACAAAATTATTTCTTTTGATGGGTTTAGAAAACACATGTTTTTAACCGTATCAGTAATTCAACAATAGGAGTTTCAAAAGGCCATTGTCCATGTGGTGATATTGGGTGCTTTATTAATGGAGATACAGTTATAGGAACTACCGTTAGTAATCTGTATTTGTAAAATAATTCTGGAAACAGTAATAATGAAAAACAAAAATGTAGAAGAAACAGAAATTAATTCGAGTCCCATGAATTTACGGTGTTTCCTTAAGGAACTTAATCCCCTCCTAGTACACGAGGTTTAGGATCATTTTCTCCCATAATAGAATGGACTACACACTGGTGTAGCGATACTTTAAACCTTAGTATACAACGAACACAAATGGCAGCAGTGTATCACACTTTATTTGTTTTGTAAAAAGACAATGTAGAAAGGAAAAAGAGATTTCATAATTTTAGTAAGAAAAACCTAAGGAAATTGCTTGGCGTTTATAGCCATTAAGTTGGGTTCATCAACCGAAGAGGTGCAACTCTTCAAGATGGCCTTTCACGTAAAATGACTATAACGAAAATGGCCATATACGCAAAATAAATCTGAAAAATAAAATCGGAGGAAAACTAGACTCGAAGGGCCTTAATTTGATAGGTTATGCATCACACAACTCCTAGAGACACCTTCCCAGTAAAATGGTCATAACTTTCCGTATACACCTCAAAATGACGAACAGTTTATTGCGTTGGAAACTAGACTCGAAGGACTTTAATTTGATAGGTTATGCATCACACAACTCCTTATATAACTGGAGATATGATCATTCAAAGTGAGGTCTTGTGCGCACTCATTTACAGATTTCGTCTAATATGAAACTTTTCTAACTTGGCTTAGACTTAGACCTCTCCTTAGACCACAATTCACCTCTAATATGAATTATACACTTCTTAACATATCCAATTGATATCCTTAATCCTCATTTGCACCCAAGATAAAATATTGGCCTACCTTGGCACCACGAAATCTTAAATTACTAAGCAATTTTTTTTTTCTGGGGCTTTACATTCTCCCCCGCTTAAGATCATTCGTCCTTGAATGAGGATCAAGTTTCATCCATTAGCCATCCTTATGTAACTTCTGCTCTTTCACATTATGAAATATATCATCAGCCCCAAATTTGGCTAACTCCTTAAATTCCGAGAATTTCGCTAGAGTTTCCTTTGTAACTAGGACTATCCACCTGTCAGAGGGCCCCAGATTCATATCCTAACAGTATATACATGTTCCATAGACATAACATAACTTGTTCAACACCAACTATGGCCGCATAGGCAACATACATAGTCAAAATGGAATAGTTTAACATAGATCAAATCAAAAGATAAGAGTTTACAGGAACCAAATGCATGAAAGCTATTACATAACTATTCAAACAAATGTGGGTACTTCTTTCTCATTTCTTCCTCGGTTTTCCAAGTGGCTTCCTCAACCTGCTGGTTCCGCCATAACACTTTTACAGAGGCAATTTCCTTAGTTCTCATTTTCCGGACTTGCCTATCAAGAATGGCAACTGGAATTTCTTCATAAGATAGTTCTTCATTAACCTCAATAGCTTCAATTGGCACAATAACGGACGGATCTCCCACTACCTTCTTCAACATAGACATATGGAAGACCGGATGTACCAACGACATCTCGGGTGGCAGTTCGAGCTTGTATGCCACTTAACCGATCCCCTGAATGATTCTGTATGGTCCGACATACCTTGGACTTAATTTCCCTTTCTTCCCAAATCACACGATTCCCTTCATGGGGGAAACCTTCAAAAATACCCAATCATCTTCTTTGAACTCCAAATCTCTACGACGAATGTCCGAATAAGACTTTTGGCGACTTTGAGCAGTTTTCTACCTCTCCTTAATAACTTTGACTTTCTCCAAGGCCTGATGTACGAGGTTTGGCCCTATCAATTCTGCTTCTCCAACCTCGAACCACACAATGGGAGACCTGCATCTCCTACCATACAGTGCCTAGAATGGTGTCATCTGGATACTAGCATGGAAGTTGTTGTTGTAAGCAAATTCTATGAGTGGCAAATGGTCATCCCAACTACCTTTGAAATCAAGAGTACAAGCTCGCAACATGTCCTCAAGCGTCTGAATAGTCCGCTCTGCTTGCCCGTCAGTTTGAGGATGGAAAGCTATGCTGAGATTTACCTGAGTGCCCAAGCCCTGCTGAAATTTCTTCCAAAAGTTGGCCGTGAACTGAGCCCCTCGATCTGAAATGATTGAGACTGGAGTGCCATGCAACCTGACTATTTCTTTGATATACAACTAGGCATATAGTTCCGTTGTGTCGGAAGATTTAACTGGAAAGAAGTGCGCCGATTCTGTGAGTCGGTCAACGATCACCCAAATTGAGTCGAACCTGCGCGGAGTGCGTGGCAGCCCCACTACGAAATCCATATTGATCATCTCCCATTTCCACATTGGAATTTCTATGCTTTGAGTCAATCCACCAGGTCTTTGATGTTCGGCCTTTACTTGCTGACAGTTCGGACATCTAGTCACAAAGTCCGCCATACCCCTCTTCATACCGTTCCACCAATAAATTTCCTTGAGATCATGATACATTTTTGTAGAACCTGGGTGCATCGAATACCTGGAATTATGAGCCTCCGCCATTACCCTCTCCCGAAGATTATCCACATCTGGAACACATAGCCTACCTTGACATTGTAATACCCCATCCCCGCCACCGAGTGAAAAAGCTGAAGTCTTGTTATTCAAAACTACCTCTTTCATCTGCGCCAATGCTTGATCAATGAACTACTTTTCCTTGATTTCCGCTACCAGTGACGATTCTGCTCCATTACACACCACAACTTTCCCCTCATCTGAGGTCGAAATACAAACCCCCAGACTGGCTAATTGATAAACCTCCCGAGACAACGACCTCTAATCCGCTCCCAAATGAGCCAAACTACCCATGGACTTCCGACTGAGAGCGTCGGCCACCACATTCGCCTTCCCTGGATGGTATAAAATATCCATATCGTAATCCTTGATCAACTCTAACCATAGTCGCTGCCTTAAATTCAACTCCTTCTGCTTGAACAAATATTGGAGACTCTTGTGGTCCGAAAACACATCCACATGGACCCCATAAAGATAATGCCGCCATATTTTCAAGGCAAATACAACTGCCGCAAGCTCCAAATCATGCGTCGGATAATTCTTCTCGTGATTCTTGAGTTGCCTTGATGTATATGCTATAACCTTCCCTTGTTGCATCAACACACACCCCAAACCAACCCTGGAGGCATCGCAATAAACCACAAATCCTTCTGTGCCCTCCGGTAAGGTCAATATCGGCGTCGAGGTCAATCTCGACTTCAATTCTTGAAAACATTTCTCACAAGCGTCGGACCATTGGAACTTAACTGCTTTCTGCGTCAAATTAGTCAAAGGGGAGGCGAGGGTAGAGAATCCCTCCACAAACCTACGATAATACCCCGCTAAACCCAAGAAGCTACGGATCTCCGTCGGGATCGTGGGCCTAGGTCAATCTCTCACTGCTGCAATCTTTTGGGGATCCACCTGAATCCCTTCACTGGAAACAACATGACCTAGAAAGGTAACGAACTCCAACCAAAATTCACATTTTGAAAATTTAGCATACAACTGGTGATGATGAAGAGTCTGCAGAACTGCCCCGAGGTGATCGGCATGATCCTCCCAGCTCCGCGAATAAACGAGGATGTCATCAATGAAATCAATCACAAAGGAGTCTAGAAACGGCTTGAAGACCCGATTCATAAGATCCATGAAAGCTGTCGGGGCGTTGGTTAGCCCAAAAGACATGACCAAGAATTCAAAGTGACCATAGCAAGTTTTGAAAGAGGTCTTAGGAATATCCTGCTCTCTGATCTTCAATTGGTGATACCCGGACCGTAGATCAATTTTGGAGAAGAACCTTGAACCTTGCAATTGGTCGAACAAATCATCTATCCGAGGTAAAGGATATTTATTCTTGATGGTGACCTTGTTAAGCTGCCGATAATCAATACACATCCGGAGCGACCCATCTTTCTTACTGACAAAAAGAATCGGAGCACCTCACGGCGACACACTTGGCTGTATGAACCCCTTTTCTAATAAATCCTTCAGCTGCTCCTTTAACTCCCTTAACTCCGCTAGCGCCATCCTGTATGGTGGAATAGATATTGGCTGTGTATCTGGCAATACATCAATCCCGATATCAATCTCCCTATCTGGTGGGATCCTTGGAAGCTCATCCGGAAACACTTCAAGAAACTCATTCACGACTGGCACGGACTCGGGGGCAGACACTTCTGAAGTGGTGTCTGCCACCCGAACCAAATGGTAGATACACCCTTCCTAATCATCTTTGAAGCCTTAAGGTAGGAAATAAACCTACCTTTCGGCACCACACCATTTCCCTTCCACTCAATAACCGGCTCATTAGGGAACTCAAGCCTCATGACTCTCGTTTGGCAGTCAAGTTTAGCAAAGCACGAATAAAGCCAGTCCATTCCCATAATCACATCAAAATCCACCATTCCAAGCTCAATAAGATCAGTTATGGTAGCACGACCACATACCGTGACAACACAATTCCTATAAACTCGCGCGGCTGTGATAGAATCACCAATCGGAGTTGATACAGAGAACGGCTTATGAAGCTGTTCGGGTTCTACCCCAAAACTTGAAGCAATGAATGAGGTGACATAAGACAAAGAGGACCCCGGATCAATAAGAGCATAACAATCAATGGCCTGAACAGACAAGATACCTGTGACAACATCTGGAGAAGCCTCTACACTCTGGCGACCACTCAAAGCGTAAAATCGACTAGGTCCACTTCTACCACGAGCTTCACCCCTAATTGAACCACGCCCTGCTAGAGCTGGAGGGCGCACGGATGGTGTAGCAGCTGAAGAACTGGATGGCTGAGCAAATCCCCTACCCGTGCCCTGTCTGGGCGCATGACAGTCCCGCTGGATATGACCTCTCACCCTGCATCTATAACACACCGGGATATCCAAATAACAAGCCTCCGTATGGAATCTCCCACACTTTGGGCATAGAGCTCCCCCTGCTGCTGTGATCCCCCTCATGGACGACCGGACTAATGGGGTCTCCTGCTATCTGAACTTGGTCTCAAGTGACTGATCTGCTGATAACTGTGCACAGATGGCGGTGCGCTCGCTGAGGACTGAGCATATGACTGGGATGACCCTGATGGCCCCCTTCTTTGAACTGGTCTCCCTGAGTGACCCACTGATCGGGCCCTGCTGTTACTCTCCCTTTCTGCCCGTATTTTCAACTTCCTAGCCTCTGTGGCCTGAGCGAATCCCACAAACTTCCCATAATTCATATCTGAGTGTAAGGCCGATGTAGCAGCCTCGTTCACCACCAAGGGACTAAGACCCTGAACAAATCGCCGAACTCGATCACCTATGGTCGACACTAACTGGGGAGCATACTTGGACAATCTCACAAACTCCATGTGGTACTCCCAAACACTCATACTGCCCTGCTTGAGGACCTCAAACTCAGTGGCACGGGCCGCCATTGTCTCGGCAGGCAAGAAGTGGTCCATGAATGCATCTACAAACTCATCCCATCTAGCTGGAGGTCTTTCCTCCCCACGGGAATCCTCCCACATCTCGAACCATGAATACGTTGCTCCCCTCAACCTGTATGAAGCCAACTCAACCCCTCCGTCTCTGTAGCCTTCATCACTCGAAGGGTCTTATACATTTCATCAAGGAAATCTTGTGGATCGGCCTCTGGGTCTGTGCCTGTGAACTCTGGAGGGGCCAACCGCAGAAACTGGTTGACTCTGGAGCTGGCGGAATCTCCCTGTCCGCTGGAGGACGTAGGGGCATCATGGGATCTCTGGGCCAGAGCGGCCACTAACTGGGTCAACATATGGATGGCTCCTCTAAGGTCCCCATCAGAAACCCCGGGACCGAAAACTGGAGGATCTGGAATATCAGCGGGAGGGATGGTAGCACCCTCTACCGCAGCTGGAACAGGAATACTTGGATATGGAATAAATGGGCCAGGCAGATTCAAGACCGGGAAGTCACTCTCACCCATGGCATTAGTTACATGATTCATAACCACACTTGGGGTGGAATTGGCCCCGAGGCCGAGTCTAGCTCTCTTCTTAGGTGCCATTACTGAAAATTTGGAACAGAGCACGAGTTAGAGGTAAATTCTTCCACTTTTCACTTCACCGCACGATATAGAGTAACAAAGAAGAAGGTAATTTCCTAAATGCCCATGTGGCCTCCAAATTATAGATGTGGTCAACAACACACCGATAAGAAAGACTCTACTAGACACGGCTCCTAGACATCCTAGGACCCTTTTAAAACCTTAGGCTCTGATACCAAGTTTGTCATGCCCCAAAACCGAGGGGCACGACCGGCGCTCGACCGGCCAGCCCCAGCCAAGCGGACCTAGGTGCCTTTCCTATTCCACGCGTTACCCCGCGTTTCCATTTCCCATTAACCAAGTGAAATAGCCATTTATAAATTTAAACACATTCTTACAAGATTTACATAGCATACATAGTTACTTAGCGTGGTTTACAAGTTATACTGCCCAAAATACATAAGTACATAACCCACATTTCCTGTCTACGGAGCCTCTAGGGATACAAAAGAGTGATACAATACTTGCCGGTAACAAGGCTCCGGCTATACCTTACACAAAAAACCAAAACAAGACTCCGAAATGAAAAGCGGCATGAGGCACGCAAGGCCCCGGGAGGAAAAGGGCTCACCAATGCTTCTGGCGGAAAGTGAAGGGGAGCTACGGTCGGTGGACTGGAGTACCTTCTATGGATCCACCTACAATCATAACACGAATGTAGCGCCCCCGGCAAAAGGGACGTCAGCACATTTGAATTGTACTGGTATGTATGAACAAACTTGCCCTAAGTAAACTCAAACCATACACAAGTAACAAGTAGTAATGGAACCAACAATCAAATACACATGAAAGAAAACCATCAAGCCAAACAAGTTACAATCTCTCCATTTCCCCTTCAACATTTTCACATCAATGATTTCACAACTTTCTCATATTTTCATTTCAATAGTGATTTCGATCACTTTTCCACCCTTATTACCTCGGTCACCCTTACTACCTCGGCCACCCTTATCACCACAACCCACACCTTATTACTTCGTGTTGCGGCGCGCAATCCGATCACACCGAACAATCACAATTCACAAACAACACAACAACAAAAAATCTCAAAGAACAACAACAACAATTCTCAAAGAATTTCTATAGCCATCAATACTATTTCCATCATATTCAACAACTCATATGCATTTTATGTCACCGCGATAATTGCCAATACAAGCCATATATGTTATTACCACAGTTGTTCCAACTGCATCATTTACGATTTCCTTCCATCATTTGTTTCTCAACTCTTACCACATAACACATTCACAATCACACATTTGGTTTATTGCCAATTACGTACACCATTATATCGGGAGACTTAACCACGAACAATCAAATCATACCAATCACAAGAATTCCACAAATAATCCACGTAGATATTACATACCAAATATTTGTACACCAAACAAAGTGACTTTAAAAAGGTCAAAGTTAGCCATACATACCTCGTTTGAGCTTTCCTTAAGTTACTACGACGTTTCGAAAATTCTAGCAATCCCAATCTACTTGAGACATAACAAAATTAATACAAATTAGGAAGGTATTCATGGTTTCAGCTCATTTGAGCATTTTATCAAACACTAGTTGAGCATCTTGATTTTAAATTCCTTTTACAAGATTTTCTTCTTTCCCCAACCCAATCTTTACTTATTTATATTCATCAATCTTCCCACAAACCTAATTTGTACATGCATGTATACATAATACTATTACCCCAAGAATCATACCCCAATAACCCACCTCACAATCTCTACAATACCAACACAACCTAGGTTAGGCACCTATGACTTCCAATCCCCATCCCATGAGTTACAATACTTAATCCATACTCATATTTCCATAATAACTCCATATATGTAAGTCTAAGGTGTAGGATTACCTCTTGTAGACCAAATCTTGAAAGACAAATTTGGGGTGTTCTTGAGATTTTGAAGAAACCCTATGAAACCCAATCAAAATCATGTTGTAACTAGTGATTGAGAAGTGAAATCACCATGAAAACACACTTAAAAACTAACCTTAGGTGTGCAATTAGATGCCTTGGTCGAGTTGGGGGTGTAGAGGAAGCCCTAAGCTTGAGAAATGACTCAAATTCTCTTATTTTCGGTCTTTAGGATATTTAATAACCTTCCAGGCACGCGAGCTCGCGCTATGTTCGCGAGCGGGAGGCAGAATACTCAGTATAATGCGCGACTTCGCGCTAATGTTCGCGCTAGAGATACCTTCCCAGTAAAATGGCCATAACTTTCCGTATACATCTCCAAATGACGAACGGTCTATTGTGTTGGAAACTAGACTCAAAAGGCTTTAATTTGATATGTTATTCATCACACAACTCCTTATAGATCTGGAGATATGATTGTTCAAAGTGAGGTCTTGTGCGCACTCATTTACAGATTTCGTCTAATATGAAACTTTTCTAACTTTGCTTAGACTTAGGCCTTTCCTTAGACTCCAATTCACCTCTAATATAACTTATACACTTCTTAACATATCCAATTGATATCCATAATATCCTTAATCCTCATTTGCACGCAAGATAAAATATTTGGCCTACCTTGGCACCACAAAATCTTAAATTACTAAGCAAATTTTTTTTTGGGGGGCTTTACATATATGATATATAAATATATATATAAAACATACTACGTGAATGTAGTATGATAATCATATCTGCATTTTTCAATTTCCTTAAGTGTGCATGCCACCTAATAAGCACTTGGGGGCGGTTGGTAGGGTATATAAGAATAGTGGGGAATAAGGTGTAGTAGTAATACATGGATTAGTAATGCAAGCATTAGTTATGCAGATATTATTTCTTATCTAATATTTGGTGTGGTGTATTAAAATTATAATGCATTGCATTATTTTTAAAAAAAATAGTTATTTACAAAAATGTCCTCCATATTTTCTAGTTTTAAGGGACTTTAAGGACAATTTTATCTTTAATTATACTAATGCATACATTAATAGCTTTGGTATTGCTAATGCCATAGTTTTTTTATGCATTACTTATACATACAAGTACGATGACTAATACAAGTATTAGTTATACATAGGTTGAAAAACTATACCAAATAAACTATTAGTAATGCATAAAGATAATGCTTGCATTATTTTTTCTAATACCTCCTACCAAACAACCCCTTAGTCTTTCTTGTCTTTTCCTCTAAATTTTCCCAACTTTTACCCTCCCGTTAAATCGTGTTATTCACTGTACATACTTGGCTGGAAAAAGGGAACAAGTACTAAGTAGCCATTGCTCTTCTGTGAAATTTTAAGGTTGTTTTTTTAATTTTCTCTTTTTTCCTACGTTGAGTAGCGCATAATGGAGGTAAGGATATAGTATTTTTTATTTGTGGATCAAATTTTAAGGTTAAAAATACTTTATACTTTTGAAATAAAGGTGCCCAACTATTACGGAATTTTTGGTGCCCAACTATTAAGGAATTTTTAGTTTTATATTTGCTTTGTGCCTTCCGATATGCTTCTTGCGTTTTGATTTATAGCGCAGATTTATAGTTTTAGTGGATTATTCTATAGTTGGATTACGTAATATATTGACAAAATTATTTCTTTTGATGGGTTTAGAAAACACATATTTTTAACCGTATCAGTAATTCAACAATAGGAGTTTCAAAAGGCCATTGTCCATGTGGTGATATTGGGTGCTTTATTAATGGAGATACAGTTATAGGAACAACCGTTAGTAATCTGTATTTGTAAAATAATTCTGGAAACAGTAATAATGAAAAACAGAAATGTAGAAGAAACAGAAATTAATTCGAGTCTACTAAATTCACGGTGTTTCCTTAAGGAACTTAATCCCCTCCTAATACACGAGGTTTAGGATAATTTTCTCCCATAATAGAACGGACTACACACTCGTGTAGCGATACTTAAACCTTAGTATACCACGAACACAAATGGCGGCAGTGTATCACACTTTGTTTGTTTTGTAAAAAGACAATGTAGAAAGGAAAAAGAGATTTCATAATTTTAGTAAGAAAAACCTAAGGAAATTGCTTGGCGTTTATAGCCATTAAGTTGGGTTCAACCGAAGAGGTGCAACTCTTCAAGATGGCCTTTCACGTAAAATGACTATAACGAAAATGGCCATTTACGCAAAATAAATCTGGAAAATAAAATCGGAGGAAAACTTTAAATTATTGTTACAAAAATGGCCGATTTGGATTAAATATTAATATTTAATAAATAAACTTGGTCCAAAAAATTAATCAATCATCTGATGAAAGACGAAGTCAAGCGACGACGACGGCGCGAGCTTGCCTTCTTCTCAACTCTTTAAAAGCTAGAAGAAGTGTAATTATATATGTACTCAACAAGTGAGATTTCCTCCTTCAATATGGGACAATGTTCCTTTATAAAGGAGGGAAAATTAAAATTTTATTTTTTCCTCATTTTTCTCCTCCTCCTTCTTCTTTGTAATGATCTGACCGATCGTTTTGAATATTTACACTTCGCTTGGTAGTTTGATGGAATGAGTAGCTCCGTATGATGTATTATGACTTGTACAAATCATCGATTTTGGTTTTCAGGTTATTCGGAATCGATTTGAAAAAATGAATTTCATGATTTAAGCTTTAATTTGGAAGAGTTGACCAAGTTTGGCTTTTTAGCATTTGACCTCGGATTGGAGTTTGATGGTTTCCTTAGGTCCGGATGGTGATTTTAGACTCGGGCGGATGCCTAGATTTGAAATTTGATATTTCTAGAAGGTTTCAGCGCGAATTAGCGAAAATTAGAAATTTGAAGGTATGAAAAATTCATAAGTTTGATCAAGAGTTGACTTTGAGGATATCAGATTCGAATTGTGGTCTGGGGAATTGGAATAGCTTCGTTATGTCATTGGGACTTGTGTGCAAAATTTGAGTTCATTCCGAGTTGATTTGATATGTTTCGGCGTGAGTTTTGGAAGTTGAAAGTTCAAAAATTCATTAAGTTTGATTTGCTGTGCGATTCGTTGTTTAGATATTGTTATGCGTAATTTGAGACCTCGAGTAGGTCCGTGTAATATTATAAGACTAGTTAGTATAATCGAGTGGGGTCCCGAGTAGCTCGGAAGAGTTTCGGACGAGGTTTGGATTGTTTGGATCAAGTTTGGCTAAGGCTGTTGGTGGCAGGATCTGGTGTGATCGCACCTGTAGTTGGTTTGCGCAGGTGCGATGGTCACAGAAGCAACAAAGCAGTCACATAAGGGAGGTGAGATCTGGGTGAGGAAGCTCGCAGAAGCGGAGAATTTGGCGCGGGTGTGGATGCGCAGGTGCGATGAATTAGAAGCACAGGTGCGAAGGTCTTCACAGAAGCGGAGTTTGTTACCGCAGGTGCGAGAGTTGCTGGGCCAGGGTGTTTTCGCCGAAGCGATGTTTTTCACCACAGAAGCGAAGATCGTAGGTGCGACCTACTATCCGCAAATGCGGAAAACGCTGGGCAGAATGCTTTAAGTTCGAGGGTTGGCCAATTTTTATCACATATTGAGCTATAGACTTCGGAATGGAGCGATTTTGGAGGCAAATTTCTTCACAAGGATAGGTGTAAGTGTTCTATACTCGGTTTTGGTTATATTTCATGAATCTATCTTCGATTTTGGCATGTGGATTATGAATTTTAAAGAGAAAAATTGGAGGTTTTGCCTAAAGTTTCATAGAGTGAATTCTTGAATTTTGAGCAGCGATTTGGAGTCGGATTTGAATGAAACTATTATGGTTGGACTCGTAATTGAATGGGTTGTCGGATTTAGTGAGTTTTATCGGGTACAAAGGTTCAGACCCGAGTTTAACTTTTGGTTTGATTTTTATGCTTTTGATTAAAGATTCGACCTTATTCGATTGGGTTATATTTCCTTTGGCATTATTTGATGTGTGAGTTTCTTTTGTCTTGTTTCAAGCCGCTTGGAGGTCGGTACACACGGGATAGCATTTTGGAGCATCGTTTTGCTTGCTCGGTATTGGAATTGGCTTGTTCGAGAAAAGTAACACTTCTAAACTTGGTGTTGAGGGTATGAACCCCTAAATATGCGTGATAGGTGTTTGGTGTTGAGGTGACGCACATGCTAGCTGATGAGAGTGTGGGCGTGCACCGTGTAAATTGTGACTCCGTAACAGGTATTATTGATTTATGATGGGAGCGGGTTGCACGCCACAGTAGATGTTATTGATTTACGCCATGATTGGCTAATTATAGCGATTGGGCTGGAATTGCCCCTCCGGAGTCTGCACACCCGCAGTGAACGCAGGTCCTACTGAGTGCGAGTGCGAGTGTCGAGTGACTGGGAGGATTGAGTGAATTGATACTCTAAGAGTATGCATATGGTTTTATCACTGAGTTGCATCGCATTCGACTGCACGCTGGACATAGAGGCATAGAGATGCATTTTCCTCATGTTGTACAGTATCACGACATTCATGACTTCTCATACACATTGACAGGTAAGAATAGAGATGTATTTTCCTCATGCCATTTGATAATGAAACATCTTATCTGTTGTTGAAAAGTTTTGAGAAAAATTACAGTTTTACAAACCTACTCGTATTTTGGTGATTTCGATAAAGGAATTGGGTTTTCACTAATATACTTGAAAAGCATGCTTATTTTCCGGAACTGTGAACGAATTAAGTATCTTATGTCTGAGTATTTTTCTTGTACCATTATAATTATTATTATTTTGTTATGAACTGTTGATGGCTATTGGTGTTGGACTTCGACCTTTGTTCCAGCTCGTTACTACTTTCAACCTAAGGTTAGGTTTGTTACTTATTGAGTACATGGGGTCGATTGTACTCACACTATATTTCTACACCTTGCGTGCAGATATTGAATGTTGATGTTACTGCGTACAACTAGAGTTGGATCAGAAGATGTACCTGCATTTTAGTTATGCCTATCACTAGTCCTTGGTAGTATTAGATTGGAATTATGTTAATTTACATTTCAAACAGATGTTGTAATTATTTCAATTTATTTTTGTAAAGAAATTTAAATCTTATACGCTCATAATTTGGTATATGGCTAGAAACTGAGATTTACATTGGATGGTGTCAAGACTCACGGTATTTCTCTATTATTATTGTGGAATTTACATTTCAATATCAGGAAAGTGAAGGAAACGGCTTTAGATTCACGGAATGTCTCTTCAAAGTCGGTGTCTCGGGTGTGGTACTTTTCGGGTGCTTAAGGGGAAATACGGTGGCATATGAGCCTTAAGGTGGTGTGATTTTATTCTAAGATATCGTGAGGTAAGTTTTGGTTAAGGATCGTGGTATTCTGGCAAGGAGAAGTGTCAACTTAAGGGTAATTTGGAAGGAGCTCGGAGAAATAGGACAGTTTAATAGTAGGTAGGATCAACACGGTAATGTGTATGATCGGTTCTTTGGATACTTATGATGTGGTGAGTCTCTACAGGTGTTTCGTGACAATACTCTTGGGTTTTGGCGACCTCTGTGGATTGGTTGAGTTAGAGGGATTCGGTTCTGATAGCTTGGTAATGTGCAAATGGATTCCAAAGAGTTCTCGATGATTTCTATCATGGTTCGAGATGGTTATTTCCTACTGGCATGAGGAATATGTCGCGTATTGGGATTTTCTCCTAGATGAGATCAAATGGAAGGTTTCTGACTGATCGAGTATGTATTTTTCTAGCGACTCAAAGTTGATCATGAGATTCTCGTGCTTTTCATATGATGGTATGATAGATGCGGTGTGTTGTGTATGATTGAGATTTGCATGTGCAAGGTCACGGTTCAGTTTTGAAGGAAAGGTAATGAATTCTTAGAAAAAATAGATGGTTTCAGATATGTATATGAATGATATTACTACTTGGTATTGCCTGAGTAGGGTGCGCATATCAGAAGGCGCACTGAGTTTTAACTTACGGATGCTTCATTGTTATTGCAGTACTCGCCTGGTTGATTGCCTACTAATATTCAGATTTTTGCTATGTGGCACGGAAGAATTATAGAAGTATTCCTCTTAGGATGATCAGGTATGAGAGATGTTTTAGACATTCATGTGGTGGAGTTGGGATCAGATATGGAGATTCGTGTGTTCTATGTATTTGGAGACCGGGAATTCTTAGAAGCAGATTGTTTGGGGTTGCACACAGTGAAGATGTGACCAAAGTTAGCTAAATGGCAGTACGTCGTATGGATATGTCATTGTGGACTTTTGGAGGGCCACTTATCCATTTAGGGATGACCGGAGTTGATTTGGCGGCCCATTGGTAGGCCCGAGGAAGATGTGTATTCTACACGGATCGAATTTATTGACTCGACACCATTATTGCTGAAGGGTGTGTCATTCGGTTAGGATAGAGCTTGTTCGTGATCGGATATGTATATGTATTACTCTTCTATGTTACGAGGGATTGTGATTTGTTGCTTATACCCACACATGGTGCGACTCTGTTTTTGTCTTAAAGAGGGATTTGAGCGAGATGGTTATTGGAGTGTCGAATGGTAGATTGCGCCTTGGTTATGTTCTCTCCGGACTGTGGTATATTATGCTAGTTGCTTCTCCGTGGTTATAGTCATGCACTTCGTGTATTTGATGTCGAATTGCATGTAGTCGTTGATTTTGAGCATGGTAGCATGAGGTATACGGACCAGTGTTTGGATGGGGTCACACATTGCAGCGGAGTCATGTCGGGATATGATCCTTGGTTTTAGATTTGTTTGTCTTGGTTCCACTATGTATGAGGGGTTCGTAGCATTGCGGTTGTGGTGGTACATGTTGAGCTTGTGGGCCAATCTCTCATCTGAGTCATTTTCCATGTTTAAATACATTTGAATTGTTGCTTGTTGGTGCACGGACTGCACGGTTCTGACTTGGGTTGCATTGGTGTTGCGTGTCACTAGAATGGTTGTGTTTGAGGAGATGAGGTTATTGGACCTAGACTGAGCGCTATCGGATTTGATTGCGATATATTTGGAAGGATAATGTCGATGATCGGCTTAGAAATTTGGCTATAGTTCTTGTCGAAGGAGAGGGAGCTCCATGATTTAAACTTGTAGGGATTTTGAAAGCCGATACGCGAACTTTGAATTTTCCCATTTGAACACATGTACTTGAGAAAATGTCTATTAATAAACATCTTTGACCATTGACTATGCTTAGGTGGAAATATTATAGCTGATATGGCCTATTGCGTGTTAATCACCGGTATTAAGCGCATGAATATGATAAATAATTTTTAAAAAATAGAAAAATTCATCGGGTTTGACTATTCTTCAATTTTTAACCATTCAATCTTGCAATTCCAATCCGTAGAGATTGTTCTCCACACAAAGAACTACCTCTCCGCCAAAAATCAGGAGATTTCATTGTAGGAATCGCCACTTCAGATGACCTACAACTCTCCGGCGGGATCTAGTTAGTCGGAGATGGCATTCCAGTGGTCCAAATCGCCCAAGAGCAATGCCAATCGATTCCTGCTGCTGAGGAGGTCACGCCAATTGTCCACTACAACGAATTAATTGTCACAACTTTAAAAAAACAATTCTGCGATAGTATTGATCGGAAAATTTCTCCGACATTCTACCTAGCTAGAAACAATAAGAAATATTTGGAGAGAGAGGAGAGAACGAAGAAGAACCTAGGAAGGGAGTGTTGATATGGAAGTAGACGAATGAGTTGCAGGTGTGGGGAGGAGGGGGGATGATGGGAAGGAATGGGGAAGAGGAAGCTGGAAGGGTTAAGTTTCTTCTTTCTTATTGTATTTATATTTATTTTTAAAATATAAATATAGGTGACAATTTTTATTTAAAAATTACGCATGCCATTAGTTGGGTGGGATCTTACTTTTGGATTGGTCATTTGCTGACTGGATGGACACGTCTGTGTATATGTAATACACGCGCATAGGCTCAAGGGTCAGATGTGTTTATTAGTTAAGAGAATCATGAGTTCGAGTGTCCAAATGGGAAAATCCAAAGTTCGTGTATCTGCTTTCAAAAGCCCTACAAGTTTAAGTGGCCACGAAGCCATTTCGCCATTCCTTTAATATTATGTCTATTTTGCAAACAAACCGTTACTACCTCTCACGTGAATGCAAGTGCAATGAAAGAATTATGTAACATTCTGGAAAGTGTACTACTGAACATAAACGAGGAACGGAGAAAGAAGAGTATTTACCTCGAAAATATGAGCCTCAATTAAATTTGATTTATGGTTTTAAAGATACGTGATTTAGTTCAATACTAAGTAATAACCAAGAAATCTGAAGTATAAATGAAAGGAATAAGTAAAATCAAACCAGAATGCAGACCAGTCTTGACCTCGAGCCAAAGTGACCTCGAGTTGGATCAAGAACAATAAATCAAGAATAATAAAGCTAAAAGGGCAATTCTAATGAACAATGAGCGAAAAAGTAAGAGAGTATATTCTTTGCCAATGATTAGATGATGTTTGCAAATGATTGGGGTCCCCTTTATATAATGGGGAACCCTAAATAAGGTACATTTCTATTTACAGTAAAGAATCTTATTGTGACAGCTGTCTAACCGCCTAGTACGGATTCATACAAATCTATTCCGGGAATTATGCCATGTTCTTGGGGACGTGGCAAGAATCTTGCTCATTCTGTTACAAATCCATAATGACATTATCTCGAGGCCAGTCATATTAGGCTCCGACATTCCTCGAACACTTAATTCTTCGAGCCTTGTACTTTGTCATCGAGCTCGAGCTTGGTCCATCGAGCTCGAACTCGATCAATCCTGAATTCGGGCTTAAGGCGACCCCTCGAACTCGGAAAATCGGGCATACCTGATTTCGACCGTATACAAATAGTCCCTGCATTTCTTATAGTGAGATGATAAGAAATGATTTGATCTTTGATTTTCCAGAGTCTCTAATGATGATGTCATTTCCGTGACGTGGGCACTCGAAGTGACCGAAACATCCCGTTGGTTCGCTTCCCCAGAACATTAAATGCATGCCAGTAATGGTCGGCCACTAATGCCGCCGAACTGTCGTTGCTCATCTATAAATACGGGGCTCCTTCTTTGAATTAAGAACTTTACTTCTTCATTACATTCACTCTGATCCCTTTTTCTCTTCATCTCTCTCTCTCTCATCATCTGCTTCCACCGCCCCTTTAAGTGCCAGAAAATACCAAAACTCCCAGAAAATACCTCGCTTTGCTACCTTCTGCATCTCATAGCTTAAAACCATGGCAAAAACTTCTAAAATAGTCCCCCAAAAAGAGAAGGCATTTTCTTCTTCTTCTTCCCGACCAGCCAAACTGGTGGCGTCGGCCCTTTACGAAATCATTCCCGGCCCTTGTGTGATAAAGAAGGATTTCAACATAGAAAACCCCCCCAATATCCCAGGATGATGTGAACATGTATCTCGATATATCAGTTTGATATCGAAGAAGCATCTTAATGCCATGAAGAAGGACTACGGCTGGTGAGACGAGGTCGTGGTACAGATCCCCGACCCTGAGGAAAGCATCACTACTCACATGTAAGGGTTCTTAAGTGTTTACACTTACATCTTCACATTGGGTCCCCTCGATCCGATAGTGATTGATTTTTGCAAAAGGTACGAGGTTACTCTCGACCACATCCATCCCTTCTTTTGGCACATCATGATTATGCTGCTCTATTAATCCAGCAAGGCCGAGGGATAAGAGTTTACCCTCAACCATCTCATTCGATTATATCGGCTCAGCTGTTTCGAGGGCTCATCAAGCTTCAATGTCGATCAAAAAAGGCCTTCTTTGCTAGTAACAACGAGGATAAAGATCGAGGATAGATGAGTCTGTTTGTCAGCGTGAGGACCTCAGACGTCATCCCTGGTGAAAAATGCCATTCTTGGAGAGATGGAACTTTAATCGTGAGAGAAGTCCTTTTCCAAATATCCTCTCATATTCTGCTTCTGAGTTTCATAATGTCTCTACCTTCTTGCAGTAGTCGCTTGGACGCTCCACCCGGTCCCCGACCTCGAGGATTGGGTCCGAAAATTAGCTGCAACATCCATGTATGATGAACTAAAATGGCGCGAATTATCAAGGGGGAAATAGGGAGGCCAAACATCATGGTAAGTTCTCTTCCCCGATTTTTTCATGCTTTTATTTTATTGGAAATGTCATATCACTCATGTTTATTTGTGCAGGCATCGGAGATGTCTCCGAAATGAGGCCAGCCCTGCCCTGGGAAGAAATCGAGTCCCCGCTTCCGAAATCAAGGAAAGACAACAAGAGAAAAGGGGCTTCGAAGTCCGAAGACCCCTAGGATAAGGAGGCCCCTACTCGAAGGCCAAGGAGGAACCTTATTCACGTGGACGTAGATTCGGCCTACCAGTTTCTGGAGGATGATGAAAATAAGGGCGAAGAACCGGCGCTGGTGACCCGAACTAGAATACCGGTCGAGGCCGCCAAATCCTCTGAACCGGAGACTTGCCTCGTGGTAAGGAAACTCCGAAGAAAGACTCGGGAAAAGCCCTCAAGTCCTTGGATATCGAGATCATTCCCCCACCTTCAACAAGTACACCTGAGGGGACAACTGCCGAAAACCCCAAACCCAATCAGAGCGCCCTAAGTGAGGAGCTCGGGGCTGTTACAATGGGTCACTCCTCTTCTCTACTATCTTATTCCGAGGAGGCAATAAAGGATGCTCGAGCTCTGCGAACGCCCGACTCGAGCAAGGTCCTCGAAGAAGATCCTTTTCGGGACACTAGTGTCGACGATGTCGCCGACCTTAATGACACATCCACCTTCTTTGAAGAGGCTCATCGTCTCTTCTCTCGGGTAAATACTAACTTCTCTTGCAGTAATTTTTTCTTCTCCCCTTCTTTGACTGGTATCTCTTTATTTTTTGTGTAGGCCATTACCAAATTCAGGGCCGAGCTGAGCTAATGAGAGGCCAAGCTCAGGAAGTCTTCGGATGAAGAGAAGGCCATGAGGCTCCTTTGTAGCCAAAAGGAGGAGGAGCTCAAGGACCTTCGGTATGATTTGGCCAAAGCTCGAAAAAATGAGGCCGAACTAGACTAGTAGGTAATCGTGATTTTAACAGAGTATGGTCTTCTTGGCCTTACTGTAGAGGCTAACACTTTGATGTCTCAGCTGCAGCAGAAGTTGGCGATGATTGGGCAGCTCCGGGGCGAGGTCGATCAAGTTAAGGTTGACTGCCACCGATGGAAAGAGAACATACATCGGCTCATTGTTGACAAAGAAGCTGCTCTAGCCAAACTGGCCTCGGCTGAGACTCAGCTCCGAGGTATTAAAGTGAAGAATCTGGTCGAGGCCAAGAAAATCGGGGAGCTTGATGCCAAACTTGCTAAAGCCGAGGCCGAGGTTGCTGAAGCCAGGGACAAAGTGGAGAAGACGAACGTCACGGTTAATAAGACCATCGCCGTGTATTTAAGAGATGTTAAGGTTGTTCAAGCAGAAGTAAGGGAGGCCTTCGACTGGTAAAAACGAATTAATGATTTAGCCAAGTGCCAAGCCCGTAGGGAGACTCTCGAAGAAATGCATGCCCGAGGGTTCGACCTCACTAAAGAAATAGCCCAAGCAAAGGCGCTGGAAACCGATGCCAAATTTCTCGTTTCTTCTAATGATGAAGATGTTAGTGGTTTTGAGGGCGGGGAGATGAATATGGAGTCCCCGAGGAGGAGGTTCCCGAAGATGTGGCTCCCAAGGATGCAGCTCACGAAGATGCAGCTCCCAAAGATGTGGTTCTCAGGGATGCGACCCCCAAAGTAGATTAGGTTCTTGGCCTTTTGTTTTTGTTTCTTTTTTTTTGTAAGGTCCCTCGTGGGTACTGTAAATACCCTTTATAAATATAAATAACTCCCTTTGATATATCTCCAATTTGCGTGGAATTCTTCTTTTTCTTCATTTTGTTACAAATTTTGATAACTTCAATGATCAAGTAACATCAGCTCGGATTCTGAATATAACAACCGTTAGGTTTTTTAGTGATTAATGGGCGATCTTCAAACTTATAATAGAGTAACTCTTAAAGTTTTTGTTAATCCTCGAGCTATGTTTAAGTCGATTTGATGCGAGCTCGGGATGAAGGGACTCTTGAGTCCGAGTTGAGTAAGAGTAAGGTCTCTAAATCCGCATGTTTCGGCCCTTGGGCTCTTTTATATTGGCCCTTAGGCTCTTTAGGCTGGCCCTTAGGCTTTTTAAGTTGGGCCACTTCGGCCTCTAAGACGGCTATAAATTTTTCTTCTTTTCGGCTAAAAGACTTAGTTAAAATTTCTTTATGCCTTAGCATGTGTTTTTGTACCCTTTGGGTTTTTCGATTGGAACCTCATTTGTAATCCGTTTGTGTTACGACAATTGAATACCTCTTGAGGTTTTTTTCGAAGGCTGATTTTATCGAATCCTTTAATTTATTTGAGGGCTGATTTTATCGAAGCCCTTTTTGCTTTTGCTGAGGGTAGCCTGACTTAACCGGTTTTTCAAAGTGTTTGAAGGCCTTTAATTTATGGCGGAAGTCAGACGTCTACGAACCGCATTCTTTCGGTCATAACTTTTTATATGACCGTAGTCTTTAATATGGTTGTAGCCTTTAATATGGTCGTAGCCTTCGGGTATGTCTCTTGGACTTGTTTCCTAATAACCTTTCGAACTTGTTCGAAAAAAGGTTAGTCTCCGAGTATGATGGCCTTGGCCTTTATATCAAGGGGGTGCCTCTTTGAGGTCTTATGAATTTTGTTAACTCGGATGTGTTGACTATCGATGACAGTCTCCGAGTATTCGGGGTGTATTTGCAATCTGTCCCTTGAGCCGTGTTTCATAAAATTATAAGTATGAAGCTCGTATAATAGTAGACTTCTTTGAGACACAGTGTTTTGATATAGAAAGAATGCTTCTTTGAATAATTGATACATGTGTACATGTTTTGCCTTTGGGGCTCGACTATTCTACATGGACACGGTTCATCTCACTGTTTGGTCCATTACAAAGTTTTCCTATCGAGGCCCTCTTTGGTGTGAACAATATTCCTCGAAAATATAATCTCCGAGGGTGATGCCCCCCAATATTCGAGGTTGATTGAAAAGAAGCCTTAGATACTGTTGAGTTTTCCTTAGGTAGCACATAGTTGTTGCCTCGTTGAAAACCTCGCGGGTAAAACCCATTTGGGACAAAATTCGATATAAGGGAAAAAGAGTGCAACGCGTGCTTTAAAACCTAAGGCCTTCGTGTAAAAAGGTGCCTTCGATATCTTCGATCGAACACCTGCAATGGGTTAGTTTCAAATTCAAATGGACAAAAAGGAGAAAGTCATACCTTAGCAATAGTATTGTTTGAGTAGTGATACAATCCAATTGTTTGGTAGTTGCTTACCTTCCATCGGGCCTAGTTTCCCTTCATTGGGGCCTCGAGTATTGAGGGTAACTTTTCATAGAACTAAGTCCCCAATTCCAAAGTGTCGAATGTTGGTCCTTCTATTGTAGTATCTCTCGATTTTTTGCTTCCGAACAAGTGTTGCCTCTCGTTTTTCATCTAGTAGCTCGAGGCTAGTATTCATAGTCTCGTGATTTGACTCTTCCGATGTATGTCAAACCTGGCTCTGGGTTCTCCGACCTCGACAGGGATTAAGGCCTCAAAGCCATATACTAAAGAGAACAGGGTGTCCCCTGTGTTGGGCTTCGATGTCGTTCGATATGCCCAAAAGACGTTGGGTAGGACTTCTCTCTATTTTCCTTTTGCATCATCCAACCTTTTCTTTAGGTTTTGGATGATAGTTTTGTTTGTTGACTTGGCATGTCTATTTTCGGTTGGGTGGTACGGTGTTAATAAGATCCTCTTTATTTTATGCGCTTCGAGGAACTCCGTTACCTTGTTGCCGACGAATTGCTTTCCATTATCACATACAATCTCGGCAGGCATACCGAACTGACATATGATGTGGTCCCAGATGAAGTCAATAACTTCCTTTTCTCTGACTTTATTGAAGGTCTGTGCTTCCACCCATTTAGAAAAATAATTAGTCATAAACCAAATGAGTTTAGATTTACCTGGGGCCATTGGTAGAGGGCCAACTATGTCCATTCCCCATTTCATGAAAGGCCAAGGGGATAAGACTGAGTGGAGTTGCTCTCCGGGCTGATGTATCATCGGTGCAAACTGTTGGCACTTATCACATTTTTTAACAAACTCCTTAGTATATTTTTCCATGTTATCCTAATAATACCCATGCTCTAATAATTTTGCGAACCAAAGACTCGGAGCCAGAGTGATTCCCACAAGTAACTTCGTGGATTTCTCGTAGAACATAATCGGTGTCCCCCGACCCTAAACATACGGCTAATGGTCCATCGAACGTCCTCATGTACAATGTTTCATCTTCATCTAATGCAAACCTAGAAGCCTTGGTTCATAGGGTCCTCGATTATTTGTGATCCGATGGGAGTTTTCCATTTTTCAAATAATCAATATACTTATTCCTCCAATCCAAAGTCAAACTTGTAGAATTTATTTCGGCATGACCCTTTTCAACCACAAACCTTGATAATTGGACGTTAGTCCTCGGGACGATATCATCTTCTTTAACCGATGACCCTAAATTAGCAAGTGCACCGGCCTCACTATTTTGTTCTCAAGGCACATGATCTAGAGTCCACTCCTTGAAGCGGTGCAAAGTTACATGTAGCTTATCCAAGTATCGTTGCATCCTATCCTCTCGAACTTCAAAACTTTTGTTTACTTGGTTTACCACCAAAAGTGAATCACACTATGCTTCAATGACTTCTGCCCCCAAGCTTTTAGCTAGCTCGAGACCTACAATCATGGCCTCATATTCGGACTCATTATTAATCAACCTAGAAGTTTTGATAGATTGTCTAATGGTATTGCCTGTAGGTGGCTTCAAAATAATGCCAAGCCTGGACCCTTTCACATTTGAGGCACCGTTCGTGAAAAGGGTACATACCCCCCATTGATGTACCCGATCTTAGCATGAGTTCTTTCTGCACTTCGGGTACGAGGGTCTGCATAAAATCGGCCACAAAGTCAGCTAGGATTTGAGACTTGATGGTCGTTCGGGGTTGATACTCGATATCATACCCGCCAAGTTCGACGGCCCATTTGGCCAATCGCCCCGATAGTTCGGGTTTATGAAAAATATTTCGAAGGGGATAAGTGGTTAACACACATATGGGATGACACTGAAAATATGACTTTAGCTTTCTAGATGCGCTTATTAATGCAAGTGCTAATTTTTCTAAGTGAGCATATCTAGTTTTAGCATCTCCTAGAGTTCGGCTTACATAATAAACAGGAAATTGCGTACCTTACTCTTCTTGAACTAGTACCCCACTTACCGCTATCTCAGACACTACCAAATATAAGTAAAGTTTTTCATCTACCTTCGGGGTGTGAAGAAAAGGTGGGCTCGATAAGTATCGCTTCAATTCTTCTAAGGTTTGCTGGCATCCCGGGGTTCATGTGAAATCCCTTTTCTTTTTTAGCAAGGAAAAGAACCTATGACTTCGATCTGGTGACCTCTAAATGAACCGATCCAAGGTGGTTATTCGTCTTGTTAGCCTTTGCACAGCCTTCACACTATCCATGATCGTGATATCCTCGATGGCCGTAATCTTGCCGGGGTTGATTTTGATACCCCGATTCAATACCATAAAGCCGAGGAACTTACCTGAGCCGACTCTAAAGGCACATTTTTTCGGGTTAAGCTTCATGTTGTACTTCCTCAAGATTTTGAATATTTTCTACAAATGAGTTACATAGTCTTCTGCTCGCAGGGACTTAACCAACTTATCATCAATATAAACTTCTATCGATTTACCTATTTGTTTCTCGAACATTTTGTTAACTAGGCGTTGGTATGTAGCTCCTGAATTTTTAGCCCGAAAGGCATTACGTCCGTAACAATAAGTTCCAAACTTAGTGATAAACGAGGTATTTTCCTGTCCCCCCGGGTTCATTTGAATCTGATTGTACCCGAAGTAGGCATCGAGAAAGGTAAGGATCTAGTGGTCGGTTGTGGCATCGATCATGTGATCGATGTTAGGTAGTGGGAAAGAGTCTTTAGGGCATACTTTGTTTAAATCCTTATAATATGTGCCCATTCTAAGTTTATTTCCCTTCTTAGGAACTACCACATTGTTGGCTAACCACTCGGGGTATTTTACCTCCCGAATAGACCCTATTTTAAGAAGTTTGGTTACCTCATCCTTTATGAATACATGCTTCACCTCGGACTGGGGCCTCTTTTTTTGCTTTATTGGTTTGAACTTGGGGTCGATGCTTAGCTGGTGCGTTGTTATTTTCGGTGGGATCTCCATCATGTCTAAATGGGACCAAGCAAAGCAATCCATACTATTGATAAGAAATTGAATGAGTTTTTCCCTGAGTTCGAGGGTTAACCTCATTCCCAGGTATGCCTTTTTCTCAGGCATGTACTCGATCAGTATGACCTGTTTCAGTTCCTTGATCGTTTATTTGGTTGCGTCTGACTCTTCGGGAATAATGAAGGTTCGAAGAGTAAGGAAATCCTCTTCTTCTTCTTCGATTACTTGTTCCTACGGCTCGGCCGGGACTGGGATCAGTGATTGTTATTTGGCCTCCTGTTTATCTTTGGTGCTCGAATTTTTCGAGTTCGAAGGCACTGGTATCGGCGTTACTTCATCGACTGCAAACATTTCCTTTGTGGCGTGTTGTTCTCCGTAAACCATTTTCAAACCATCCACTATTGGGAATTTCATCATCTGATGAAGGGTTGAAGGTACTGCCCTCATGTTGTGGATCCATGGCCTCCCGATGAGTGCACTATACCTCATGTCGCCTTCGATGACATGGAATTTTGTATCTTGGATGGTCCCGGCTACGTTCAATGGCAGGATTATCTCCCCCTTCGTTGTTTTGCTTGCCATGTTAAAGCCATTTAGGACCCGGGATGGAGGTACAATTTGATCCCTTAGGCCGAGCTGCTCTACGACCCTCGATCTGATTATGTTTGTTGAGCTACCTAGATCCACTAGTACATGTTTAACTTGAATTTTATTTAAAAAAATAGAAATTACCAGGGCGTCATTGTGAGACTAAGATATGTCTTCTGCTTCCTCGTCATTGAATGATAGGATGCCCTCGGGCACATAGCTCCGAGTCTGTTTTTCTCTAGTGATTGACACCTTGGTGCGTTTGAACACAGGTCATTGTGGAACGTCGACACTGCCAACGATCATATGGATTACATGTTGCGGTTCTTCCTGCTCACTTTTTTTGTTTGCATCTTTTTCCCTAAAGTGGTTCTTAGCTCGATCACTGAGAAATTCTCAAAGGTGACCCTCGTTGAACAGCCGAGCTACCTCCTCTCTTAGCTGCCTACAGTCTTCAGTTCTATGGCCATATGTGCCATGATACTTACACATCAAGTTTGGATTCCTTTAAGAAGGATCGGTTTGTATAGGCCTAGGCCACCTGGTATCTTTGATTCTTCCAATAGCTGACACGATCCTCGATGCATCTACACTAAAGTTATACTCCGATAATCGAGGTGCCTCTGCGAGGTCGATATGTTTATCAAACCCATCCTTACTCATGAGTCCTCGAGAGTTTTGACCTCGATCATTTTGAGGAGCGTTACGCCCCGAGCCATTATTTCTACGATCGACAGACAGCTAATAGCGTTCCTTGTTTGATCTTGATTCCTTGTCTATATCCCTCGAGGGCTTGGCTGCCAATCTATTATGATGAACTAAACCTGAGGGGACTCCCAACTGGTCATCCTCAACCCTGATCTTTGATTGATAACGATTATGTACGTCCGACCACATCGCAGCTGGATACTCGATCACATTCTGATTTAATTGTCGAGACGTAATTGAACTCCGCTCATTCAAACCCAGCATAAAAGCTTGTACTACCCAATCATCTGAGACCAGTGGTAATTCCATTCGCCTCATCTGAAAACGGGATACGAACTCCCTTAGCATCTCATCATTCCTCTGTCTTATCTTAAAAATGTCTGATTTCCTCGTCGCCACCTTTATGGCTCCGGCATTACCTTTCACGAAAGCGTCTGCTAACATAGAAAATGAATTGATAGAGTTCGGGGGCAAATTGTGGTACCAAATCATGGCTCCTGTCGACAAAGTTTCCCCAAATTGTTTTAATAATACTGACTCGATATCATTATCATTCAGGTAGTTTCCTTTAATCCCGCAATTATATGAGGTAATATGCTCATTAGGGTCGGTTGTCCCGTTATATTTTGGTATATCGGGCATGCGAAACTTTTTAGGAATGGGCATCGGAGCCGCGCTCTGAGGGAATGGTTTTTGTATGAACTTTTTGGCATCTAAACCTTTCAAGACTGGGGGTGCTCCCAGTATTTGATCAACACGGGAGTTATAAGTCTCACCTTTTGTCATTATCCTCAATTTTCTTTTCCCCCGACTCGATCCTCTTGGTGATCTCTTCGAGCATCCTCATAATTGTGGGGTCAGTCCCCAAGCCATTTTCATTTGACCTCTCTGGCGCTGGTTCAGCACGTCGAGTGTTATCTGGTTCGGCTACACTCGGAGTTTTATTCTAACTTTGAAGTTGAGCGATGGCAATTTTTTGTGCTTGAAGCATCTCGAATATCACTTGGAAGCTGACTCCCCCATCTCCTATACCCTGTGTTCCTTGGCCCCCAAATCGAGCTTCCCTACGTACACTTCCTCCGGGGTCTGCGCCTAAATCTGTATTCAAAGCAATGTGTGAAATAACATAAACTGGTTCCATATTTGACACTTGCCCAGTGTTTATCGGTGGTACACCGACCCCTACATAGTTGCGCAATCGAACTCCTTCGGGGCATTTTTCGAATAAATTTAACTAAGGGAACGACCTCTCGCCTCGAAACTAACAAAATCCTAAGGCTTGCCTACCCGAGTGTTGCCGGCCTAAGCATACTACTAGCGGGTAAATAGAAATAAGAAGGTAAAATGTGACAAGGAGTACAGCACATACAAATTGCATTTTTTAATCTCAAGTTCCCAACCCCACTACTAGATGCAGTACTTCTAATTCATGTCACTAATGTCCTTTAACTTAATTATTTTAACTAACCCAGCAGCTAATCATTCAAACTCCAAACAAAGCTCGATTCTATGTATTAAGAGGACAATTTCATACTTGGCAGGAATTTCATCATCACAAACAAAATGAACAAACTTCCAAAATATATTGAACAAACTGATGATATAGAGGAAAAGAATAAACCTTTTGGCGAGCAAAATTTCTCTTAACAACAGATTGATGAACTGGAATTCAACATGATGACCAAACTACGAACAAAATAAGCGAACTGAACCTCGAACAGATATGAAATCCGATTGTCGGACAGTTAAACGATGCTAAGCAACCCGCGCACAAGATCCAAACTGGAAAACCTTGCCAGAATACCTCGTCGAACTCTAGCCGGAACCTTGAGCTGACCTTCGATGACAAGAATCTCGCTGATGAAACCTCGATAAATAGGACTGCTTTAATGGAGGTTTTGGTCTAAAAATGATGGTATTCCAGCAGGTTTTGTGACAGTTTGAGCAGCTCTAGTTGCTGCATTTTTTGGAGTAGGGCTAGCGGTTGGTTAGTGTGGAGAAGAAGGAGATGGCGTGAGGGAGATGGAGTTTTCGCCGGTTTGATAAGGGTGGTCGCCGGCGTCCAGTCAGGCGGGGGTAGTGGGTCGACTGATTGAGAATCGTCGGCATTGCTGTGGCTTGGAGATGAAGAAGAAAATGAAAGAGGTCTAAGGCTGAAGCTTGAAGATGAAGAAGCAAAAATAGTCGAACATGACTGGGAGGGTCTGTCTGTTTGTGTCTTGGTCTCTAGGGTTTGTATTGTTGTCTAAGGTTGAAGAAGAAGCCTCTCCTTGTGTCCAAAACGGCTGATGCCAAAACTAGCTCTAGGTTTTTTTATCTCATTAATGAAAATGGGGTATGGGCTCACAAGATTTGGGCTTCCAAATTGGACTCGAGTATAATGAGTTTAAGTTAAAAGAGATGGACTCACACCTTTGGGCCTACAAATTTTCTTGTTGGACAAAGACAAACTCAAAAAATCCTACCAAAATGTTAATTAAACTTAGTTAAGTAAATAAACAAAATTTTAAAATGAAACTATTTTTTTTTGTATTTTTGTATTTTATATTTTTATTAAAGAAAACAGGCTAAAATCATGATAAAATTAAGATACCATGAATAAAAATATACTAATTGATCTTAAACTAAAGATAAAAATATATAAAAGCGATAAACACGATAAATAAAACTATTTTATATATTTATTTTTTAATTTATGTCTTAGGACTAAAAGTAAAAGATTAAAATTATGTTAAAATAAACTCAAGTAAATATTTTAAAAATATTAAAATACTAAAACTAACTTTATAATTTGTGCGGGTCAAAAATTATGTGCTTACAGTTGCCCCTCTTTGCTTGGAAACACGAAGAGTTTTCGGAGCAAAGAATAATAAGCAACATAATTGATTTATGACCCGACGCTTATTCAAAAGAAAATAAAGATGACTAAAAAGATTGTGACCGAGCCCTGGTATTTGAGCTGGCTACATATCCTTGGCTATAAAGGAATCAGGCCACGTGTAGTTCAGAAGTGAACGAGGTGATGGAGATACCGAGGTGGAGAGACGGTCGAGGTGCCATTCCGTCGAGGTTCCGGTCTGCGGTCATGTTATTACACCAAAATTAAATTAAAAAAAATTGAAAAAGACTAACTAAGCCTGTCAGCTATGAGTTACAAAATTCCTATCTATAAGTCTTCTGAAGCTTGATCTTGAGTCTTGAATGGTTCTTCATGCAGACTTTAGATTTGAACCTTGACGCTCGCTAGTTGTAGGTGCTGGTTGACTACTTCTGTTGGTCACCTCGGACTGTTGACTCGAATTCTTGCCACGAGCTTCTGCTACTTCTAAGTTGAATTAAATTCTAAAATGACTTCCCTCGCTCTTCAGGTGGGTGTCTGCTACTGACTTGAAACTTGAAATGACTCTAAAATGAACTCTGAAATGTCTTCCCTCGTTCTTCAGGTGGGTGCCTGCAATCAAAACAACAAAACAAACAAAATTTTCTGCCCCAAATTGCACTAGGAAGATTTGTGAGTTGTTAGCAAAACTGTAAATCACCTATGCTATTGATGCAATGATGAGAGTAAAACTAAAGACTTGACGGGGATGTGCGTCTACCGTGAATCAAACCAAGAATATTTGACTAACAAATTCATCAGACTAGGTCTTCTATCTTAGGAGAAAGATTCATCAGACTAAGATTTCGATCCTAATAGAAAATTTAAGATATTAGGTTTTCTATCTTAGGAGAATAATTCATCAGACTAAGATTTCAATCCTAGGAAAAAATTCATCTGACTAGGTCCCTTTTTTTGTTATCTTAGGAGAAAGATTCATCAGACTAAGATTTGATCCTAGGAGAAAATTCATCAGACTAGGTCTTTTTGTTATCTTAGGAGAAAGATTCATTAGACTAAAATTTTGATCCTAGGAGAAAGTTCATCAGACTAGGTTTCCTGTTATCTTAGGAGAAAGATTCATCAGACTAAGATTTTGATCCTAGGAGAAAATTCGTCAGACTAGGTCTTTTTGTTATCTTAGGAGAAAGATTCATCAGACTAAGATTTGATCCTAGGAGAAAATTCATCAGACTAGGTCTTTTTGTTATCTTAGGAGAAAGATTCATCAGACTAAGATTTTGATCCTAGGAGAAAATTCATCAGACTAGGTTTTCTATCTTAGGAGAAAAATTTATCAGACTAAGACCTCTATTGGGAGGAAAATCCATCAGACTAGGACTTTTTTATCCTAGGAGGAAAAATGTGAGGAGCAATGGCAACATTTATGCAAACTAGCAAGACAGGTGATGGCAAAGATTTGAGAAACTTCTCTTTGTCGGCTCTTCTCTTCTTTTTTTCTTTTTTCTTTTCTTTTCTTTCTTTTTTTTCTTTCTTATTTTTGAACCAACTTGCTTGCACTGCTTTGTTCCTGTTTCAAACAAAGAAAACTTGTGAGTTTAAATGTGGTGGTTAGTTTGTGGCCTTGACCTTGAAGGTGGCTGCTTCTGCACTTGCTAAGATAACTTTGATTTCAACTTGGAAGGCCTTGACTGTTATCGACTATCCATTTTCTTTCAACCCTTATCACAAAAAAACACCTCTGCTCCATTTGATCCCAATATCCTCTATCTGTTGTATTTTGATCATGAATTGACATTTACCGAACCTTTGCATTTCACATGAATCCCAAAGCATGTTAACTGTTACCAACTCAATGCGCATACCACTTTTCCCTGACTTATGCCACTTTGATGTGCTAGCCAAATTTGTTTTGTGCAATTGGAAAGTTGGTAGCAAATTTTGAAGTCATTTCTTACTTGTTCTGACCAAACACACTCAAGAAAGGACTCAAACAAAACAAGAGGAGCAAAATAAGGGACAAGGGAAAGAGATGATACCTAACAAAAAAATTACAAAGTAGAAACTTATCAGATGTGGATACCAACTCTAATGACCATGGCGTGCACCTTTGGATTAAGTGGCCTAATCTCTCAAGCAAGTCTAATATTCAACTCTTGTTGTACCGCTTCGCTGTGAAACTGGGCTTCAGCGCTTCAATTGTCTTATTTCATCCACAATCCTCAATCGACTTGTAGTGCCCTGAAGGTTTTCACCATCAAGCCTCTCTCATTTTGTTCTTTTCTCAACTCACCGTCGCCTTACGGTGCCCATGAGGGTTTTCAACGATAAGACTCTCTCATTTTACCATTTTCTCTCTTTGTGCTGAGAACACAGGTATTACCCTTGTTGCAGGAAGATCATACTTTCACCAAAACTTGATTTGGCATCCTCAAAAATTGGTCGGAAGGTCTTTTCTTGGACCGTAATGTAGGCTTTTGGACATGTTAGAAAGAAAGGGTGGCATGAAGGCTCAAAATAATTTAAGATGAAAAGGGTTCAAAATTACAACTTTTGGAATCAGGCCTTTTGGCAAAATTAAAACCTCTGCCCCAGTTTCTTGGAGTTTGGGGAATTTTTTTTGGATTTTTGCTTTGATGGGATTTCTAAGAAAAACTGTCCCACTCTTGACTTCGGGGGATTATGAAATATTTTATTTGGTGCGACCGAACCGTAAGGCTGCCTACATATCTTGAGGTGTCAAGAATCAGGTCAAACGTAGTTCAAAAGACAAAGTTGTTGTTTTTTTTTCTTTCTCCTTTTTCTCTTTTTTCCTCTTTTTTTTCCTTCTTTTTCTTTTTTCTTTTTCTTTTCTAGTTCCCAACTCTACTTCTGATTCCAAAAGAGGGTTATGGGACAAAGCAAATTAAGGCTCAAAAGGGGTAGCAAAAGATAAAAGTGTTTGGGGTAGTAGAATAAAATGTCTTTGTCATACCAAACTTAAAAATGCCAAGTACAAGCATGAAATTGAAGATAAGCAAACAAATCACACATAGTATGATGGCATCCACACAAACACAAAGTGCCAATGGGCAATACCTTTGTCTCAATGAATGACCCTTGTCAGTTCGAAGCAGACTTGACTCAACCTTATCTTGATGTGGAAGAATGCATTTCAGCACTGACTGATTTACCTCAAACTGCTTGAAAGATATTTCCTTATTGTGTGCCCTTACCAACCTCTTGATTTCCAAACTAACTGCCTCAGTTTCACTCAATTCAAGCTTCAGGTTTCTCAGAATGCGTGAATCTTTACTTTTTCCTCAAAAGCCTCTTTTTATCATGTTTAAAACTGTATCATTGCTTCATGATTAGACTAACTTTCAAGACCATGCTGACAATTATGCGTGCATGTTGTTCCACTAGAGTCAGTGTGAAAAGAACTATAAAAGGAAAAGTGACCTAAACAAAACTGACTAGAACTAACAGAAAACAGGAGATTACATTAGACAGATGGTGAACAGGGTTTGAACAAAACAAGCAAAATAGACATGGGTTACAACCCTGGAACAATCCTAGATAACACTAGACGAGTTACTACAATAAAACAAACTAGGGAAAAAGAAGAAGAGTTTGAGCCACAAGACAATATCCGGATTACAACCCTGAAATAACCCGGACAACAGAAATGACAACAAAATAAACCACCAAAACTCCACCTTGGCTGACCAAGAAAGGAGTGTCTTTCCAATCTACAAGCTCGACATCTTAGCCACTGGACTGCACATCAAAATTACTAGGACCTTTACCAGTTTCAATATCATTAACTTCAGTCAACAAGTTTCTAAGAGGATTCTCATACTCCGTGTTACCATGCATCATCCCCACAAAGTGTGCATCATCATGTACAGGTAAAGGATTATGTGCAATGTTCTGGGTGTCATTGTCCTGGACCACAATTATCCCTTCCTGAATCATTCTTTCTATATCTCTTTTCAAATCCCGACAACTTTCGACATTGTGCCCCTGGGTATTGGAACGGTATTCACACCTTTTAGAAGGGTCAAAGCTTCTTGCACGCTTATCCGCATGATTCGGAGGAATAGGTGCAATCAGGTCATAATGCTTTAGTTTCTCAAACAAGTTTGCATATGACTCTTCTATCGGTGTAAAATTATCCTTCAACCTTTTTTACCTCTGTCCCTATGGCTTGGATGTGGGTTATAGGACACTTGAAAATTTTGTGGAGGCTGGTAGAGATTTTATGGTGATGGTGCTCACCTTCTGGGGTGTCTTGGTGGCTGGACAACATACTGGGATGGAGCAACAGAGTACTGTGGGTTCTCAAGTGAATTGTCAAAAAACAAACGAGGCTGGTCATGCCTTCGAGATGTTCTTCTAGGACCTCTTCTCGACCTTGATGTCATCATGATTTCTTCAACCTTCTCACTTGTGCCACTAAAATTACCATATTCAATTTGGACAGCCTGAGATGCAGCTTTGAGAGTTGCTTGACTTATAATTTTTCCTGTCTTGAGGCCACTCTACCATTTCTCCCATTTTGATTGCTTTCGAGAATGATTTCCTAACTGCGGACATCATGTTTTGAAAGTAATTGGGCTCTTGAGCCTGAAGGAAGACAGTGATTAGCTCGTGGTCATCCATGGGTGGCTTGACTCTAGCAGCTTGTTCTCTCTATTTAATGGCATATTTCTGGAAACTTTCAGTCGGTTTCTTCTTCAGATTTGAAAGGGAATTGTGGTCTGGGGCAATGTCGATGTTATATTGGAACTGTTTGACAAAGGCATGTGCCATGTCATCACAGACATACCAACAAGATATGTCTTGACCCATAAACCATTCGGAGGCTACACTCGTAAGGCTTTCCCCAAAATAAGCCATCAATAATTCTTCATTTTCTCCTGCACCTCTCAGTTTATTGCAATACCTTTTCAGGTGGGCTATGGGGTCTCCATGTCCATCATACATTTCAAATTTGGGAGTCTTGAAACCAAGTGGCAAACGAACATCGAGGAACATACATAGATCCTTGAAGGCAATACTCTTCTGACCTGTCGGCCCTTGCATGTTTTTCAACTGTTGTTCTAAGCTTTTCAGTCTTTGGGTTATTTCTTCCGATGCTACCTTTGGGCCAGACTTCTCAATCTTTGCAGGAAGATCAAATAGGTAAGAGTGGTACTCAGGAGAGTGGTATTGTTCTTTCTGGGTAGCAAATTGTGACTCATGAGTTTTCCTATGCACCACTGCTAGCTGTGGCATGGTGATTCCGACTCCACAATATCCCTCGAGGGGTCGACAACTCCTATATCCAAGTCTTTGCTAGTCATAGCTTCCTTGCTTTTTGACCTTGTGTTGTATGGACAAATCACCAAAATGCCACAAACTAACCACCCTCTGTTATAATGAAAGTAACAAAGAGGAGCAAAATAAAGCCAACATGTTAGCGTTAGGACATTTATCAGATAGAAATATCACATTGCATGCAATACCCCTAGCAACAATTAACGGTTGTAGAATGGCTTCGAGGGTCGCAAGGTCATTTGGCATCATCCTAATTTCATTCTTCTTGCCCCATTTCCTCTTCATTTTCCTTTCTAACACCGCTTGGTTTTTCATTTCTTTCCCCATCTTTTCTTTCTTATGATCGCTCTTTTCTTTCCTCTCATTTCTCACGTCCCACAACTTCATTCTTTTTTTAAAAAAAATGATTCGATCGAACCCTATGTAGGTTGCCTACGTATCATGTCCCTTATGAATCAGATCAAGCGTAGTTCTGAAAAAAGTAATGGACAAAATAAACTAAAAATAGAAATCTTTTTGAATTTATCATTTATAATTTTTTTGGTTTTTTAAATACAAAACAGGAAGTAATATAACAAAAGACTCAAAAATCTTAACTAGACTGACAGACTCGATACTACTGTACAAGACTAATAATTAAAAGACAACATCAAATAGACTAAAAAATAAAAAGTTTCTTCAGTCAGCTCGTGCATGCAATGGTCTTGACTAGAATGGTCCTGGGGCGTCTGTCATGCTCAAGTTGTTGCGAATGAATCCATGCCTGAATAAGACTAAATAAAGTTAATGGACTCAAACTCCAACCAATCTGGCCCAAAAATTAGTTTGCAGAAATGACCCATTTTGCAAAAACAGCCGATATGGCCAAAAGTGGCTAGAGATGCAAACTCAACAAAGGTGACCTCTAAGACATGAAAATATACCTCACTAAGGCTTATATGAAATCAAACTCCTGATAATCATGGCTCAAAATTAATTTGCAAGAATGACCCATTTTGCAAAAATGGCTGATATGGCCAGAAGTGGCTAAAGATGCAAACACAATAAGGACGGACCTAAAAGTAATATGACACCTAGTTGTGGACTTAATATCCTAAGACATGGGTTATTGAACCACTTTTGCGAAAATGACCCCATTTTACAAGAATGGTCAATGTGACCAAAAGTGGCTAAACATGCAAGACATGGCTAAGACCTCGCAAAGCCAAGCAACTAAGACTTACTAGGAAGACCGGACCCTATGTGGGTTGCCTACGTATCACGTCCCGAAAGACGAGAATCAGGTTCGCGTAGTTCGGGAAGATTGGATATGAGAGAAAGCTTAAAAAAATGATACTAATTTGGAAATAAAATATATTTTTTGTTTTTGAAAAATGATAGATAATGTAAAATCTTTTTGGATATATTTTTTTTTATTTTTGGAAAATGATGGAAAATTGTAAAATCTTTTTGGATTTTTCATTTTTTTTTGTATTTTTTTTGGCTTTTCTTGAAAAAGTTGTGAAAGAAAAATATAATCGGGCCCTACTTGCTTCATTTTTCACCCTTCTTTACCAAATATCGATCCGCCAAATGACCTTTTTACCCTCAAAGATGCAACATGTATCACATGGAAATGATTGAATGTCTTTTTGGGCCACGGGCCCATTTTGACAAAATTTGGATAGGTTTCCTACAAAGGGACACGGTGCCTGGGACCGAACCCTACTAGGTCCGAATGACATGATGCAAATAAAAATGACCTAAAGGCTGACCTAAGTTTGGGGTTCACTAACAAGGCAATTTGGGGGAGTGTATGGTCGATGGTGGTTGCTCAAGCTTTCCACCCACTCCATACGTCCGACGCCCCTCCTAAATTAAGGGTGACTCAACAAAGAGTTCGTGCACGCGACGCGTACTCTGAGACTTGTTGCAGAAAGAAAACCCATGTTTATGCAAATGATGACAGTTTATAAAGCAGTAACACATTAAGTAAAGCGATAAACAAATAACCAACAAAACAAAGAAATAAGACAAACAAAGCTAATAAACAAAACAAATAAAGAAAACAAAAACCTCAACCGAATATCCTAAAAGCCAACAAGATCAAGTACCAGCTCGAACCTGCAAGTCCCCAGCAGAGTCGCCAGAGATGCCACACTCCTTTTTTAACAAACTTCATTTAACCCTCTTAATAAATAAAAAAAATTGGTAAAGCATGAAAAGGGTTTTCAATTAGAAAGTGACAAAATTGTGTTCAAAAGGAAATAACTCAGATTCGCCACCTGACATTTGATTTCGGTGTGCCAGGTCACTGTTTTTTAAAAAAAAATTCCTTTAAAACACTTTGGACTCCAAATTGAGTCCGCACTAGAGATTCGGGTAAGGGGGTTCATTTGACTTGGGGAGAAGGTGTTAGGCTCTCCCCAAGTCCCGTAACTAGTACGGTTGCGTACATGATCAAGTTGGCTTTAAAGAATGTTCAGATTGAGGTAAAAATAACACACAAAAGAAAATAAACAATCAAAAAGGCTTGAGGTCGTCCCACCTAATAAAATAAAATAAATATAAAACAAGAATAAAAGTACCACGAGTTTTGCTCTTGGCCTCAAAATACAAATACCTTGGGGCAAACCCCGGAAAAAATATATATACAACTCCTTCGGGGCATTTTTCGGATAAATTTAACTAAGGGAACGACCTCTCGCCTCGAAACTAACAAAATCATAAGGCTTGCCTACCCGAGTGTTGCCGGCCTAAGCATACTACTAGTGGGTAAATAGAAATAAGAAGGTAAAATGTGACAAGGAGTACAGCACATACAAATTGCATTTTTTAATCTCAAGTTCCCAACCCCACTACTAGATGCAGTACTTCTAATTCATGTCACTAATGTCCTTTAACTTAATTATTTTAACTAACCCAGCAGCCAATCATTCAAACTCCAAACAAAGCTCGATTTTATGTATTAAGAGGACAATTTCATACTTGGCAGGAATTTCATCATCACAAACAAACTGAACAAACTTCCAAAATATATTGAACAAACTGATGATATAGAGGAAAAGAATAAACCTTTTGGCGAGCAAAATTTCTCTTAACAACAGATTGATGAACTAGAATTCAACATGATGACCAAACTATGAACAAAATAAGCGAGCTGAACCTTGAACAGATATGAAATCCGATTGTCGGACAGTTAAACGATGCTAAGCAACCCGCGCACAAGATCCAAACTGAAAAACCTCGCCAGAATACCTCGTCGAACTCTGGCCGGAACCTTGAGCTGACCTTCGACGACCGGAATCTCGCTGATGAAACCTCGATAAATAGGACCACTTTAATGGAGGTTTTGGGCTAAAAACGATGGTATTCCAGCAGGTTTTGTGACAGTTTGAGCAGCTCTAGTTGCTGCATTTTTTGGAGTAGGGCTAGCGGCTGTTTAGTATGGAGAAGAAGGAGATGGCGTGAGGGAGATGGAGTTTTCGCCGGTTTGATAAGGGTGGTCGCCGGCGTCCAGTCAGGCGGGGGTGGCGGGTCGACTGATTGAGAATCGCCAGCATTGTTGTGGCTTGGAGATGAAGAAGAAAATGAAAGAGGTCTAAGGCTGAAGCTTGAAGATGAAGAAGCAAAAATAGTCGAACATGACTGGGAGGGTCTGTCTGTTTGTGTCTTGGTCTCTAGGGTTTGTATTATTGTCTAAGGTTGAAGAAGAAGCCTCTCCTTGTGTCCAAAACAGCTGATGCCAAAACTAGCTCTAGATTTTTTTATCTCATTAATGAAAATGGGGTATGGGCTCACAAGATTTGGGCTTCCAAATTGGACTCTAGTATAATGAATTTAAGTTAAAAGAGATGGACTCACACCTTTGGGCTTACAAATTTTCTTGTTGGACAAAGACAAACTCAAAAAGTCCTGCCAAAATGTTAATTTAACTTAGTTAAGTAAATAAACAAAATTTTAAAATGAAACTATTTTTTTTTTGTATTTTTAAAATTTTGTATTTTTGTGTTTTGTATTTTTATGTAAAGAAGACAGGCTAAAGTCATGATAAAATTAAGATACCATGAATAAAAATATACTAATTGATCTTAAACTAAAGATGAAAATATATAAAAGCGATAAACACGATAAATAAAACTATTTTATATATTTATTTTTTAATTTATGTCTTAGGACTAAAAGTAAAAGATTAAAATTATGTTAAAATAAACTCAAGTAAATATTTTAAAAATATTAAAATACTAAAACTAACTTTAAAATTTGCGCGGGTCAAAAATTACGTGCTTACAAATATTACTTACATTAGCCAAATGCTACCAATATTAGCCAATTAGCTATTTGTATTTAAAAAAAAGTTAATTTTTTGTTTTCTCTTGAGTGAGTATTGTCGGATAGATTGAGTACATCTTAAGCAGTTTAAATCTCAATTTTGGGATAATTCGGTGAAGTTTGAGATGGTTTAAATTAAAAATTCGAAATAGAATATGAATATGGAAAAAGATGATATGTGTATTACACAGTATATCATTTGTGTATCTATGTATATCATATGTGTATCACATATATATCCAAGTATACTTGTGTGTAAGATACATGTGTGATACATGCTTAATACATGTGTCGCAGAATAATTTTTAAAACTCGACTTTGATTACGAACTTTGATACCAAAACAATTCAAATCACCTCGAATCGTGCTCAAATTTTGTATATTGTCTTATCTATATGTTTTTACCGAATCCAATATATACATTGAAAAAAAATTCTTTTTTGTCTAATTTTTTTATATTGTATATCATTGGTAATTTGACTCCAGACTAGTCTATCTCATATTTAAACTTTGGCAAATTTTGTATATTGCTTTATCTATTTGTTTTCAACGAATAATATACAATACCCATTGGGAAAAAAATTGCCTATATTTTTTTAATGTTGTATGCAACAACAACAACAACACAGTATAATACCACTTAGTGGGGTCTGGGGAGGGTAATGTGTACGCAGACCTTACCCCTACCCTGAGGTAGAGAGGTTGTTTCCAAATAGACCCCCAGCATCCGTCCCTCTAAGAACTTCCCACCTTGCTCTTGGGGAGACTCGAACTCACAACCTCTTGGTTGGAAGTGGAGGTTGTTTACTATCAGAGCAATCCCTCTTGTCTAAACGGGGGATGGGGTTTGGGGAGTGTGTAGTTAGGGATGGAAAGTGGTGCAGTGCGGTGCGGTTGCGGGGCAAATCCGCATAAACCCGCGAAGATCTCAACCCGCCTCGTCCCGCCCCGCATAGTATTTTCACCCGCGTCCACCCGCCCTGCCCCGCACTGCATAAGTTTTTTTTTTCATTTTGTTTACTTATTTTTACTTTCTTGTTAATCAATCAGTCTGTTTTCTCAGCAAAGAAGATTAATTAAATGGCAAACGAATATATGATCAAACTTTC
Source organism: Nicotiana sylvestris (assembly GCF_000393655.2). Taxonomy (NCBI): domain Eukaryota; kingdom Viridiplantae; phylum Streptophyta; class Magnoliopsida; order Solanales; family Solanaceae; genus Nicotiana; species Nicotiana sylvestris. The sequence continues at coordinate 120,074,100 of NC_091065.1, forward strand.
AAAAGCAAAATTGGTTGTAATTAACATTATGTGTTTCTCTTGCCTTCTTTGTTTCTGCCTTTGTTCTTGCCCTCTAAAGGATACAATGCACTTCTACTTAACCGAAGGCCTCTAATTAACACAACAACAAGAAGTATGATGCAGCATCTTAAAACAACAATTTTTTATGTTTAGCTTCTTAGTTTCTCTTGAAAGTGACACTGGAAAATGTCAACATAATACATCCAGTTTTAGTTTTTAAAATTGAAACGATAATCTACAAAATTGAATTATAAAGTAGTTTAAAATTATTACCACAATAGCGGACAAAACGAGTCACGAATGTTCCTGATTCATCTCGTCCACACCATGCACCAACAGAATCAAAGAGCTTGTTGTTACTAAATAAGGATGCAGGATCTGATCAGCATTACCTATTGGAGATGAAGACTTAAAAGGCAAAATGACCCCATAAATTCTTCACCCGCATAGACTCGCAACCCGCCCCTCCCCGCATCAGTTTCTATGAAAAGTATTTTAACCCGTCCCACTCGCCCCGCCCCGCATAAATTTAAACCTGCACCACCTCGTATAGCTTTAAATCCGTACCGCCTCGTTTGTCATATCTATGTGTAGCAGACCTTATCCCTACCTTATAAAGATATAGAGGTTGTTTCCGATAGACCTTCGGCTCAAGGAATGGTGGAGATAAGATAAAGCAACCAATAGTAGCAAACAATGGTCACAACTATGTAATATGGTAACAAGCGCAAATGAAACAGGATGTAATAATAAAGAACAATGACAAAAAAAATACAAAAATAGTCCTAGTACTACTGGTAAGCTTCGAAGGAACACACTACTATCAATCAACCTACAACTCTGTTCCTCGATCTTCACACCTTCTTATCGTGGATCATATCCTTGGTAAGCTGAAGCAACAATATATCCTACCTAATTTTTTAATATGATAATTTCTTTTTTGGCTATTTGGTAGCATCACTAAAATGGCTAGTTATTGATAAATAGTGACTTTTGTTGGTACGTTCCCGTCAGATTCCCTATAAAAATATCATATAGGGAAACTATAATATCAATTCTTAATTGATCAATGTATATTTAACCAATTGGAAGCAATATATGTGTTGTATTATTTATCCTCTATTATTAAGAGAAATAGATAATTAATTTCATTATACTATTTCTAGCAGCTTAAAAACGATGGTAAGTTTTCTTGGTTTGGTTTGGAAATCCTTTGCCATTTTTCTTTTTTGTTTTACAGGAGTAATTATTTGATTTTGAGTTGTACTAACTATATAAAAACTTATTACAAATTAACAAACAATTTATTTTTGTTTTTATATTTTGCATTCATTTAATATTTTAATGTATATTCTCTAATTTTTGCATTACTTGAAGAAAGACAAGTAAAAGGGTATCTTAGTTGAAATGTGTGAAGGAAAAAGATAAATTTTCGTGCAAGTTACGTGGGGAAAATAAGATTAATTTGCTTGCACTCCTAAACCTAAACCATGTAGGAAACATACGTTCTAATTTACTTCCAAACTAGGGTGTATAAATGTACGATGAGTGTGGTTAAGCGGCTGCCAAACAAAATATCTTTCAGTTTTTAGTTCACTTAATAGAGTTATTGTAGAGAGTGTAGTTAGAAATGGATTTAGAAGCATTGTTTCTAAACCATTTTGCCATAGAGAAGAAGCCAGATATAGTACAGTTAATTAAAGCAGCTATACAAGTTGGTGCATGGAAGCACCCTACAAAGCTCAAGAAGCACAAAGATGAATTATTAATGATGTTGTTGAATCCGGAAAAACCAGATGTTGGTGATGAAGAAATCAATAGTGGCAGTGATATCGAAGATGATGAAGAAATCGACAGAATGTTGATGATCTCCGGCAGACGGAGAAGAGTTCTTCTTCTAGGTTTCAAGAAGCTGATATTGAAACAGGCCATATTCTGTTCTCTGTTGATGATCTCCACCAGTCGGAGAAGAGTTCTTCTTCTAGGTTTCAAGAAACAGGCCATATTCTTGGGCGACAAGGGAACTACAACCTCTGTAAGCCAAGATCTACTGTATTGAAAGTAAAACTAAGTTTAAAGAAGACTGGGGACGTTGACGACAAGGTTCAACACAAACATGTTGATAGTGATAAAGAAAAGAAAACAGAAGCAGGGAAGTGTCGGTCCGACAGTACCGAAAGCAAGAACATGAGTTGTGTCACGGGATCGGCAATCGAAAAATCTCCAGGAAGTTCAAGGAAGATGAACGAGGATATCACTCGCGTAGAAGAAAAACAAGATTATTCCCCACAGATGAAAAGGCTTGAGGGAGGAGAACAGTTACAGAAACAGAGAAACTGCAGTGCAATTACAAGACCAAATCAGAAAACAACACAAAGCTATAGAGTTGCAAGACCAATGCAAAAACCAGCACAAAGCTCTACAGTTGCAAGGCCAGTGCAAAAAGTAACACAAAGCTCTACAGTTGCAAAACCATTAATGGAAAAAACAACACAAAGCATCAACGATATGAAGAGTTCGGGAATGAAGTTTGAATCAAGTAAAAGAAAATTTGAGGAAAGGGTTGCTGAGCAAAAAAATGCCAAGAGAAGGATTATAATGGTGGACTTTCATGATATGCCGAAACCAGCTAAAGATCCTTCTGCTCCCAAACGCTGGTGGGATAGGAGGAGGTTGTTTTGAGATTCTGATTCGATTTGTTGTAAATTCCCCATCATGAGAATCTTTGTTTTTCCTTTTTGACTTGTAATTGTAGAGAGTATCATCACTCAGGTTCATTTTTTTATTGAACACTTCGCATGCCTTTTGTATATCTGAATGATCTTTTATTCTGAAATAGGAAAGATACAATCATTAAAAAAGAATGTAGATTATATGTTCCTCATGTGTATTTTGGCTCCAAAGGGGTCTTTTCCTACTTTTCTGCCTCTTTCATCTGTATCAATGCTTTAATTACTTTGCCTTTTAAAATATCACTTTATTGACAACTCAGGGTGGCTTTATTGTCTTTAAAGCCTTAGTTGAGCTCTTGTTTTCCTGTTGTCCTTGCAGAGGGTGTATGCAGCTATTAGAATGAAAAATGTGGTCTGTGGTCTAACTATCTTCATACCTATTTAAGATTTGACAAAAATCAATCTTTCTGTTGTTGCTGCTAGTAAATTCATGCAGTTGCAATTACTGGTGAGGTTGAGAGTTGCAACCCTTCAAGATTTAGCATCTGTCTGCCTTCCTTCTTATATTACTGTTGTATTTAATATTTAAATAACAAAAGTACATTTCATACCTCCGAGAGCAGATTGGTTTCCAGCTTGGGAAATATTATAAGCTCAAGGAGCTGTTTAACAGGCATAATCATTTGGGAAAGAGTAGATTAAATTTTAATTCCTAGTTGCATTTAATCTAGTTTGTATAATAGCATCAAAGGTTAATTAGAGGTACTTGTTCAAGATAGTTACCTTTAGGTCTGATGCATGAGATGGAACAGAAGTCACATTAATCTTCCACTTGCTTAGAGTACTAACACATGAAATGCAGTAAACCACTCCAGGATAATCATCTAGCCTTGCATAAAGTGAATATATCAAGTCAATGCACAACCAAGGTGAAGGCCTCTTACCAAAAAAACACAAAAACATCACATACTGTGCAATATATTTCCAAACTGCAGGGCAGCAGTTGCAAAAGCAGACAAGCAGCGAGCTGCAGGTCAGCATTCTCTAATTGCACAATGCTACAGCGCAAAAATAGAATTGCACTCTCAAAATGCCCGAGAAAAAGGGCCCTTAAACATATTGAACATATATCTCAAATATATTGTGGTCAAAACAAGTGAACGTCATAGAATACAAAATCTACAATTCCAAGCTCTAGTATCTGTAAATCTTTTGAAGCACATAATGAAGATGCAAAACTGACTTGAGGAGATAGATGATGTTACTTTGCCCAGCTTAGACAACATGTTATATGGATCATTTCAGCATATTTAAGCAACAAACAATTGGTATAAAGTAAAGGGTCTTTGTAATATGTAATTGTTGAGTTTTGGATTGTTGAGTTTTTGTTTAAGATGAAATAGTCTTAAAATGAGAGTGAATGGGAAATGGGATTTGGATTCGGATTTGATCAAATGATCGATCGATTGATTAATTATTTGGACCAAATTTATTTATTAATAGTGAATATTAACGTGATATAATCCGTGTTTGTAACGGATGTTTTCCAATCCGTGTATTGTGTTGTACCAAGAAAGCAACAAGATGCCTAGTGCACCTCCCACCATGGCCAAGTGCTCCTCCCACCAAGCAAGTGTTCATTCCACCATGTAAGTGTTTCCTCCATGATATCCTAATGCTTGTTCCACCATGGAGGGGGCGGATTTCTCTCACATGACTGCTATAAATAGAGCAGAAGTTGTAGAGAAAGAAGAACACACCGGAAAAAAACACTCAAAACACTCAGTATACAATTGATATACACTCTGTATATAATTGATATACACTCTGTATACACTCAAACTACACTCTGTATACACTGTGTATACACTGGAAAAACGAATTGCAATCTGATATCCTCTTCGGTAAGAATTCAACATCGGCTATACATTGCATTCCTTCCTCTCAGAATTTCCATTCGACTTCTGAGTTCTCATCCCTTGTTCTGCATTGTTTTAAAACTACAAACAAAGCAATTGTAAGTGTGATTTGCTGCCGAACTTTGCGTTCGCTGAAATACTGGGGTTTGAAGTACCGATACACCAGTGTGTAATTCATTCTATCCTGGGAGAAAATAATTCATAACCTTGGGTACTAGGAGGGGATTAAATTCCTTAAGGAAACACTGTGAATTCAGTGGGCTCGAATTAATTTTTGTTTCAGTTATATCATTTATATTTACGTATGTTACTGTTGTAGGTAGCTGATAAAGAGGATAATATATATCTAAGAGTGGAAAAGTTAAAACTTGATCTTCCATCATTCCATATTTATACCAGATAAGAAGTACTATACAGGAAACAACAACAACAAGCTTAAGGAATTTAATAATTTTAATTTCTGTATTTGTGTTACTTTTATTATTCTGGAAACTTAAAACCTTTGTGGTTTTGTGTACTCCCATTTGGAGAGTAAAGCCTTCGTGGCGTTTTGTTGGAGATTAAAATCTACGTGATTTTTCACTCCAGTTTTAAACGTTTATTAAACGTTTGTTTGTGTCATTTTTACAGTAAAAATGGCGAATGACGGAAATCAAGTTGTTCCGATGATGACTGCCAACGCATCGACAAGTCGAACTCCGGTGTTGGCACCGGCAGAGAAACACGAAAAATTTTCCGGGATGGATTTCAAGCGCTGGCAGCAAAAGATGTTCTTCTACTTGACTACGTTATGTCTACAGAAGTTCATCAAGGAAGATGTTCCTGATCTTCCAGATGAAACTCCAGAGAATGATAGCTTTCTCGTGATTGAGGCGTGGAAGCATTCTGACTTCTTGTGCAGGAATTATATTCTTAGCGGACTGGAGGATAATCTGTATAATGTATACAGTGGCGTGGAGACGTCAAAAGAATTGTGGAATGCGCTTGAAAAGAAATACAAAACTAAAGATGTCGGGATGAAGAAATTTGTCGCTGCAAAATTTTTGGACTACAAAATGGTAGATAGCAAGTCTGTTATTACCCAAGTCCAGGAGTTACAAGTGATTATCCATGATCTACTTGCTGAAGGTCTTGTCATCAATGAGGCATTCCAAGTAGCAGCAATAATTGAGAAGTTGCCTCCATTGTGGAAGGACTTTAAAAATTATTTGAAACACAAACGAAAGGAGATGTCCCTTGAAGATCTCATTGTTCGATTGAGAATCGAAGAGGACAATAAAGCTGCTGAAAGGAGAGGCCGTGGAAATTCAACAATAATGGGAGCAAATATTGTTGAAGATAACAAAAAGAGAAAGAAGGCTTCTGGTCCGAAATACAACCCAAGCAAGAAGCGGTTCAGTGGAAACTGCTACAACTGTGGGAAAACCGGACACAAATCTACGGAGTGTCGTGCTCGGAAGAAAGACAAGCAAAGGGGTCAAGCAAACATGGTAGAAAAGCATGATGATGTTGATGACTTGTGCGCCATGCTTTCTGAATGCAACCTGGTAGGAAACCCAAAGGAGTGGTGGATTGATTCTGGAGCCACTCGCCATGTTTGTGCTGTGAGGGAAGCATTTTCTACATATGCTTCTGCTGGACCCGAAGAGACGCTCTCTATGGGAAATGCTGCTACAACAAACATTGAAGGATACGGTAAGATATTTCTCAAGATGACTTCTGGCAAGGTCATGACTTTGAACAACGTCCTTCATGTTCCCGAGATTAGGAAGAACTTAGTCTCTACTGGACTTCTTGTAAAGCACGGTTTCAAGTGCGTTTTTGTATCTGACAAGGTAGTGATTAGTAAGAATGAAATGTTTGTAGGAAAAGGTTACCTTACTGAGGGCCTTTTCAAGCTGAATGTAATAGTTGTTGAAACTAATAATAAAACTTCAGCTTCTTCTTACTTACTTGAGTCAAATGATTTATGGCATGTACATTTGGGTCATGTCAATTATAAAACCTTGCGAAAAATGATTAACTTGGAAGTATTGCCTAAGTTTGAATGCGAAAAATCAAAATGTCAAATATGTGTGGAATCTAAGTATGTTAAACATCCTTATAAGTCGGTTGAAAGGAATTCAAATCCTTTAGACTTAATTCACACAGATATTTGTGACATGAAGTCAATACCATCTCGCGGTGGAAAGAAGTATTTCATAACTTTTATTGACGATAGTACTCGATATTGCTATGTTTACTTACTTAATAGTAAAGATGAAGCAATAGACGCATTCAAGCAATACAAAAATGAAGTTGAAACGCAACTTAACAAGAAAATCAAAATGATAAGAAGTGATAGGGGTGGTGAATATGAATCTCCTTTTGAACAAATATGTTTAGAATATGGAATTATTCATCAAACAACAGCCCCTTACACGCCCCAATCCAATGGGATTGCGGAAAGAAAGAATCGTTCATTAAAGGAGATGATGAACGCATTGTTGATAAGTTCTGGTTTGCCACAGAACTTGTGGGGGGAAGTCATTCTTACGGCAAGACAAATACTAAATCGAGTACCCCATAGCAAAACACAATCCATTCCATATGAAAAATGGAAAGGAAGGAAGCCCAACTTGAATTATTTTAAAGTGTGGGGGTGTTTGGCAAAAGTGCAAGTTCCTAAACCCAAAAGAGTAAAAATAGGACCGAAAACAGTTGATTGTGTTTTCATAGGATATGCGACTAATAGTAAAGCATATCGATTTCTAGTTCATAAATCAGAAAATCCCGACATTCATAATAATACGGTTATAGAATCAGATAATGTTGAGTTCTTTGAAAATATATATCCGTATAAAAAGGAATGCGAGTCGATTGGTGAAGGATCTAAACGACCTCGGGAAGAAACAAAAGAAAGTACATTTAATCAGGGGGATCCAAGACGTAGTAAACGTCAAAGAACGTCTACTTCGTTTGGACCAGATTTTGTGACTTTCTTATTGGAAAATGAGCCTCGAACATTTAAAGAAGCTATGTCTTCTTCGGAATCATTGTTCTGGAAAGAGGCAGTCAATAGTGAAATAGAATCCATATTGAACAACCATACATGGGAATTGGTTGATCTTCCTCCTGGAAATAAACCTTTGGGTTCTAAATGGATTTTTAAGAGAAAAATGAAAGATGATGGCACTATTGATAAATTTAAGGCAAGACTTGTTGTCAAAGGGTATAGACAACGAGAAGGTCTTGACTACTTTGATACATACTCCCCAGTTACAAGGATTACGTCCATACGGATGTTAGTAGCATTAGCTGCAGTGTATGGTCTTGAAATTCATCAAATGGATGTTAAAACGGCCTTCTTAAATGGAGAGTTGGAGGAAGAAATTTACATGGAACAACCTGAAGGGTTTGTGGTTCCAGGTAAAGAAAATAAGGTATGTAGACTTGTTAAGTCCCTTTACGGACTAAAACAAGCACCCAAACAATGGCATGCGAAATTTGACCAAACAATGTTGTCAAATGGTTTTAAGATAAATGAATGTGATAAATGTGTGTACATTAAAAATGTTCCAAATCACATAGTCATTGTTTGCCTATATGTGGATGATATGCTGATAATGAGTAATAACATTGCCAACATAAATGCTACTAAGCGTATGCTAACTAGCAAGTTTGATATGAAGGACTTGGGAATTGCGGATTTAATTCTGGGGATTAAGATCCAAAAGACTCCTCAAGGTCTGGCATTGTCACAATCTCATTATATTAAGACAGTACTTGAAAAATTCAAGCACTTGGGCTTTAAAGTTGCAAAGACTCCAATTGACGTAAATCTTGCACTAGCAAAGAATAAAGGCCAAAGCATATCACAATTGGATTATGCTCGTGTGTTGGGATGCTTAATGTACATCATGAATTGTACACTACCAGATATAGCTTGTGCTATAAGTAAACTAAGTCGATACACGAGCAATCCAGGTCAATCTCATTGGATGGCAATGAAACGAGTTTTGGGATACTTAGAACATACCCAAAACTTTGATTTGCACTACAGTAAATATCCTGCGGTGATTGAAGGATATTGTGATGCAAATTGGATCACCGGTTCAACTGATTCGAAGTCCACAAGTGGATATGTATTCACTATTGGTGGAGGAGCGGTATCTTGGAAGTCGTCCAAACAAACATGTATTGCCCGCTCTACAATGGAGGCTGAGTTCATAGCCTTAGATAAAGCCGGTGAAGAAGCTGAATGGCTCCGGAATTTCTTGGAAGATATTCCATTTTGGCCCAAACCGTTGGCACCAATATGCATACACTGTGATAGCCAAGCGGCAATTGGAAGGGCTGGGAGCGTTATGTATAACGGTAAATCTCGTCATATACGACGAAGACATAAAACCGTTAGGCAACTTCTCTCTAGAGGAATTATCACGATTGACTATGTAAAGTCAAGTGATAATGTGTCGGATCCACTTACAAAAGGCCTAACTAGAGAGGTAGTTGAGAAATCATCGAGGGGAATGGGACTACGGCCGAGAACAAGTCAATGTGGCGGTAACTCTACCTAGAAGACTGGAGATCCCAAGATCTAGGTTCAAGGAGATCAAACAAAGTCATTAATGACGGTTCAACATTGTCAACAAAAATTTTTAGTCCATTCTCGTGATAAGACAATGTTCAGTACCAAGGATAAAGCATTAAGGCTTTTTAATGATTTCTAAATTTGATACAGGGTATATCAAATAGTGTATCTACGGGATGACACGTTTAGGAATCACCTATGTAAGTGTGAAGTGTTAGCCGCTTCAAGGAGAATTTTGCAAGGCCAATTCTCTACGCACTTATGAAACCAGGCAGTGTTCATGGCTGAAACGAACACAACAATGAGAACCAAAGACGGTTAAGGGATTGATTGTGTGACTTATGGTTGTCTAGGTATACACTAAAGTTCGACGGTTCAAAGATATCAAATCTACCGATTGACCGAGTATATCCGACATAAGTTCACTACGGAAAGTTCAAAGGGAAACCTACTTATCCAGATGCAATTAATTCTTGTTTGCAAATCACACAAGTTTTTCATGCATACTTCCATGATATAGCCATTCCCCATTCATGTGGGGGATTGTTGAGTTTTTGTTTAAGATGAAATAGTCTTAAAATTAGAGTGAATGGGAAATGGGATTTGGATTCGGATTTGGTCAAATGATCGATCGATTGATTAATTTTTTGGACCAAATTTATTTGTTAATAGTGAATATTAACGTGATATAATCCGTGTTTGTAACGGATGTTTTTCAATCCGTGTATTGTGTTTCACCAAGAAAGCAACAAGATGTCTAGTGCACCTCCCACCATGGCCAAGTGCTCCTCCCACCAAGCAAGTGTTCATTCCACCATGTAAGTGCTTCCTCCATGATATCCTAATGCTTGTTCCACCATGGAGGGGGCGGCGGATTTCTCTCACATGACTGGTATAAATAGAGCAGAAGTTGTAGAGAAAGAAGAACACACCAGAAAAAAACACTCGAAACACTCAGTATATAATTAATATACATTCTGTATACACTCAAACTACACTCTGTATACACTGTGTATACACTGGAAAAACGAATTGCAATCTGATATCCTCTTCAGTAAGAATTCAACATCGGCTATACATTGCATTCCTTCCTCTCAGAATTTCCATTCGACTTCTGAGTTCTCATCCCTTGTTCTGTATTGTTTTAAAACTACAAACAAAGCAACTGTAAGTGTGATTTGCTGTCGAACTTTGCGTTCGCTGAAATACTGGGGTTTGAAGTACCGCTACACCAGTGTGTAATTCGTTCTATCCTGGGAGGAAATAATCCATAACCTTGGGTACTAGGAGGGGATTAAATTCCTTAAGGAAACACTGTGAATTCAGTGGGCTCGAATTAATTTTTGTTTCAGTTATATCATTTATATTTACGTATGTTACTGCTGTAGGTAGCTGATAAAGAGGATAATATATATCTAAGAGTGGAAAAGTTAAAACTTGATCTTCCATCATTCCATATTTATACCAGATAAGAAGTACTATAAAGGAAACAAAAACAACAGTAATTAGTAACTATCACTCCTTCTTATATTCGAACATTCACAAACTCAATCAGCTGTAAGTTCAAATTTTATTTAGCAAGACTTGCAGGAGACAAGATGTCTGAAAATAGATTGGTTCATCTCAGGTTAGAAATGGAAGCAATTAATTCACAAGGCTTATGTTTTCAGACAACAAAACTAAAACTTACCTCTGGTAATCTGATTCATAAGATAATGCAGAGGCTGAACACTTCTGATTCAATATAGCATAGATTTTTACTGTCAATGTTGGAATTAAGAGTAGATATTCTTAGGAACAGCATAGCAACAGAGCATCGTTTACCTACAGGCTTGTTTGTTTTCAGATCTGCAAAGAATTAAAATGCTTCAGTTGCTCCCCTAATACCAGTATTTATGGGCACAGTGATAAGAAGTGAATTTGAAGACAAAAGAGGAACCTTTTAAATGTTTTGCCACTGATATAAAAGAGCTGCACTCCTCAATTCAACATTTTATAGGCGTCTATATAAATACAGAAAATAAAAGTTCCAAATGCCAATCTTCAATCAGGTTATATACATCTCGTTTTAGCTATCAACCATTGACATTTTTAGGTCACAAAGGGGGGAAAAGGGCAAAGTCATGTATCGGAACAAACAAGCACTTTCCATTACAGATGTAATAAAAGCAAAATCTTCTTAATTTTAACTGTTTTGAAAATACCGCAGATACGCACAGACATTCATGCATATAGACTTCAAATTAGAGCAAAATGAAACAGATTTTACCAACTTCAGAGAACTAAGAACTCAACAACTTACATATGTTCATTGCTCAAGATCATGAGATGTACACCAATAATCTTAACATTGCAGCGCATTTTCCCTATCAAAACCGAAGCTTTTAATTTGCTAATTTTGATCCTGTCCAGATTGACTCATCAATGAATACATACCTAGTCCATACCCCAAAAATTTATAATGGGTTGAGCTAGTTACACTTTCTGGTCTAAATTTGTCACCCCTGTGTTAGCTGAGACAAAATCAAAAAAAGAAATAGCTCAGCCAGTTTGAACAATACAGCTGCAGCACCATGTTTCCAGAAGTTTGAGTCAACATAAATTTCGTCAAAACAGCTCACAGTTCAACCTTTGATGGGAATAAGGAAAAAAAGAATATCAACATCAAACCCAATGCCTACGACTAATATTGTATCTTTAACAAAACCATAAACCATATTTTGATTAACAAACCAAAATCAAGTTCAACTTCAGAAAACAAATAAAGGATCCGCAGAGTTCATACTATCTAATATGCATTGCAAAGTAATGGGATTCCATTTTCCTACTTAAAACCCCGTTTGATTTATTTTTCCAAGCATTACCACAAGTGTCAATGCCAAGCAATTCTTGAGAATCTTGATAATAGGTGAATTTAACTTTATTCAGACCCTAAATAACCGTCGTCTGGCATAGTTTTGATAATAAAAGTGATAACAAAATGCTCTTATTAGTGCTTTTAATGATTTGCAGGTTATATATGACTAAGGAAGGTTAGAGAGCACTTTTGGAGTGAAAAATGAAGAAAGAAAGGCCAACCATGAAATATCCCAAGTGAACCACGCAAAAAAAAACAGGCTGAAGAATCAGAAAACTGAGTCTACCGCGGTTCCACCGCGGTGAAGGATGTTCGCGGATAGAAGGAAGATCAGAGGCCATGTTTGGCCGCGGTACGCGGCAGAACCGCGGCAAGAGGCGGAAAGTTCAGGGACTAAAGTGCAAAACACGGGATTTTCAGCCTCAAACCCTATTTTAAACACTAGACTCCGCCCAAGAGAGGCATGTTTTGTTTTGGAGAGTAGTTTTGGAATAAGAACAAGTGTGAGAGATCACCCAAAACATCTTGGTTTCTTTTTCTCTTTATGTTTCTTGCAAGTTTTATGATGAACATTGTTTTAGTTTATTTACCCATAGTTATGAGTAGCTAAATCTTTCGTCTAAGGTTTCGATGGAACCTATTGGGGGATGAACTTCTTGTTTATGTGAATACAAATTGCTAGTTTCAATCTTTATTTATTCAACTCTGTTCTTGTTGTAGTTAATTGACAGGATCCTCAATTAGCTGTGCCTATTTAGTGTGCATAACTCGGGAGAGAGTGCATATTTAGGTTATTGTTGAATAACACCACTCCTAAAGTATAAGAGGAATCTATAACTGCGGGTTTAAAGGCGGGATTAGGGATAACGAAGCCTTGGGTGCAATCTTAAGTGAACTGTGTTAATTAAAGCTAGCTAGTGTATCTCGGGAGAGTGCAATAGTATATTACTGTGATTACTCGGGAGAGATTTACGGTAAAAAAAGTGTTCATGATTGATAGAGGTGTGTTGGTAAATTTGTATGACGCATAAACAGAAGGGATTCCATCAATAGGGGAAATCTTGACCTTAGCTTTTTCTCATCATTGTTTACAACCTTAGCATTTTAGTTTACAGCTGTTTAATTTACTTGCAATTTTAGTTACTATAGAAACCATCAACTTGTGATTCAAACATTTGGGAAGCTGGTTCTGAAGAGTTTAGTGAGTCTAAAGATAGTGATTGATAAGTTAACTCTCTGTGGATTCGACCCTGGGCGTAATACTCGGGTTATATTTGCAACGTCCACATTGCCCTTTTTATAAGGCATAGTTGGGCGTGATCAAATCTAAAAGCCTTTATTCCTCCCCTAAACAGTATAGCATACAAAGCACAAGTAGAAAGTCAATCCTTCAACAAACGAACTTTGTGCAAAAAAAACACATTTATATGAAAGCACTGCAGTCCACAGTACAGAATGACAAATAGTCAATTACCAGAAAGTAAAAAACAGGCAATGTTTCAATCTTCTAATGTTTGCAAATTTCAAAACCATATATGAAAAGCACCTTTGATTGAAACAAATGAACAATAGATTTCACTAATAAAATCTTAAAATACTACTAAACCAGAGGTTTTACATATAGTTTGACTGAAACAAGTCATTTGATTTACATCACTAACCCTAACATCCAACGAAAGACAGGGAAAAAAGCCCTAAATCAGAAGAACACAAAATTAACCATAACAACAAGCACAGCGAGGCATATTCCTAAGCCCTTTCACCACGAATCCTCCTGGCCAGCTGAATGTCCTTTGGCATTATGGTGACCCTCTTCGCGTGAATAGCACAGAGATTGGTGTCTTCAAAGAGTCCAACAAGGTAAGCCTCAGCAGCCTCTTGTAGAGCGGCCACAGCACTGCTTTGGAACCTCAGATCTGTCTTGAAATCCTGTGCTATTTCCCTCACCAGCCTCTGAAACGGCAGCTTCCTTATCAACAACTCAGTGGACTTCTGGTACTTCCTGATTTCCCTGAGAGCGACAGTTCCTGGACGGAAACGGTGAGGTTTTTTCACTCCTCCGGTAGCCGGAGCTGACTTTCTAGCGGCCTTGGTAGCTAGCTGCTTCCTTGGTGCCTTTCCACCAGTGGATTTGCGGGCAGTTTGCTTGGTACGAGCCATTTCGAATGTATGATAACAATATGAAAGACTTTGTAGATCCGGAAATGCTTTGATTGTTCAATAATAGTGGTGAATTTGAGAGATGTCTGTCTGATGGGAAGTTATATAGGAGGGAAGTTGGGCGGGAATATTGGGAAATTTTGAAGAGTTTGAAATTTTTTTGGCGTGGTGGTGATTGAGAGTGAATCAAGTTCGTTGATTTTGTGTTAACGGTGAAGATTTCAGAAGAGATGTTTGCTTCGGATAGCTATCCGCATACTACTTTAATATCAAATGGGTATTCACCACGTGGATTTTCGCAGGTTCGTTCATTTTTGCCTGGGGATTATGTTTTTGGGCCAAGGCTACAGATGGTAGGCCCACAGCTGTTTGTGTTTCCGTCTTTGCTGAGTAGTGAGTGATGAGAGGGGAAAAATTTGCCTTCGCGTGTTTTGTTTCGGCTTTTCCCTCTTACCAGTAGTTGTACCCGTGCGATACGCGATCAATATTAATTAAATTAAATTATGATCAGGCTTGTTTGATCCTATTAGATCGTATTGCTTTAATAAAATTCAATTGTCATCTTGTTTGTCAATACGATATACCCAATAATGAAAATCTCTATTAAATCAAACATACTTATATAGTCAGTGAATAACTTTTTTGTTCTATTTTTCTTTATTATATTAAACAATATTTAGTATTCGCTTTCTTTTTGTAATATATGAGAAGATATATAATTTATTACTATTGAATTTTTTTATTTTAAATTTTATTATGTTGTTCTTAATAATATTATCTAAATTTTAGTGAATAAAATCTATGTTAAACTAACGGGACTTATACAGGCAGCGCATCGAATAACGTTTTTGTTATGTATTTTTCTTTATTATATCTTTCAATATTTAATACTATTACTTTGTTAATAGAAAGTTTCATTAGCATATTACGTTATTTAATATTTTTCTCTGAAGTTTTTTTTATTACTTTATTTTTGTTTTTTTATTTTTAAATAATTTTAAAACTCCAACTTAAAACTACTCCCCAATTTGAATTGATAATTTATTATTTTTTTAATTTCGTTTTTTATTTTAAATCTCACATTTGAAACTACTCCCGATTTGGATGGGTAGTTTTTCTTCTCTTTTTCGTTTTTTATAGCTTTTTTTTTTTGCTTTTTTAAAAAAAATAATTTAAAAGCTCCAACTTGAAAATACTCTCACCCAATTTGAATGGGTAGTTATTTTTTTATATATTTATATTTTCGTTTTTATATTATAGTTAATTATAAGATATCTATATTTATTAATTTAAATAAAGTAACCAATACACACACACACACACACACACACACACACACACACACACACACACACACACACACACATATATATATATATATATATATATATATATATATATATTTTTGTATTTTTTTATTTTCGTCTTTTATATATATTTAAATTCAAAAATAATAACCAATAACTAATTATTAATTAAAAATAACTACCAATTTGAATGGGTAGTTATTTTCTTATATATTTATATTTTCTTTTTTTTATTTTAGTTAATTATAAGATATCTATTTCTATTTTAAAATTATTTTAAAACACCAACTTGAAACTACTCCCCGATTTGAATGGGTAGTTTTTCCCCGATTTGAATGGGTAGTTTTTCTTATGTTTTTTTTCCGTTTTTTATAGCTTTATTTTTATTTCTTTTTGATTTTAAAATAATTCAAAATTTCCAACTTGAAACTACTCCCACCCAATTTGAATGGGTAGTTATTTTTATATATATTTTTATTTTTATTTTTTTTATTATAGTTAATTATTAATATAGATATAGATAAGAAATATATATTTATTAATTAAATTAAAGTAACCAATTAATATATATATATATAACCAATTATATATATATATGGTAGTTTTTTTAATTATTTTTATTTTTTAGATATATTTAAATTAAAAAGAATAACCAATAACTAATTTAATAATTAATTATGTCATGTGTCATTCTATTGTTTTGCCATTTGGCTTCATGAGGTGCTTTTGTCTTATGCTTTTAATTATAGAAATAAAAATAGATATCTTATAATTAATATTTTAAAACACCAACTTGAAACTACTCCCCGATTTGAATGGGTAGTTATTTTTATATATATTTTTATTTTTATTTTTTTTATTATAGTTAATTATTAATATAGATATAGATAAGAAATATATATTTATTAATTAAATTAAAGTAACCAATTAATATATATATATATATATATATATATATATATATATATATATATAACCAATTATATATATATATGGTAGTTTTTTTAATTATTTTTATTTTTTAGATATATTTAAATTAAAAAGAATAACCAATAACTAATTTAATAACTAATTATGTCATGTGTCATTCTATTGTTTTGCCATTTGGCTTCATGAGGTGCTTTTGTCTTATGCTTTTAATTATAGAAATAAAAATAAATATCTTATAATTAATATTTTAAAACACCAACTTGAAACTACTCCCCGATTTGAATGGGTAGTTTTTCTTCTGTTTTTTTTTTCCGTTTTTTATAGCTTTATTTTTTTCTTTTTGATTTTAAAATAATTCAAAATTTCCAACTTGAAACTACTCCCACCCAATTTGAATGGGTAGTTATTTTTTTATATATTTTTATTTTTATTTTTTTATTATAGTTAATTATTAATATATATAAATAAGAAATGTATATTTATATATTAAATTAAAGTAACCAATTAATATATATATATATATAATATATATATATATAACCAATTATATATATATATGGTAGTTTTTTTAATTATTTTTATTTTTTAGATATATTTAAATTAAAAAGAATAACCAATAACTAATTTAATAACTAATTATGTCATGTGTCATTCTATTGTTCTGTCATTTGGCTTCATGAGGTACTTTTGTCTTCTGCTTTTAATTATAGATAGATTTTAAAACACCAACTTGAAACTACTCCCCGATTTGAATGGGTAGTTTTTCTTCTGTTTTTTCCGTTTTTTATAGCTTTATTTTTTTTCTTTTTGATTTTAAAATAATTCAAAATTTCCAACTTGAAACTACTCCCACCCAATTTGAATGGGTAGTTATTTTTTTATATTTTTTATTTTTATTTTTTTTATTATAGCTAATTATTAATATAGATATATATAAGAAATATATATTTATTAATTAAATTAAAGTAACTAATTAATATATATATATATGGCAGTTTTTTTAATTATTTTTATTTTTTAGATATATTTAAATTAAAAAGAATAACCAATAACTAATTTAATAACTAATTATGTCATGTGTCATTCTATTGTTCTGCCATTTGGCTTCATGAGGTGCTTTTGTCTTCTGCTTTTAATTATAGAAATAAAAATAGATATCTTATAATTAATATTTTAAAACACCAACTTGAAACTACTCCCCGATTTGAATGAGTAGTTTTTCTTCTGTTTTTTTTTTTGTTTTTTATAGCTTTATTTTTTTCTTTTTGATTTTAAAATAATTCAAAATTTCCAACTTGAAACTACTCCCACCCAATTTGAATGGGTAGTTATTTTTTTTATATTTATATTTTTATTTTTTTTATTATAGTTAATTATTAATATAGATATAGATAAGAAATATATATTTATTAATTAAATTAAAGTAACCAATTAATATATATATATATATATATATATAACCAATTATATATATATAAGGTAGTTTTTTTAATTATTTTCATTTTTTTGATATATTTAAATTAAAAAGAATAACCAATAACTAATTTAATAACTAATTATGTCATGTGTCATTCTATTGTTCTGTCGTTTGGCTTCACGAGGTGCTTTTGTCTTCTGCTTTTAATTATAGATAGATTTGATGTCCAGAAAGTCTACAAAAAATTAAGTGGGCGTTTGGATATAAGAATTGTAAAATTTCAAAAAAAGACGAAAATGTTATTTGAAAATTAGTGTTGTATTTGAACATGAATATACTTTTGGATTGTTTTTGAAATTTTGTGAGTGATCTGAGTGGAACTTTTAAAAAACAGCTTTTTATAGTTTTCCAAATTTTTGAAAAATTCGAAAATGTATCTTCAAGTGAAAATTGGAAAAATTTATGACCAAACACTGATTTCGAAAAAAAGTGAAAAATTTCTTATATCCAAACAAGCTCTAAATACAAAACATCTTATTTATGTCATTCCTTATTATATTATATTAATTACTAGTTTGCTTGTCCGTGCTTGGCGAGGTCGTTGAAAGAATAAAATGGAATATATTAAAGCTTACTCTTATGAAAAAAATATTACCAGTTTTTTAAGATCAAACATTATGGGTGTGTTTGGATAACGAAAAATATTTTCCAAGAAAATATTTTCTTGAAAAACAAGTAGTAATTTTATTCATTTTTCGGTGTTTGGTACGCAAATTAAGGAAAATAACTTCTTAAGAGTATTTATAAATAATTTAGATACAATAAACATGAATTCATAAACTTTCGAACCAACAACCTTTCGAACCCACAAATTTCATAAACTTTCGAATTGCTAAACTTTCGAAACCGCAAATTTTCGAACCCGTAAACTTTATAATTTCTAAAATCGTAAACTTTCAAACACGTAAACCTCCGAACTCATAACTTTGGAACTTGTAAAATTTTGAACCTGTAAACCGAAAGATGAAAAACTAAAACTGAAAATATATAAAAAATATATATATTTTTTTCCACAGGGGGAGGGGGGAGGGGGTGTGCTGAATGCTGAAAAATGAAAAAACAGAAATCTGAAATTACAAAAAAAAAAACCTTTTTTGTAGGGGGGAGGGTGGGGGTGGTGTAGAAAAACGAAAAAATAGAAATTTGAAATTACAAAAAAAATTGTGGGAAGGGGGGACGGGGGCAGCAGGGTGGGTAGTGGAGGGAAAAAAATTAAAAAAAAGTCTTTTTGGAGAGAGGTGGTGGGGTGGGTAGGCGTGGCGTGGCGTGGGGTGGGTTGGTGAGGGTGGGGAAGGTTGAGAAGGAGTTTGTGAGGGCGGGGAGTAGAGTGGGAGAAGGTTGAGAAGGAGTTTTGGAAAATATTTTCCAAAATATTTAAGCCAATCAAACATGAGAAAATTGGAAAACATTTTTATCCCAAACACACCCTATATTATAGATTCTATAAAAGAGAATTGAAAAATGGTTTAGGTTAAATATGAGATGAACAATTTAAGAAATTAGTATATGTGAACTTGAATAAGATAATAGAATATTATAAATAAAGTTAATGAAAAGAGAAAAATGGTAATTTTAAAAAAAAAAACTTCCTTTTCCTCGAAGGCCTTTTTCTTAGTAGTTTGTTTCTTAGTATATCAACAACAAACAACAATAACGATATGGTAAAATCTCACAAGTGGATGTGGGGAGGGTAGTATGTATGCGGAGCTTACCTCTATCTCGAGGGGATAGAGAGACTATTTCTTATATATCCTCGTTCAATAAAATCTCATAAGTGAGATGTGGGGAGGGTAGCGTATATGCGGACCTTACCTTTATCCCGAGGGAATAGAGAGACTGTTTTCGATAGATCCTCGCTCAGGAAGACGACTGAAGCAAAGGCTAGAAAATTTGAAACCAAAAGTGGATACTTTTGGTAAATAATACCCAAAAGCGATGAACAATTATCGGATAGAGGAAAACAAATTTAGAGTGGGAGAAAGATATGAATATGGAACTTGCTGGAATATAGAAAAAGAAGAAAACGTCAGGTTTTTGGTAACTTAAAACACACAGTATATAGTGTACGGTTTACCCACGTCTTTCGTAATACCAATTCACCCTTAAAGCACACTGCATTTACGAAAATGCCTTTCGTCGTACTCATGAACCTTACTTATTACATATAGTTTATTTTTACAAAATAAATACTCCATTCGTTTCAATTTATGTGAACTCATTTGACTAGGCACGTAGTTTAAGAAAAAAGAGAAAAATTTTGAACTTGTGGTGTAAAATGAGGCACATATATTTTGTGTGGCTATAAATCATTGCATAAAGGTAAATTGTTTCCAAATAAGGAAATTGGTCATTCTTTTTAGCACGAACCAAAAAAGAAATAGGTTCAAATAAATTGAAACGGAGGGAGTATAAAAAATCCGCGACCACCCAGGTGACAGAAGGTTTGATGGTTGCTTAGCTCATGAGAAGATGCTAGAGGCTATAAAAGTGGGCAGTGAGAGTTCGATTTTCCCTTCTAACAAGTCCTTTTTAATAAACATTTTTCCTCTTATCATCCAGCTTCTTTCTTTTGCCCCGTCCGAATTAGGTCTACTTTTTTGTTCTTTCGCTAGCAACTATTTTTTTTTTTTTGGCAATGCGTTAGGCAAGCGCCTAGGGCTAGTTTTTTATTAATAAAAAAGAAAAAAAAATACAACAATTAGGAAAAGTACAAATAAGGTGGACAATAGCATCGATTTTGTTACCCATATGCCTTGGCTATATAATCACTCCTTTGCGCCTCACATTGCCTTATGACGGCAGCCTCATGTAGAGGATTCATGGTGTAGCTGCCGGCAAAGTCTCACGAGGGCATATAATCTCATAGCCGTGTTGGTATTTTCCCAAAGACATAGGACCAAGGCAACACAAACCGGGCTAAACCTTACCTTACTAATCCTATTAGGGCCAAGAAAAAGCCTCACCTACTAGCACGCATGTAAAAAATAAGAACCGGAGAGTACCAAATATTCAATAATCATCACAGAGTTTATAACATACTCTGTGATGATATTACAAATGAGAATACTAATAAAGTGGTATAATAGAATGAAGTACCAATTTGGTTCCTGTCCCTTCTTTTCCAAACATGTAAAATCTTCAATTTGTAATTCTTTGTTGTTTTCCTCAACCGTGTTCAAAAATCATCATTTCTTTTTTGAACGGTTGGACCTCATTGAGGTAGTTGGGGCAACCTTCTTTTGTTTGACAACTCTCATTGGAGGTCGCCTAACATTTAAAAAATCACTGACCTTGTCGTCCCAACTATTTTTCCTTGTATGTGCCTTCTTTATTTTTCCACTATGCATAGGTGATAGGTCACCTTTTCTTGATGCCTCTGCCCGGCATTGTTACAAAATTGCATCTTCTTCTCCTTCCTCATACATATCTATTCCCACATTCACTGGATGCGGTCGATTGTCATGGAGGTCAAGTGTTATCAATTCATTTCCTTCTTGTGTATTTGCTAAGGCTGTAGTGTTTTGAAGTTGTTGTATGGCTTGCATGTTATTCCTGTACTTAGTCACATTTCCAGTGCTTGTAGCTTGCATTGGACTTATGTAGTTTAGGAGTTTAGGTCTTACCAAAGCGTTAAGTAACTCTCTATCCTCCAAAGAAATAAGTGTTGCATGCTGCAAAGCATCATGTTGTTGTGCAGAATTTGGAGACATTACTGCAGCCCCTGCGATACTTTGATTTTGCTGCTGCTGTCGGAGTGGACTGCTTGCAAGCTGCACTTGCTGTCCATGCACAAAATTTATTTGCTGCTGCCCAGAAATAATAGCATGGAGGATATTAGTAGGTGTAAAATTGTATTTTACAGTCGTTGTATTATTATTTCCAGTAACTACTGCTTTGTGCATCGACGAAATTTCGATCTCCTTCAAAACTGCTGCATTACTAAGCTTTTGTTGCTACCCGGCAGGTACAAAAACAGTAGCATTAGGACTCAAACCTTTCTTGATTTGCACTCTTTGATAATAACTTGAAACTTGATCCTTGTGCACCTCCACTGCCCCTTCATTTGAAGTATATGAACAATGATCTGCTTCCTCCTCAGAAACACTCAGGTTGTCAAAATTAGTGTCTTCCTCGTGTTCACGTTGATCAGCCCATGTTTTGCGAGTAAGGAAAAAATCACTCGTCACATCTTGT
This sequence comes from Nicotiana sylvestris, assembly GCF_000393655.2. Taxonomy (NCBI): domain Eukaryota; kingdom Viridiplantae; phylum Streptophyta; class Magnoliopsida; order Solanales; family Solanaceae; genus Nicotiana; species Nicotiana sylvestris. The sequence continues at coordinate 120,096,210 of NC_091065.1, forward strand.
TGTTCCTTAGAATCAAGCATTTTATTTGCATAGTTTGCTTGAGATATTGCAGCCATACTTTTCTCTACCTGTTGGTTATTTCCAGTAGATAAAAGTTGCTGCCCAGAATCGCCATCTCTCTCACCAAACGATTCCATTGACTGGGATGGAATGTCATGAACGGTGGTATTCAATGTAACCAATGGAGCATGGATCTTTGGAGTTGTGTTTATGAACATCGCTGCCTGAGCATCCTTTACCATCTTGGCCAGATCTAGATTGGATATCTTTAAAGTTGGTGAGGCTGCATTAGGTACTGCCCCTGCCTTTTGCTCGTCAACAAGAACAAGAGCAAGATCCTCGACGTTTGATCGGGCATCTGCGTTCTTCATGGACTGTTGTTGCTTTCCACTGCCTAGTGAATTGGACAACCTAATTGTTGAAACTAAATCATGATCAACCTATTGTATGTTCATCTCAACATCCCCCAATGTAGGTTCATTTAGCAAAACATCAAAAGAGTTAGAACACCTGAGGTTGTTTGCGTCTATAACCTGATTTGTGAGACCTCGAGAATTCTTTTTGTTAGGTGACATGTTTGATCGATTTACTACTGTGAAGTCACCACCCTTAGATTGTTGCACCCCTTTAGCACCTGATGTAAAAACATCAGTTACTTGTGTATGAGCAGCAGCAGATTTCACTGTAGTCGTGAGTACCTGCATAGAAGCTTCAACTGTCTCAGTTCCTTTCTTCATTGCACCTGTTATCTGCTGGTTATTAGTCGTCTCCTGTCCATAATTAATGAGCCCAGCACCTTCCTTAAAACCTGTTGCAGCTGCACTTCCCAAAACAACATCTTCAAGTTCCTGCTCCTCATTTTGCACTGCGGTAGCTATTAACTCAGCTGGTTTTTCAGTTAGATCAACTTGTGCAGCATTAGCTTTAATAACCCCAGTAGTACATCGATTACCAGTAGCATTCAATGCAACCTTAGCCTCCAATTGTGAACCTACAGAAACTGGTTGTTTTACAGCTTTGTCAACTTGTCCTACTACTGCTGCTGCTGCATTATTCTTGGCAAAAATTGCTCGAACAGCTGCAGCTAAAGCACTGCCATCCATCAGCCCATGTTTAAAAGCTGAACCCCTTAGAACTTCCAGCTAAATATTGATCAACCACAGTATTTTTTGCAGCCTTCAAGTCCTGAGCAACTCTAGCAAGGGCTTCAGCAACTGGGATAATTGCACTAGAAACAGGATTAAGCCCTGCATCATCAGAATCAACATTATCTCGATGTGATGCTGCTATATGCCCTGCTACATTAATTGCTTCTTCTGCATATTCATGAGCCTTTTGATGTGTTTTGTCTTTTCCCACATCAACCAAGCTCCCTGACGATTTAGCTAGCTGTAATGCATTTAATAAATCCCTGGCATCCCCTTTCAATTTTTCAACCTTGCTCATCTCCTCAACCAAGGCCAAAACTTCAGCAGGCATTATACGTTCAGTAGCAATAGTCGTCTCAATCAAGTTTTCTTGTTGTTGCATATCATAATTCGACCTATTCCTTGTCATCAATGAATGACAATCTTCACCAACATGTCCTTGTCGTTTGCACACATTACAATATGATGGAAGATTGTCAAACACAAACTCCTGTAAATGCTCAATAACCTTACCAGATTTCTCATCAATGAATTGTAACTTAATATTCTTGGGATGCTTATCAAGGAGATCAATAATTACCTTGACCCTCGCTGTGTTAGGTTTTGTCCTAGTTTGTGTGGCTTTATCTATAGCAATAGGTTTTCCCACGGCTGATGCAATTGATAGTAAAGGCTTCTTTGCAAAAAGGTTCGTCGGCAAATCTGGAAACGACACCCATGCCACTGTTTTTGATGTCTCCGCCTTAGGATCGTAATCTTGAGTCCATGGGAATGTACGATATTGATGTTGTTGACCTTTGTATTGTAGATAACCAACCTGTTTTGAGACAATCGCTATAAAATCCTCATAAGCATCACATCGAATCAACAATTGCCTAACTGCGAGCAAGCCAATCAAGCATCGACCCTTAATCCCAATTTGTGCTGGAATTATTTTACGAAGTTCCAGTAATTCTGGTGCACCATATGACAGCTTCATCACCACAGCTTGGTGGAGACCTTCTTCAACTGCATATTCCTCCAATTCCTTAACAGAAAATTGTATCATAAGTTGTCCATGAACATTTTGGACAGGTTTAAGGATCGTTTTAGTTACTGCTTGCAATTTTGCCGAGAATAGTGAAGCATAAGAATTTGTTTTAGAGTTGGGATCCATCTCTCCCATAGCATGAAGCTGGGGAGGGGCCTGCACATCCATGACTGAAGCTAACTCACCATTTCTGTACAAGAAATAGAAGAAGCAGCGCTGAAATTCTGGAAAAACTTGGCGCTACAGTGACTCTCGATCTAAAATCAAGATTTGTTACAGATGGCTATGGATTTGAGGATGAAACCAACTGGGGATTGTTCGCAAAGAGAAGGGAGTTCTTTTGAGACCAATCTTGCGAACTTACCTTGCCGGACGCCGGAGTTATGGGCCGTGAATAGTGACGACGGTACTATTCACAGAAAATCCTAGAGAGATGTTAGTTCATTATATTTTTAAAGTTTCGCTAGCAACTATTATGATCCTTACTATACTTTTTTTTTCTTTTTTTTCATTGACTTTTGTTTGTTTTAACATTTTTCTAATTTTAAAACTTTATTTAATAAATATAACAAATAAAGAAAAAGAAAATTTACTTAAAAAGGGGCTCCAAAGTTTGTTTGAAAATGAAGTGGTCCTCTGGAATGGTAAAACCCATCAATCTTGTTTCTCTTTAGTATCACAATGTCGCGTCATCCATAATATTAAAATTATGAGTTTTTCTCATTAAATTCTTATCATCATATTCAAATACTTGTGTACTTATGCAATGTGATGGTAGTATTTAATGTTAAAAATATTAAGCACTCACGAACTCAATATTCTGGATCTGCCATTGACGACAATAGTAATTAATGGTGATGGTAGATGGCAGTGATGACTGATAACAATGATTGATGATATATATTGATGGTTGTAGATGATAGCTAGTGGTAGTGACATCTAATAGTCATGCTTGGCAGCGTTAGTGGTTGTCGATGAGGATAGTGGGCAGTGGATGGTAGTAGTCTATAATGGTGGATGGACACTATAGTAGTGATGAAAGTATAAGAGTAATAGTGAAATATTATTTTTACATAAATTCTTGATTGTATAACATCTTAACGATATTACTCTGCTATAGATGTTAATCGTTGAGAACTATTCAGACCTACTAAGTGATTGTAAATTTTTTAAAAAAATACAGACTTAATGGTTAAGATCTGTAACGACCCGACCAGTCGTTCTGACCAATTGTACTTCGCTCAGTAGTTTTCGGGCATGAGTAGCTCTGTATGATGTATTATGACTTATGTGAATCGGCGATTTTGATTTTCAGGTTATTCGGAATTGATTTGGAAGAATAATTCTCAGCTAGAAGTTTTAAATTTAAAAGGTTTGACCAAGTTTAACTTTTTAATATATGACCTAAGACGAATTTAAGATCCTCTTAATTCAAATTATGTAGTCCAAAATGCTTCGAAATTCTGACCGTCAATAATAATCGTGTCGGCCGATAGATACTTACACATTCTATGTTTGTGTTTTGTATTAGTATTCGCCGTTCTGCATTTACTTCACAATTGTGTTCATGCATTTGGTCACGTTATTAAAAATTTGAAGGCTTATGCACTGCAACATGATTTAGAGGGTGTTTGGTTAAGTTTATAAGCTGGTCAAATTAGTTTATAAGAGGGTGTTTGGCTAAGCTTATAAGCTGGTCAAACTGACTTATAAGCACTTTTTGGTTTATCTACGTGTTTGAAAAAATTAAAAGTGTTTATAAGCCAAAAGTCATAAGTTGGTCTCCCCCAACTTATCAAATTTCAGCTTATAAGCACTTTAGGTTTGACCAAAATATTTACTATTCTATCCCTAAAATACTTATTTTTAAAATAAAACTCTTCGTATACCCAGTTCTTCAGCTGCTTATTATTAATTTCAGCACTTTTATCCAAACACCCAACTGCTTGTTTTTAAATCAATTTCAGCACTTAAAAGTGTTTTTCAGCACCTAATGTTTATCAGCTACTCTAGATCAGCTGAGCCAAACGGGCTCTAAATATTTTTCAGTTTATCTACGGGTTTGGTAAAGTTAAAAGAGCTTATAAGTCATGTGCTTATAAGTCAAAAATAAGCCAAAAGCCATAAGTTGGTCACCCAAAACTTATGAATTTTTAGCTTATAAGCACTTTAAATTTGACCAAGATTTTTACTATTTTATCCTTAAAATATTCCTTTTTTTTTAAAAAAACTCTTACATCGATACTTACTGCCAAAAGTATTGTTTCAACCTAAACCTTTCGCCTCTTCAAGTCTTGAATTCTCATTGAGTATTTAAGATAAGCAAATTCTTTATTCCTTTGCATATTTGTATCTATGTGATTGTGTTTTAATCTTTGAACTGTATATAATAAAATAAAGACATATCAAATTTTTTGGTGTATTGCTTTCTAAGTATTGTGGTGATGAAGATGATATTTGTTTCTCTTCAAATATTTTTTCCTATTTAGATTTATTTTTTACTGAAAAACTTTTGTCAATTTATTAATTATTATAACTTATAATTATATGCTTATCATAAAATAAATTATATTTATCATAAACATTATCTTATCTAAGCACAGTTGTATTAAAATAAAATGACAAATAGAATATTTTGTATTTAAATCAAATTGGAAACTAAAATTTTAAAGAAATTACGCCCTGATAAGTATAAACAACTATAAGGTTATTTAAGTCATTTTAACAGAAAAAAACTTATCAGCACTTTATTATCAAATACTACAGTACCTTATTATCAATTTCAGCACTTGTATCCAAACACTTAACTGCTTATTTATTAAATCAATTTCAGCACTTAAAAATGCCTTTCAACACCTAATGCTTATAAGCTATTTCAAATCAGGTAATCCAAACGTGCTCTTAGACTATAAAGGCTATCCCAATCATATTTGAGGAAAAAACTAAATCTTCATATTTAAGGAGAAGCAAAATAAATAATGTTATAAAAATCTAACAAGGCTAATGACATCAAATCTAACCTTGAGAATTATCTTACGTGAACCGATAGATTTCTTCACCAACCAATGTCATGTAGACTAATGACTATAATTGATGAAATATTATAAAATTATAGCTATATAAGCTAAGAAATATTGATAAAACTTTTCTTCTATCAAATTGTATTCAGGTCTATTTTATTGATGTCTTTTGTAGAATCAGAAACACTGTAAATATAGTGTACAATTTACTTTAGAGTTACAAGATATTAAATGAGTGTAATAAACATATTCATGTATAATCCAAAATGGTTCATGGATGAGTTGTTGGACGTTTATAAATTCAATGTATTCATAACACTCTCCTTTGAATGTCCATAGATAATGTGCCTCGTTAAAACTTTACTAGAAAAAACCCTATAGGAAAAAACTTAGTGAAGAAAAAAGAGTACACATATCTTGTAATAGGCATTGAGTGCTGGCTCATTAAAAATTTTACCAGAAAAATCCAATTGGGAAAAAAAATCTCGGTTAAGGAAAAAAGAGTACATCGCGTATTATACTCCCCCTAATGAAAACTTTATTTGATATCTCAAAGACGATGCATTCCAATCTTATGTCTCAACTTCTCAAATGTTGATGTTGGCAATGCCTTAGTGAATAAATCTGCTAGATTGTCACTTGAACGGATTTGTTGAACATCCATCTCATCATTTTGCTGAAGATCGTGTGTGAAAAAGAACTTTGGTGAAATGTGTTTTGTTCCGTCTTCTTTGATATATCCTCCTTTAAATTGAGTTATGCAAGCAGCAACATCTTCATACAATATCGTTGGAATCTTCATTTTTAAAGAAAGACCACACAGTTGTTGAATGTATTGAGTCACTGATCTCAACTAGAGGTGGGCATCGGTCGGTTCGGTTCGGTTATAAATATTATCGGTTTAGCCTATCGGTTATCGGTTTACAAATATGATAAACCGATAACCAAATCAATAAGATTTTAGTTATCGGTTATCGATCATTATCGGTTCGATTATCGGTTTATCCGATAAGATGAAACAACTAAAACAGTTTCTGGCCACAACTAAAACAATATTATAAACAGCTTTATATCGGTATAAAACTGTTTTGCATTGTTTCTTGTACCGAGCTAAAATAGTTTTATAAAACTATTTTGCAATTAACATTTCAACACTAAAATAGAATTTGCTAAGCCATAAATTTGCAATGTAAACAATAAAATCTGCAACTAATAGAATCTGCTAAGACAAAAGCCATAGATCTATAACTAATAGTTCAACACTTCAACTAATAGTTCAACACTACAAACAGTTGTCCAATTGTTTGAAAGAGTGGGGATGACATCAATAGAATCAAACACAACTAATAATTCAAACACATTAATAACAATACAAAAGCCATAAATCTACAACTAATAGAATCTGCTAAGACAAAAGCCATAGATCTGTAACTAATAGTTCAACACTTCAACTAATAGTTCAACGCTACAAACAATTGTCCAATTGTTTGAAAGAGTAGGGATGGCATCAATAGAATCAAACACAACTAATAGTTCAAACACATTAATAACAATACAAAAGCCATAAATCTGCAACTAATAGAATCTGCTAAGACAAAAGCCATAGATCTGTAACTAATAGTTCAACACTTCAACTAATAGTTCAACACTACAAACAGTTGTCCAATTGTTTGAAAGAGTAGGGATGGCATCAATAGAATCAAACACAACTAATAGTTCAAACACATTAATAACAATACAAAGCAGTAGCAACCTTAATATTAACAAGTCCAAGGTCCAAACATAGTACTAATAGTTCAAGTTAACAAGACAACAACTACTCAATCCTTATAGGCTTCACCAAATTGCGCTCCAAACAACGCTCAACATGCCTCATTAAGGACTTAGTACCAGTGTGTCGTGCATTGTAATATAAAACAAGATGACAATGATTACATCTTACTTTCCACCATCCATCATCACCTTCTTCAATCCTTTCATAGGGACTCCAAACATGTGAGATAGCTTTGACACCACAAAGTCGAGGCATGGTTACACCTATTAAACATAAAAAGAAAAAATATTAAGTCAAGTAATATTTGTAAACATACTATGTGTTATATAAGTTGAATAATTAACTTACCAAAGTTTTAACTCACAATTATCTAAGATTCTACATATCATCATCGCACGGTTCGTTTCCAAGTTTGGCAAAATCTACGAGAATATATATTAACAAGTCAAACAACAAAAATATTAAATAAACTATTTATAAAAATAATATACAATCAAACAAATTAAAATATTGCCACCTTGTTCTAGTTGCTCGAGAACATCTAAATCTTCATCAACACTTACAGGTAATGGCTCACTCCGAAGCCAATCTTGAAGGCACACTAGAACTTCCACCAATTTTTGGAGTCAATGAACTCCTAAATGAATCAAGAATATGCCCTCCAGTACTAAATGCACATTCGGGTGCAACACTTGAAATAGGAATAGATAACACATCCTGAGTCATCTCAACAAGAATGGGGAATCTAGGTGAGTTTACTTTCCACCAAAGCAATATATTAGAGTCTGCTATTTCATTTTCAACTTCTTTTGTAAGATATTTTTCCAATTCCGATTTAGAATCTGAACCTCTGATCCCAGCTTTATGTCTTTTAATTCTTCAAAGAAAGAACCAAAAGCTCATCCGCTTTGGACACTAATAGTATTCGCTAATAACGATGAAGCAAAAGTTTCGATTTTGTCTAATGAAGAGTTAGATAAACATGAAGAAGGACGACAATCTTTATCTTTTGAATGAGACTTTACATACTCATCAAATAATGAAGTCATGTATGTATGCACTATCTTCGCGATAATTGGCACTTTTTCTTCAAACATCTTCGCAAGTGCAAAACTAACAGAATCAAACTTGTACCGAAGATCCAAAACATATGAAATGAAAATCATCTTGTTTATTTTTTCTGGATCACCCCAATACTTATCAAATTTCTCCTTCATCTTCTTTGCTATTGAACCCAAAAGAACATTTTCATTTAATATCAATTGTTTCAAGTAAACAACAACTTCACAAATTTCAAGAAAATAATGATTTGATGTAACATAAAGTGAGCCAGATACCTTTAAAGCAAGCTTATAAAAGATTTCAAGAAATTTTGCCAATTTCTTTACATCCTCCCAATCACTACTCAAAAGTGTACCTGCAGGACTTCCATCCACAATATCAACATTATAGTCATAAAGGAACTAAAGGAAATTTGACAACCTTACTAATAGAAAGGGGATGCGCTCAAGCTTGCGAAGAAACTCAAGATGATGTGACAAGCCAATATCATGATTAGCATATTCTAAAATTGCACTCTCATATTCAATAGCCATGTTCAACATCAAGTATGTAGAATTCCACCTAGTAGTAACATCCAAACATAAAGATTTCCTAACTATATTTCCTTCATCACAACATTCCTGAAACTTTTTTCATCTAGCAGGAGACTGCCTGATATATCTCACTGCTTGCCTAATATGTTCAATAGACGCAATTAATTCTTTTATACCATCTTGAACAACAAGATTTATAATATGAGTCATACACCTCACGTGAAGGTACTTACCATACATGGAATTGGTCCCCCATTTAGTTAACTTTTTATAAAGCTCCTTCACTGTCACATCATTTGAACTAGCATTATCAACTGTGATAGTAAAAATCTTTTGTAAACCCCACTCTTTCAAACAATTAACAATACTATTTGCCATATCTTTACCCCTATGACTAGAAATTGGACAAAAGTTGATAATTCTTTTATGCATTTTCCATTCACTATCAATCCAATGAATGGTAATACACATATAATTTATTCGTTGTAAGGAAGTCCAAGTATTAGTGGTAAGGCAAACTCTCTGATCTTTAAAAAGCTTCACCAACTTATGTTTTTCCTCATTGAAAAGATCAAAACAGTCCCGAGTCACAGTTCTACGTGAAGGAATTCGAAAAAAAGGTTGTGCAACTTTCATAAAATTCATAAAACCTTACTTTTCAACAAAGCCGAAAGGAAGTTCATCAACGATCATCATACGACACAAAGCCTTCCTACATTGTTCTTGATCAAATTTTCAAGGAATAATAACTATATCATCCATATTACCCCCCTCCCCCCCCCCCCGCAACAGGTTGAAAGGCTAATTTTGATTGATTTTTTTGCAACATCTAAAGGCATTTTTTTATAATTGGACATATGTGTTAGCAGTAATTTCGTACCATTATCTTTTGTACCGGTAAAATTTTCCCTTTTGCAATGTTTACAGACACCCTTTTGATTTCCTTCTGAATCAATAATTTGGTCAAAATGATCCCATACAGGAGATCTCTTTTTTCTTTATCTCTTTACTGTCGACTAAACTGATTGAGATGTGCTGTCGCATTTGAATTAGAAGCTCCACTTTCATCAATCACCTTATCAATTATGATATTTTCAGCCATACATTTATGTCATTGTGAGTTTGAATTTAAAAGAAATCAAGCAGTGAGGCAACAAAATCTTAAAAGATGAATTAGAAGCTGATTCTACTTTCTCTATGATTTCATTCTTAAAGTTGATTCTACTTTCTCTGTGATTTTACAATGAAACACATAAAAATTCGAAACAGATAAAAATTAATAGTTTTTTGTTGATTTTAGCAAAACAGATAATTGCATAAAACAGATAAAGGAACTCAACAGTCAACAGACTGACCAAACCTAGGGCACAATAGGCAAAAACCCTTGAAAAAATCAGTATATTAGCGAGAAACACATAAAAATTCGAAAACCGCAAATACATTTTCTACGAGTTGTAATGGAAAATCAAAATAGAGGATTATAGGTTGAATCAATAAATCAATAAACGATTGAATCAATAAAGGAAGAATGAAGATGAAGATGAATTAGAAATCAATAAACGATTGAATCAACAAATCAATAAATGACACGAAGATGGATTAGAAATCAATAAACGAAGGATGAAGATGAAGATGAATTAGAAATCAATAAACGATTGAATCAATTGAGGATAAAGATGAAGGCAAGTAGGCCACTGATTATGAAGATAAAACAACTGAAAACTTATACGAAGAATGAAGCTGAAGAATGCGGCTGAAGAGTGAAGAGTATGAACTCTGAAAAGTGAAGAATGCGGCTGAGGCTGAGAAAGAATAGGAAAGAGTAAAGCCCTAGCATAACCGCATATGTATACACTTAAGGGTATAATAGTGATTTCATCAATCCTTATTGGGTTATCGGTTTACCCAATAATAGAATTGCAAAACCGAGGATTGAACCGATAACCTAATAGTGAAAAAAAATTAAAATGTTACCGAACCGTTAACCCAATATCGATAACCTAATAAGTAAGTAACGGTTCAGGTTATCGGTTTTACCCGACATATGTCCAGCCCTAATCTCAACCATACACACTCTCGACTAGTTTCATGAATAGTTATTATCTCTGGATGATTGGAAGATGTAGCAACTAAAGTTTGTTTTGTTGAACGCCGTGAAATAGTTTTACACAAGTAAATAAATAGCCTGTTTGAGATCGGGCTTTATGTGAATAAGACAAATAACATGTAGCTGCATTACCAACCATTTGTGAATCGGATTCATAAAAATAAAATAATCCCATATCAATAGTCCATTGGAGGTATTTAGAAATATGCTTAACACCATTCAATGTCTTATTGTTGGAAAGGAACTAAATCTTACTAATAAACTTACTGCAAAAGTTATATCTGGTCAAGTATTTTTGCAAGATACATTAGTGCCCCAATTGCACTAAGATATGGAGTTTTATCACCAAAAAGCTCTCCATAAAGGGATCTTTATTTATATCAGGTGATCTCACAACTATCGGGATACTCAATGGATATGCTTTATCCATATAAACATGCTTTAGGATCTTCTCGGTATAAGTTGATTGATGGACAAAAATTCTATCTTTCATATGCTCAATTTGTAGATCAAGACAGAATTTTGTCTTTCCAAGATTTTTCATTTCAAACTATTTCTTCAAACAGTTTACTGCTTTTGGAAGCTCCCCGGGAGTTCCTATGATATTTAGATCATCAACATACATAGCGATTATAACAAATTATGATCCAGACTTTTTTTTATAAAGACACAAGAACAAATTGGATCACTCTTATACTCTTCTTTCAGCAAGTACTCACTCAAGCGATTATACCACATTCGTCTTGATTGTTTCAATTCATATAAGGATTTTTAAAACTTTATTAAACAAGTTTCCCGTAAACCTTTATAAGCTGCAGGCATTAAAAATCCTTCAGGAATTTTCATAAAAATTTCGTTGTCTAATGTGCCATACACATAGGCTGTGACAACATCCATCAGATGCATATCAAGTTTTTCATGGACTACCAGATTTATAAGATACCTGAAGGTGATTGCATCCACCGCGGGAGAATATGTCTCCATATAATCAATGCCAGACCTTTGCGAAAATCCTTGTGCCACAAGTCATGCTTTATATCTAACGACTTTATTTTTATTATTTCATTTTCGCACAAAAATCCATTAATATCCCGCTGGCTTTATTCCTTTAGGTGTTCGAACTATACGTCCGAATACTTCACGTTTTTCAAGTGAAGTTAATTCTACCTGGATAGCATTTTTCCATTTTGGCCAATCATTTCTCTGTCTACATTCATCTACAAATCTTGGTTCAAGATCCTCATCTTGTTGCATATTTCAACAATATCATTATAAGCAAAAATATTATCGATAATAATATTATTACGGTTCCACATTTTTCTCGTAGAGACATAACTTATTGAGATCTCTTCATTCTTATTTTTTTTCAGGTACCTGAACCTCCTATGAGGTCTTATCATTTGTTATGTCACATGACTCTTTTTGAACGATTGCCTCCATATTATGATCCCCTACATTATTTTCTCCTTTTCTCTTTTGGATATTTTTATCTTTGGCACCGATTGGTCTATCACGTTTCAAACGTAGCTTAGACTCATTTGCATTTTTTGATTGTCCAGCCAGGACATCAATTCGAATAAGAGCATTAGCAGCTGTTATATGTGACTTAGTCACCCTTGTTAGGTCAGCGAATGCATCTAGCAGTTGATTTATAATATTTTATAAATAAATTATCTTTTGAACCTCATGTTCACATTTGTCACGATCCTAAAATGGACCCGATCGTGATGGCGCCTATCGTGAAGCTAGGCCAACCGATACAAACCCCAAAACCAACCAAACAAATTATAATAAGTCATTTAAAGACATTAATAAGCTAAAATCCCATAGTATAAGGTAGAATAGAACAGTGCAAAAATAAAACACAACCTGACATTGGGGTGTCACCAGTCATGAGCATCTACACTCGTCTAGAAATATGAAAAAGACAACATAGTCTGAAAAAAAACTAATACAAGCGAAATAAAGATAGGAAGGAGAGGCATTGGGCTACGGACGCCAAGCAGCTACCTAATCAACTCCAAAGAAAAGCCTACTGGAAGACAATCAGCACTCGCTAGCGTGACCCGAGACTCCTAGATCTGCACACAGGGTGCAGGGAGTAACGTGAATATGCCAACTCAGTAAGTAATAAAAGTAAAGGCAACTAAGCAGTAAGAAAACACGTAAACCACAGTATAATGCTACAACAAAATAATATAAGTTCAGAACAATGCAGTAAAGTGGTAAAACTCGTAAAAGCGACTCACTTCAGTAAAAACCCTTTTTTAAACATCTTTCAGTAGTTCAAACGAGTGATAACAATGGTGACAAAAAGGATAGAAACAAGAACAGCCCATCGGGCAAAACATATACCACAACCACCCATCGGACACAATATTAGCAGAACCAGCCCATCGGGCTACCTCACAATCACTCTTATCAGTCCCTCGAGCAATAACACGAAACAACAACAGCCCTTCGGGCAATATCACATCTCACACTAGGTACCCACGCTCACTGGGGATGTACAGACTCCTAAAAGGGTCTCCTACAGCCCAAGCGCTATAACAAGCCATCTCGTGGCATAATCAAACTGGCTCTCGGCCTCATAACAAGCCACCTCATAGCGTAACAAATCAGGCCCTCAGCCTCATAATCTTGAATCAGTACAACACTGCTACGGTGCGCAGCCTGATCCCATAATATCCTCACAACACAGGCCCTCGACCCCACTCAGTCAGAAATCTCTCAAGCCGCTCGACCAATAGTAAAACATGATGCTCAACCCAAAATATCATTTAAAATATCAAAATAGAGTAAATGTGTCTGAGTTATAAAAACAGTAGAATACATCATGACTGAGTACAAATATGAAGTCAAAATAATTATGAATAGTAGTAAAAATCCCCTAAGAGTCCAAAACAGTTGGCACGAGGCCCAAATATGGCATTCAGCCCAAAACATGATAATATTTTCCAAAACACAATGATATCAAATAGTTTTCAATCAAATACGCGACTTAACAGTCATACGAGATGGACAAAGTCACAATCCCCAATAGTGCACGACCCCACGCTCGTCATCTAGCGTGTGCGTCATCTCAAAGTAGCACAATGATGTGAAATCCGGGGTTTCATACCCTCAGGACAATATTTACAATCATTACTTACCTCAATCCGGTTCAAACTCTAGCCTGCGATGCCTTTGCCTCTCGACTCGGCCTCCGGATGCTCTAAATCTAACCAAAAACAGTACCATACCATTAAAATATGCTAAGGGAACAAAGCCCACTCAAAAATAACCAATTTACATCAAGAATCCCGAAATTGGCCAAACCCGACCCCCGGGCCCACATCTCAGATTCCGGTAAAAATCACAAAACTGAAATTCTTACACTCTCACGAGTTTATAAATATCAAATACATCAAAATCCGACCACAAAAGACCCCTCAGATCCTCAAATCAAACTCTATAATTTCAAGCCCTAATTCTCCAATTTTAGGCTCCAAATCTCACTAATTTCATGTTTAAACAAGTAAGAATAAACATAGGATTGAGTTTTTGGTTCAATAATCTTACCTCAAAGAAGTTCTCTTGAATTCTCTCTTCAATCTCCCTCAAGAAGCTCCAAAACCGACTCAAAAATGGTGAACTATGGCCAAAATCGCGAAAATGGCCTTTTAAACATTCTGGCCAGCGATTTAAATTCCTTAATCGCGATCACGGGAAGTCCATCGCGATCGCTAAGCACAAACTTCGCTGACTAAAAATTTAATCTACGCGAACGCGTCTCTTCCCACGTGAACGCGATGCATAGCAGCCCTACACCTACGCGATCGCGAACCAGGGAGCGCATTCGCGATGAACAAACGTGTGGTCAACCTCTGGTCCACTTAACCTTACGCGAACGCGACCTAACCCACGCGTTTGCGAACAACAACCTTACAGCCTTACGCGATCGCGTCCTCAATTATGCGATCGCATAGAACAAAATCTCAACCCCACTTGGCTAAGCCTACGCCATCGCGGCCTTAACTATGCGATCGCATACAACAAAATGCTTGCAATAGAACTAAAGAAAATTTGCAATTTCACAATCATGCATTTGATCCGTTTAATCACTCGAAACTCACCCGAGGCCCTCAGAACCTCAACCAAACATGACAACGCATCCCATAATATCATTCAAACTTGTTCCAACCCTCAGAACGCTCAAAAAAACATCAAAACATCAAATCACTACCGGATTCAAGCCTAAGAATCCCAAAAACTTCCGAATTCCGAATTTGATCAAAAAGTCTATCAAACCTCGTCCGAATAACCTAGTTTTTTTGCACACATGTCATAAATAACACCACGGACCTACCCCAATTTCCGGAATTCCATTCCGACCCCTATATCATAATCTCTCCTATCAACCGGAAAACGCCAAAATTCCAATTTCGCCAATTCAAGCCTAAATCTACTCCGGGCCTTCAAAACACACTCCGATCACACTCCTTAGTCCCAAATCACCTCCCGAAGCTATCTGAACAATCGGAATTCACATCCGAGCCCTTTTTCATATAAGTCAACATCCGGTTGACTTTTCCAACGTAAGCTTACTCAAAAGAGACTAAGTGTCTTATTCCTTTCCAAAACCTCTCCGAACCCGAAACAACCCGATATTATATAATACAGCTGAGCAAGACAATAAGAAGTAGAAATGGGGGAAACAGAGTGGTAATTCATGAAACGACCGGCCGGATTGTTACATCCTCCCCTTTTAAACAAACGTTCGTCCTCGAATGAGTCAAGAAACATATCTGAAGCCACAAATAGGTGAGGATATCTGCTTCGCATCTCCCACTCGGTCTCCCAGGTAGCCTTCTCCAAGGGACGACCTCTTCACTGCACTTTCACTGAAGCTATATCCTTTGACCTTAACTTTCGAACCTAACGCTCCAAAATAGCTACTGGATCCACAACATAAGTCAAATCATCATCTAACTGAACCATTCTGAAATCCAAAATATGAGACGGGTTGCCCATATACTTTTGGAGCATAGAAACATGAAATACTGGATGCACACTCGATAAGTTGGGTGGCAAAGCAAGCTCATAAGCCATCTCCCCAATCCTCCGAAGCACATCAAAAGGCCCAATGAACCGAGGACTCAATCTACCTTTCTTCCTAAATCTTATAACACCCTTCATGGGTGAAACCTTCAATAGAACCTTCTCACAACCACGTAGGACACATCACGAACCTTCCTGTTAGCATAACTCTTTTGTCACGACTGCGCTGTACGAAGCCGCTCCTGACTCACCTTCACCTTGTCCAAAGCATCCTGCACCAAGTCTGTACCCAATAGCCTGGCCTCACCCAGCTCAAACCAACCAACTGGAGATCTACATTGTCTCCCATACAAAGCCTCATATGAAGCCATCTGAATACTCGATTGATAACTATTGTTATAAGCAAACTCTATGAGTGGTAGAAACTGATCCCAAGATCCTCTAAATTAATGACGCAAGCGCGCAACATGTCCTCCAATATCTGAATAGTGCGCTCAGACTGCCCGTCCGTCTGAGGGTGAAAAGTTGTGCTCAACTCAACCTGAGTACCCAACTCTCGCTGCACAGACCTCTAAAATTGTGAAGTAAACTGAGTGCCCCTATCTGAAATGATGGAAACTAGGACACCATGTAAACGAACAATCTCTCGGATATAGATCTCTGCCAACAACTCTAAAGAATAGGTAGTACACATAGAAATGAAGTGCGCAGACTTGGCCAGCCGATCCACAATCACCCAAATAGCATCGAACTTCTTCAAAGTCCGTGGGAGCCCAACTACAAAGTCCATGGTGATCTGCTCCCACTTCCACTCTGGAATATCCATCTACTGAAGCAAGCCACCCGACCTCTGATGCTTATATTTCACCTGATGATAATTGAGACACCGAGCTACAAATCCTACAATGTCCTTCTTCATTCTCCTCCACCAATAATACTATATCAGATACTGATACATCTTCGCGACACCCGGATGGATGGAATACCGCGAGCTATAGGCCTCCTCCAAAATCAACTCCCGAAGCCCATCTACATTGGGCACACAAATCTGCCCCTACATCATCAACACCCCATCATCACCAATAATCACATCTCTGCCATCATCGTGCTAAACTTTGTCCTTAAGGACAAGCAAATGAGGATCATCATACTGGCGCTCTCTGATACGATTAAATAAGGAAGACCGAGAAATCACACAAGCCAATACCCGACTAGGCTCCAAAATATCCAACCTCACGAACCGATTGGCCAAGGCCTGAACATCAACTGCAAGAGGTCTCTCCCTAACAGAAATATACGTCAAACTTCCCATACTCACCGCCTTCCTACTCAAGGCATTGGCCACCATATTGGCCTTCCCCGGATGGTACAAAATAGTGATATCACAGTCCTTTAGCAACTCCAACCATCTCCGCTACCTCAAATTGAGATCCTTCTACTTGAGCAAGTACTGGAGGCTATGATGATCAGTAAATACCTCACAAGACACACCATACAAATAATGCCTCCAAATCTTTAACGCGTGAACAATGGAAGCCAACTCCAAATCATGAACAGGGTAGTTCTTCTCATGGGGCTTCAACTGACGAGAAGCATAAGCAATAACTCTACCCTCCTGCATCAACACACACCCAATACCAACTCTTGAAGCATCACAATACACTGTATATGAACCTGAAGTTGATGGCAAAACTAACACTAGAGTTGTGGACAAGGCAATGTTGAGCATCACAATACAATGTTGCATAAAGCTTCTCTTCTCTCAATATCTGCAACACAACTCTCAAATGCTCCGCGTGCTCCTTCTGACTACGCGAGTATACCAGAATATCATCAATGAAAACAATCACGAATGAGTCTAGATAAGGCCGAAACATGTTGTTCATCAAATGCATGAACGTTGAAGGGGCATTGGTCAGCCCAAAAGACATCACCAGGAACTCATAATGACCATATCGGGTACTGAAAGTTGTCTTAAGAATATCTGAGTCCCTGATCTTTAACTGGTGATAACCTGAACAGAGATCAATCTTGGAGAACACTCTCGATCCCTGAAGCTGGTCAAATAAATCATCGATACGAGGCAAATGATACTTTTTCTTGATTGTTACTTTGTTCAACTACCTGTAATCAATGCACATCCTCATCGTACCATCCTTCTTCTTCACAAATAGAATAGGTGCACCCCAAGGCGACAAACTAGGCCAAATAACCCCTTATCAAGGAGTTCCTGAAGTTGTTCCTTCAACTTCTTCAACTCCGCTGGTGCCATACAATATGGTGGAATAGAAATGGGCTAAGTGTCTGGCACCAAATCAATACCAAAATCAATATCCATGTCCGGTGGCATGCCTGGCAGGTTTGCAGTAAACACATCGGGAAAATCCCTCACTACAGGAATAGAATCAGTACTAGGAGTCTCTACACTGACATCCCTCACAAAGGTTGAGTATGAAAGACAACATTTCCCAACCATCCGCTGGGCCTTCAAGAACAAAATACCCTACTAGGGACAAAATCAGTCGAACCTCGCCACTCAATCCGTGGCACACCTGGCATAACCAATGTCACTATCTTAGCATGACAGTCCAAAATAGCATGACATAGAGATAGCCAATCCATGCCCAATATCACATCGAAGTCCACCATACAAAGCAATAACAGGTCCACTCGTGTCTCTAGACCCCCAATAGTCACCACACATGACCGGTACACACGGTCCACAACAATAGTATCATGCACTGGAGTAGATACACGAACATATGAAATAAGAGACTCACATGGCGTATCCAAATAACGAGCAAAATATGATGACACATATAAAAAAGATTGGAACCAGGATCAAATAACACAGAGGCATCTTTGCGACAGACTGAGACAATACATGTAATCATAGTATCTAAAGCAATAGCATCGGGTCTAGTGGGAGTGCATAGAAACAAGCCTGGCCACCACCTGATCGACCTCCCTCTTTGGGGCGACTTCTAGCTGACTGTCCTCCGCCCCTAGCTGGGTGGGTAGGTGGTGAAGTAACTGGTGCCGAAGTCAATGACTGACTCCTCTGTTAAGATGAACCTCCAAGACAACGAGGACACTGCCTCCACATGTGACCCAACTCTCCACACTCATAACAACTCTTTGGTGCTAAAGACGGGGACTAAAAGGAACCCCTAGCACCAGGATGACTAACAGATGCACCTGTCATAGAAGAGCCCTGAACTAATGGAGCACAGGACGAACTCTGGGCTGGAAGGGCACTGAGTGATGAATGACCCTAATGAGAACTATGAGAACCATGACCCGATGATGCCCCACGATAACCTGGGTGAGCTGACTGAGAATGCCTGAATGGACGACCTCTATCGTGCTGAAACTGACCTCTCGAAAGGGCACCACTAAAATTACCAGATCCTCGAGGCCTCTTGGCCTCCCTCTCATCTCGCTCCTGGCGACGAACTAACTCAATCTCGCAAGCAATGTCAACAATCTCCTCAAAAGTAGCACCAAACACCCTCTCCCTGGTCATGAGAATCTGAAGCTGATATGTGAGGCCATCAACGAACCTCCTGATCCTCTCTCTATCCATAGGAACCAACCAAACAGCATGACGAGCTAACATTAAGAACCTCATCTCATACTGCATCACAATCATATCTCCCTGATGCAATTGCTCGAACTGCCTACGCAGCTCCTCTCTACGAGACTGTGGCACATACTTCTCTAAAAAGAGAACGGAGAACTGCTGTCAGGCAAGGGATGCTGCACCAACAGGCCTACACCTCTCATAATCCTCCCACCAAGTGAAGACAGCTCCAAAAAACTGAAAAGTAGTAAATGCGATCCCGCTGGTCTCCAGAATACCCGCTGTACGAAAAATCCTCTCACACTTATCCAAGAAACCCTGGGCATCCTCGCACTCTGTACTACTGAAAGTCGGAGGCTGAAGTCTACCAAACCTCTCTAATCTGCATTGCTCGTCCTCTAGCATAACATGAGCTACATAATCTTAAGCAGCTGCAACCGGTTGGGCTGGAGGTGCCCCCGGTGCCTGAAGTCCCTGCACGACCTGCTCAGGTGTACGAGAGGCGGGAGTCTGAGTGCCTCTCCCAGCTGAGAAGTAGCTGCGACTGTAGTAACTGAGATTGCCTGAGCTAGGTCAGTGCATACTGATAGAATCTAGGCCAGGGCCTCTTGAAGGCCTAGAATCACAATAGGCACAGCTGGTTCCTGAGCTAGTGCTGCTGGACCGTCCACAACTGGGACCTGATCATGAACTGGGGCAATTAGTGGATCTCCAGGTGTTGCCATAGTTGTTGTGCATGCTACACCCCTACCACGACCTCGACCGTATCCTCGGCCTCTAGTGGCCCTAGCTGGTGGTACTGGTGGTCGTCCATCCTCACCGGTAGCACGTGTCCTCACCATCTATGAGAGAATAGAATAACAGAAGTTTAGTACTCGGATCAACAGATTCGCACGACAAGAATTCAAGAATATGAAGTTTTTCCTAAAGGTTTTGCAGCTTCCTAAGGATAAATACAAACGTCTCCGTACCGATTCGCGAGACTCTACTAAACCTGCTCATGATTCGTGAGACCTATGTAACCTAGGCTCTAATACCAACTTGACACGACCCTAAAACGGACCCGATCGTAATGGCGCCTATCGTGAAACTAGGCCAGCCGACACAAACCCCAAAACCAACCAAACAAATTATAATAAGTCATTTAAAGACATTAATAAGCTAAAATCCCATAGTATAAGGTAGAATAGGACAGTGCGGAAATAATACACAACCTGACATCGGGGGGTCACCAGTCATTTGCATCTACACTCATCTAGAAATATGAAAAAAAAACATAGCATGAAACAAAACTAATACAAGCGGAATAAAGATAGGAAGGAGAAACACTGGGCTGCGGACGCCAAACAGCTACCTAGTCAACTCCAAAAAAAAACCTGCTGGAAGACAATCAACACTCGCTAGTGTGACCAGAGACTCCTGGATCTGCACATAGGGTGCAGGGAGTAATGTGAATATGCCAACTCAGTAAGTAATAAAAGTACATCTCACATAGGGTACCCGCGCTCACTGGGGATGTATAGACTCCTAAAGGGTCTCCTACAGCCCAAGCGCTATAACAAGACATTTACGACATAATCAAACTGTCCCTCGGCCTCATAACAAGCCATCTCGTGGCATAACAAATCAGGCCCTTGGCCTCATAATCCTGAATCAGTACAACACTGCTGCGACGCGCATCTCGATCCCATAATATCCTCACAACACGAGCCCTCGGCCCTACTCAGTCAAAAATCTCTCAAGTCACTCGGCCAATAGTAGAACATGATGCTCAGCCCAAAATATCATTTAAAATATCAAAACAGAGTAAATGTGGCTGAATTATGAAAACAGTAGAATACAACATGACTGAGTACAAATATGAAGTCAAAACAGTAAGGAATAGTAGTAAAAATCCCCTAGGGGTCCAAAATAGTTGGTACGAGGCCCAAATATGGCATTCAGCCCAAAACATGATAATACTTTCCAAAACACAATGATATCAAATATTTTTCAATCAAATACGCGACTTAATAGTCATACGGGATGGACGAAGTCACAATCCCAATGGTGCACGACCCCACGCTCGTCATCTAGCGTGTGTGTCACCTTAAAGTAGCACAACAATGTGAAATCCGGGGTTTTATACCCTTAGGACAATATTTACAATCATTACTTACCTCAATCCGGTCCAAACTCTAGCCCGCGATGCCTCTACCTCTCGATGCGGCCTCCAGATGCTCCAAATCTAACCAAAAATAGTACCATACCATCCAAATATGCTAAGGGAACAAAGCCTACTCGAAAATAACCAATTTACATCAAGAATCCCGAAATTGGCCAAACCCGACCCCCGGGCTCACGTCTCGAATTTTGATAAAAATCATAAAACTTGAATCCTTACACTCTCACGAGTTCATACATATCAAATACATCAAAATATGACCACAAACGACCCCTCAAATCCTCAAATCAAAGTCTCCAATTTCAGACCCTAACTCCCCAATTTTAGGCTCCAAATCCCACTAATTTCATGTTTAAACAAGTAAGAATCAACATAGGATCGAGTTTTTGGTTCAATAATCTTACCTCAAAGAAGTTATCTTGAATTCCCTCTTCAATCTCCCTCAAGAAGCTCCAAAATCGACTAAAAAATGGTGAACTATGGCAAAAAATTGCGAAAATAGCCTTTTAAACATTTTGCCCAGCGATTTAAATTCCCTAATCGCGATCGCGGGAAGTCCATCGTGATCGCGAAGAAAAAACTTCACTGACTCAAAATTTACTCTACGCAAACACATCGCTTCCCATGCGAACGCAATGCAAAGCAGTGCTACACCTACGTGGTCGCGAACCAGGGACCGCGTTCGCGATGAACAAATGCGGGGTTAACCTCCGGTCCACTTAACCTTACGCAAATGCGACCTCGGGCATAATCCCTAATAGTGAACGACCCCACACTCGTCATCTAGCATGTGCGTCACCTCAAAGTAACACAACGATGTGAAATCCGGGGTTTCATACCCTCAGGACAACATTTACAATCATTACTTACCTCAATCCGGTCCAAACTCTAGCCTGCGATGCCTTTGCCTATCAACCCGGCCTATGGATGCTCTAAATCTAACCAAAAACAGTACCATACCATCAAAATATGATAAGGGAACAAAGCCCACTCGAAAATAACCAATTGACATCAAGAATCCCGAAATTGGCCAAACCCGACCCCCGGGCCCACGTCTCAGATTCCGGTAAAAATCATAAAACTGAAATTCTTACACTCTCACGAGTTTATAAATATCAAATACATCAAAATCCGACCACAAACGATCCCTCAGATCCTCAAATCAAACTCTACAATTTCAAGCCCTAATTCTCCAATTTTAGGCTCCAAATCCTACTAATTTCATGTTTAAACAAGTAAGAATTAATATAGGATTGAGTTTTTGGTTCAATAATCTTACCTCAAAGAAGTTATCTTGAATTCCCTCTTCAATCTCCCTCAAAAAGCTCCAAAACCGACTCAAAAATGGTGAACTATGGCCAAAATCGCGAAAATAGCCTTTTAAACATTCTGCCTAGCGATTTAAATTCCTTAATCGCGATCACGGGAAGTCCATCGGGATCGCTAAGCACAAACTTCGCTGACTAAAAATTTAATCTACGCGAACGCGTCGCTTCCCACGTGAACGTGATGCATAGCAGCCCTACACCTATGCGATCGCGAACCAGGGACCGCATTCGCGATGAACAAACGCGTGGTCAACCTCTGGTCCACTTAACCTTACGCGAACGCGACCTAACCCACGCGTTTGCGAACAACAACCTTACAACCTTACGTGATCGCATCCTCAATTATGCGATCGCATAGAACAAAATCTCAACCCCACTTGGCTAAGCCTACGCGATCACGACCTTAACTATGCGATCACATAGAATAAAATGCTTGCAATAGAACTGAAGAAAATCTGCAATTTCACAAACAGGCATTTGATCCGTTTAATCACCCGAAACTCACCCGAGGCCCTCGGGACCTCAACCAAACATGACAACGCATCCCATAATATCATTCAAACTTGTTCCGACCCTCAGAACACTCAAAACAACATCAAAACATCAAATCACTATTGGATTCAAGCCTAAGAATCCCAAAAACTTCCGAATTCCGAATTTGATCAAAAAGTCTATCAAACCTCGTCCGAATGACCTAGTTTTGTTTCACACACGTCATAAATAACACCACGGACCTACTCTAACTTCCAAAATTTCATTCTGACCCTTATATCAAAATCTCCCCTATCAACCGTAAAATGCCAAAATTCCAATTCTGCCAATTCAAGCCTAAATCTACTCCGGACCTTCAAAACACATTCTGATCATGCTCCTAAGTCCCAAATCACCTCCCGAAGCTATCCGAACAATCGGAATTCACATCCGAACCCATTTTCACATAAGTCAATATCTGGTTGACTTTTCCAATCTAAGCTTACTCAAAAGAGACTAAGTGTCTCATTCCTTTCTAAAACCTCTCCGAACCCGAACTAACCAACCCGATATCACATAATACAACTGAAAAAGACAATAAGAAGCAGAAATTGGGGGAAACAAAGCGATAATTCATAAAACGACCGTCCGAGTTGTTACAACATTGATTTGTTCGATGATCTAAATGACATAATGATAATGCATTCCAATTTATCTCCTTTTCCAACTGCTTATTTTTTCCCATAATGTTGGTATATTGATTCATCAAAATGGCAATCATCAAATCTTGTCATAAATAAATCTCCAGTCATAGGTTCCAAATATTTTATAATAGAAGGAGATTCATATCCAACATATATCTCCAATCTTCTTTGAGGATCCTTCTCTGTGTGTTGTGATGAAGCAATTGGAACATATACCGCACATCAAATATTCTAATATGGGAAACATTTGGCTCTTGGCCAAAAACTAATTATAATGGGGAGACTTTTATGATAACTTGCAGGCCTAATCCGCACAAGAGCTGTTGCATGCAAAATAGCTGACCCCATGCCGAAATGGGAAGTTTTGTTTTCATAAGCATTGGTCTTGCAATTAATTGGAGGCGTTTGGTCAATGACCCCGCTAGACCATTTTGAGTATGAACATGAGCAACTAGATGCTTAATTGTTATCCAGTTGATATACAATAATCATTAAAGGCATGGGACGTAAATTCACCAGCATTATCAAGACGAAGTATCTTAATTGCATAATCTGGATACTGTGTTCTTAAACTTATTAACTGAGCCAGTAACCTCACAAAGGCCAAATTGTGGGTTGATAACAAGCACACATGTGACCATCTTGTAAATGCATCTATCAAAACCATATAATATTTGAATGGTCCACATGGAGGGTGTATGAGCCCACATATATCACCCTATATACGTTCCAAAAATCTAGAGGATTCAACTCCAACTTTAATCGCTAATGGTCTAATAATCAATTTGCCTTGAGAACATGCGACACAAGAGAATTTTTTAGTTTGAGGAATCTTCTGGTTCTTCAATGGATGACCATGTGAATTCTCAATTATTTTGCGCATCATATTATATCCGGGATGGTCTAACCGGTCATGCCAAGTAATAAAATCATTAATAAACCCTTTGTTTACTATGGCATGTGACTCGACTACACTAATACTTGTGTAGTATAATTCGGAGGAAAATGCGGGAAATTTGTTAAGAACATGCTTCTTTTCCGCTTTTATTGTAGTAATATTAAGGCATTCAACCTTTCCTTCATTGGTGGTCTCAATATGATAGCCATTTTGGCGAATATCTTTGAAATTCAACAAGTTTCGTTGAGACCTACTACAATATAATGCATCATTAACAACCAATATAGTTCCTCTTGGTAGTAATAAAGTCGCTCTTCCAGAGCCCTCAATTAATTTTGTACTACCAAATATTGTTATGATATTGGCTTTATTCATAATTAAATAAGAGAAACATCTCTTATCTTTTAATATGGGGTGTGTCGTAGCACTATCAAGAAGACATATTTCTTTTTTATTATTCATACGACCAACTGAAGATTGAGAAGTTTTGATATTCTTCATAAAGAAAAAGAAAGAAAGAAAGAAAAAATACATCATAAGTAATACTGAAAAATTTAAGAACAAAAGAAACTATACTTAGGAAAGTAAATACTGACAACATAAAACATTTTATTCAAATATGAATTTCATTAAGAAAAATAATTATTTTTATAATTTTTCCTAGTAATAAGTCTTCTGTTGTGATCATCAAAGAAGTCTCCAGCTTCTGGATGAGTAATATCTGCAAGATCTTCAAAAATATCATCTTTATAGGCAAGGTTTGCTTCAACTTTATCATGATTATTCATAGGATGTCACGACCCAAAATCCACTAAGGGCCATGATGGTGTCGGACACCACTGTCAGGCAAGCCAACATTAAGAAGTTAATTAAATTCTCATTTTAGTATTTATTGAAAACATTTATTTTATTCATTAAACAATAAATTATGAAATTCATTGAATAAATAATGATGTCTTTAACAAACTTAAATATTGAATAACCCTATAGTCATCCCAGAACCTGGTGTCACAAGTGCATGAGCAATTTCTAGGAAATAATGTAATATAATAACCATCCGAAATATAAAATTGGACAATAGAGAAAATACAATACAGTACTTTGAAGGAGACTCTGCTGGCTGCGGGCCTTCTCGAGAAATGCAGCTCACCTAAGTCTCCGTATCAACCATGCCGTTGCGCCAAACTAGGCCACTAGACAAACATGTGCCTGTGTAACAAAAATACACAGCAAGTGTAGTATGAGTATAAAAACAACGTGTACCCAGTAAGTATCCCATCTAATCTCAAAGAGGTAGTGACGAGAGGTCAACTTCGACACATTACTAGTGGTCCAATAATATACTGATAATATAGTAAATCGGGGATTTTTTATAAAAATAGTTGTAACTCAATATCATGAAGCAAGTAAATAATTCTATCATTAATAGGGAATTTCCAAATTAATTTTTCATCATTTATACATTTATCTCATGCCACGGTGACAATATCATCATTTATAAATTTGCAAGTCAAGCAATACAAGCATGCGCAAATCATGTCGAGATCCTACGGCCCGATCCAACATAACATTTAAATTGTGCACTGCCAGAGGGTCGAATGACACGAACCATAGATACATCTATTACCCCGCTCGCGAATCATACATGTGACCCAGGTACACATAGAAATACACATTCAAACAGTTAATCAAGACTTCATCAAAGAAACAATTATTCAATGAGGTGTAAATTTCTCTTTTACAAGTCGAGAAAATGAAGTTTAACTCTTTTAGAAAATCATTTACCACTTCGATACGATTAAAGAAATTTAAACTATCAATAAGGTTACAATTATTTCAAGTAAAGCATGCATTTGGGTCCTAAATTACCCGTACTTAAGTACAATAGTAGCTACACATGGACTCTCGTCACCTCGTGCGTATGTAGCCCCCCACAAATAGAAGCACATATCCAATCAATTCACCTATGGGGACAATTCCCTCTTACAAGGTTAGAAAGAGGACTCACCTCGCTTCGAAATTCCATAACCGGCATTCCACGCCCTTCTGAAGACTCAAATCGATGCACAACGCTCCAAGACTAGCCAATAATTATGTAAACCCATTAACATATGTTCAATTACTCATAATCCAATTTATAACAATTTCAAACCCCGATCGAAAAGTTGACAAAATCGACTTAGGGCCCACGTGCCCGGATTTCAATTTTTTTCGAAGATAAAGTTTGCCCACAACCTCACGAACTCAAATATATAATATACTCTCAATTTCATGTCCAAAAATTATGGTCAAAACCCAAGAATACCAAATTTCTAGGTTTTCTCTCAAATCCCAAGTTTCTACTAATTTTCATGTTAAAACACATACATTATCAATGTATTTAACTCATAATAGGTGGGGATGGCTTATCTTTCCATTGATGGTAAAAAAACCTCTTGAAACTCGCCAAGAATTGCCCAAAGCAAGAGAAGATGAAGGAAAATGGGCCAAATCCGGTTTTTAAAGAACACACTGCCTCCAGCCTTTCCGCACCTGCGGCCACTTGAATGCTGCTGCGGTTCCGCATGTGCGGCCCCATTACCGCATTTGCGGTCCTTCACTAGGTCCCCTCACTCCGCTTTTGTGCTTCTTCTTCCGCAGGTGCGATCCCGCTTCTGCGGCAAGATAACCGCATCTGCTGTCCTAGCCTTCTCCCTTCTCAACCGCATCTACGCTCTTTTGGCCGCTCCTGCGGCCAAGACCTCGCAGGTGCAGTTACACCAGGTGACAGCAGGCTTCAGCTCTTCCTCCCAACTCCAATTTGATCCGTTAACCACCCGGAATCCACCCGAGGCCCCCGGAACCCCCATCCAATCATACCAACCAGTCCCATAACATAATGCGGACATGCTTGAGGCCTCAAATCACATCACACAACGCTAAAACCATGAATCACACTCCATTTCAAACTTGATGAACTTTAGAAATTCGAACTTCTTTATTCGATGCCGAAACTTATCGAATCACATTCGATTGACCTTAAATTTCGCACATAAGTCATATTCGACATTACGAACCTACTCCAACTCCTGGAATCGAAATCCGACTCTGATATCAAAAAGTCCACTTTCGGTCAAGCTTCTAAAAAACTTTCAAATTTCTAACTTTAGCCAAATTACTCCAAAATGACCTACGGACCTCCAAATTCACTTCCGAACGTGCTCCCAATACCAGAATCACCATATGGAGCTACTCCCAGACTCGGAATCCCAAACGAACATTGATACCACTTAAATGCACTTCAATCCAAATTTATGAAATTCTTCCAAAATGCTAACTTCTACAACATGCGCCGAAACGCTCATGTGCCATTCAAAACTCGATCTGGACATACGCCCAAGTCCAAAATCGTCATATGAACCTGTTGGAACCTTCAAATCCCGATTCTGAGGCCGTTTACTCTAAAATCCAATATTAGTCAATTCTTCCAACTTAAAGCTTTCAAAATGAGAATTTTCTTTCCAAATCAACTCCAAACTTCCCGAAATTCAGTTCTGACTACGCGTACAAGTTATAATACCTGAAGTGAAGCTACTCATGGCCTCAAACTGCTAAACGATGTGCTAGAGCTCAAAACGACCGTCCAAGTCATTACATTCTCTTCCATTTAAACATACGTTCGTCCTCGAACGTGCTGAGACCTGCACTGGAGTTGTCCGAAATCACTGATTAACACCTCGTGCACCTACCCATGCTACTACAACCCAATTGAGCACATTAGCTCGATCAAATCTGAAGATATTCTTTTTTATTTAGGCAAATAAGACTTAGAGTCCAGTTTCAACATCTAAAATTCTCTACCAGGCCTGCTTCCAATATATGAATACCGTATCAATCACCATATGATGCACAAATACAAGATTGCATACCTTTGCGGAATTCACACTATGCACTGCATAACTCACATGACCATAATAACATCCTCCGATAACAATAGCCAAAATTCCACGAATCTGATGCTCCCAATGAACCCCATGACTTATATAAATCCTGTTCTAGCCCTTTGCAATATCGCGATGATGGAAGAGAAGTGTAGAAATTCATAACCAACTGCCGAGCCAACGAATCATTGAGGCTATACTCCTGGCAAGAACTGCTACCTCATTTTGAACCAAATAATGGTATTTTCTCTTTAATATACTTCATATAATCCGATCGAGCTAATCCTAGATCCAATAATCTTGTCTCACCCAGTACGAACTGTTCAGGTAACAAGCCACCCCAAACATGACCAAAAATCTCATATGATGCCATAATGTGCCAATAGGCTACCAATTCGAACGTGATACATAAGGTAAATGAACACTGGAAGGGACTACCCTACTTACGCAACTAATATGGACTTTCCTCAGAAAATGGGAAACAAAACACACAAAAATTAGAATATAGAAAATTGTACTCATCATCATACTGTTGTGGCGCGCAACCCGATCCAAACAACATACCCGTGGTAGCGTGCCACTCTATCCACACATAAAATTCATAGAGGGAGATACACACCGAGCTAAATTGCTCATTACTACAAAATACCGAATATCGGTCACAAGCATGCTAAGTGCATAATACCATCCCTGGGGAGACATATAGCACCATAAGCTACAAAACTCAAGCACAACTGAGGTGCGATATATGATCTAAAGTTCAAGATCCATCCTGCTCATATAACAACATCGCTACACGGAACCTCAACACATAAGAAAATTATCAAGCCGTTTTACAACTCACACGGCACAATATAGTATTACCTGAAATAGCTGACACCAAAATAATATTCAACGTTCGAATACTCTTCCATAAGGAGCGCTATGCTGAAACGAATGCATCTGGCCTGATATAGATCCCATATTCATATTTCAGTCCATCCCCATACCTCAAGCCGATTCTAATTGCCCGAACTAGGCTAATAACCTTCATGGGTCCATAATAACCTCCTTTTTCTCATAACACACAAGAACAACCATCATAACCGGAGCAACATCCACCATCCATAGCCCAATAACTGAGTGCCCTCCAGGCATAAATTCTTAAATTAATGATATTACCGCAATCTTCGTACTTTGTTTAAATTTTCAATTAATGAAGTGACTTCATGTCACACTTATACAATCTTCCTATGAGATACGATTCCATGATCTCATGTACCAGGTAACAAGTCCCACTTCAATACCACCGACCACACTAATGTTGTAAAGCAAATCAAGGATCCATAACCAGGATATAAAGCCTCCCTCACAAAACACCAATCTCAGGTGACGCTAAAGACAATACCAGCTTACTTTAAACATTCAAATCCTTTTCCTTCACATCTAAGCTTGTGACATCCTTGCCAACACCGAACCGTAACCTCGATTCCTCACTTTTAATTTTTTTATACCGCTCACCGCGCATAACATGCCAATATGCGATAGTATAAGAATTTCATCTTACTGCTGAATCACTAATAGGGTATACACTTTATCATATAGAAACCTTTTACTTAACTCATTCCAAGAGAACCATAGCAACACGCGAGTGAATTCTCTGTCGCGCCACCTTTTTTCCCTTTTGACGGGGAAGTCCAGGTTTCGACATTCATGGGGGAAATAACTCGTTTCCTTTTGGGATTTGGGTATTTGAAGAGTCGCCAACTAACGGATTATGGTGCGTTAGGGCACCTTGAGAATTTAACTCATGGACTAGTTTGCATTACCAGAGATTTAGGGTAAGGGCTCGAAATAACTTTGAGGGGAAGGTGTTAGGCACCCCTCGCAGTCCACAACGGTGGGTCCCGACCTAACTTAAACTATGTGAATTAGTCATTTTAACAAATAAACAGTTTTAACATGTACTTGCAAGTAAATGCATGTTTTGACTTTCTAATCATATGTATGATTCAAGTAATGAAACAAGAGAAAAGCTTGAACAAGTTGCACTTATATAAAGAAAAGTAAATTTATTTAAACAACGGGAGTTGGGAAAGAGGGGTCCTAGGTTGGTTAGCCTACAGGATCATACCGACACAATGCCCGGTAATCACTCTTCAATGAGGGGCTACATGTGACATTAGCGCGTAGTCATTATATCCTTACTACCCAATTCCCTCCCCTTGGTCATAGCCTAAAGCGTTCTACCAACCTTAAGAGATATCCTATACACGCACTACCCGTCCCTTTCTTGTGGCTCTGAAGGTATTTAGGACCTCTAATTTGGTTAGTTCTAGACCATCCTAAGGTATTTGAAGGAGAAAAGTCTAAGCGTCAATCAAAACAATTAGGACTGCATTTAAAGAGGGAACAATTAAAGGCTCACATTTTTACCTCCACAAACAGAACAACTAAGTGCACGTCTCAAATAACAGTTTCAGGGATTTAAGAGAAAAACCTTAGAGCATGATATCTAGGTGAGCAGAGAGTATACAATATTGAATTAGGACCAAAGTGTCAAAGAACTAAATCCTACTTGCCTATTGATTCTTTTAAACCTGTTGAATGTGAGTAGTCTCAAATAACAAGGTGTAGTTTTATAGTTTACAGGGTTTTAGTCACCCTACAGTCTTGCCTAAACGCGTAATAGTGATATCATAGGAGCATGATATCTATTATTGATTAAGAATGCAACGAAACAACAACCAATTTTTTTAACGGCAGTTTAGATCCGATAGGCATGTTCTCTAGTAATATTAATTAAGGCAGCATTGAAAACTTATTAAAGGAGCAGGCAGATTAATTAACTAAACAGATTCAGAATAAACATGAATTAAATTAATTTTCTAACCAAACCGGTTTTAAGTCCTATAGGCATGATTTCTAATCAAACATAATGTGAAGCAAGCAGAATTCATTTGACCAAAGTGAAACCCCTATAGGCATGATTTCTATTAAAGCTGATTTTAACTCATATAGGTATGGTACCTAATTATTAAAAACTGATTTAGATCCTATAGGCATGATTTCTAATTGCGTGGAAGTAAAGCAAATAGAATTTATTTAAACCAAAGCAGATCCTATAGGCATGTTATCTAACAAACACATTTGAATCAACAAGGACCATATAGGCATGGTATCTACCCAACTTTACCCACAGTATATAACTACCATCTCTTTTTACTAGTCACCCCACTGTTTGTTTAAAATAATTATTACAGACCAGTGAATTGAATAAAAATACATAAATATGACAGAAATTAATTTATAGGGAGCCTAAGGTAGGCCCAAATGATTTCCAAGCCTCCAGTAGTCTCAAATACCAAAGTTCCATAGCCAATTTCATGTCTAGGTGTGTCAGAGTTCCCTAAGGACCTCAAGGATCCTGGGTAGTGCTCACACCTAAACCTTTCTCAAATAACACCTAATTATTGTGCAGTGTGGAAGTGCCAGCCCTGATATACCAGAGTTCAAAGATATCTCAAGGGTCTCTAAGCAGTACACATACCAGAGGGGCAGGACCTAGTATTCTAGGAGTAAATGAAAGTGCATAATGGTTTGAAAGAGTTTAAAAGAAAGGTCTTAGGACTGAAAAGAACTTCTAAAAACCATTAGTGATAAAACAGTTTAAGGAAAGTGTAAAGAAACAATTTTGCAATTAGAACACAAGTCATAGAACAAACAGTTTTAGGGAGTACTTTGGCAAGCAACCTTCACACAAGGGAAAAGGGATTGGGAACATAGAGAGTACACCTTAATGGAGCACCCAAACAACAGGATACATAGAGTTTTGAGGGGGTTCTATAAGACTAGTAGGTAGAATGCATGCAGCAAAGATCACAACAGAAACATGTTGAAGCCATTCTAGGAAGAGTAATGAACTTAACAGGAGTAAGGCAGAACACGCAAAGACTTAGATGGGTATGCTAGGCAAGTATTAACAGGTGAAGGCATGCTAATTACACAAAGGCAAAGTCTAGGCATGCTAGATAAACAATAGTCAGTCAAACAGGCTTAGTTTTATATGTAGACATGTTAAACAAGATAGCAAACAAGCAAGTAAAGTGGAAACATGCAAATTACAAATTTGAATAGGCAGTATTAGGCATACTGGGTAAGCAGTAAACAGGGGCAAGAATGGACTCATGCCATATGGACTAAAGTAGTAAGTAAACACATAGGTTTGATTCTTAAAAATTAATCAGAAGCATACCTAGTCAAAGAATGAAAAACATAAGATGTGAGAAAGGTATTATGCAATTTCCAGCCTTGGCTTGCAGCCGGCTAGAACAACAGAGATCACAAGTAGCAAGGAGAGCAGAGAGAGCCTTTGTAGAGTGTAAAAGTGGTAGTTTTGAACTATTGTTCATGTCCAGAAGTTAAAATAAGAGGGAGTTTATATAGTAATCAAGAGTTAAACAAAATAAGGTAAGAGGTCAAATATGTAGCAATTAGGGAAATTCACAGAATCAGTCACACACGTAAAATCAGTAAATCTCCCTCTTAATCAAGGGATAATCAATCAACGATAAAAGCATGACAAATATTTAAGGAAGGGAATCAAGTAAGGCATGGGTATAGAGTATGTAATTAGGGGTGAATGAACATGAGTTCAATTAAGGAAATAATTGGCAAGAATCAGTAAATAACAAATAAGGCAAAAGAAAACTAATTAAGGCAAGGAGTTCAATCAAACCGAGTAGAGCAGTAAGAATCAAAGGTTTTGTTAAGGAAAAGAGTTTCAATCAAACCAAAATAAGAACTTCAAAATAGTCCAGGGTTTAAGAGAAAATCACAAAAAGAGTAACCAAATATTGCAGACAATCCAAACAGGCAAGGAAGGAATAGTCAAGGCTCAACACATAGTTTTTTAATGAAGCAAATTGGTAAATCAAAATTCAAAACAACCCTGATTTAAAGAGAAAAATATTGGTTTACCATGAATAGTCGAAATGAACATAGACATATAGAGTCAGTAGACAAGTTGAACCAAGAAACTTCGTAGAGGTATATTAGGATAAGAAAATCACAAGACATCTAATTGGCTAAAGAAAAATCACAGAACCAAAGCAAGGACAAAGTCAGTACACAAGTAGCTCAGAAACCCAACAAAAAAAGGCCGAAAATTAGGGCTTTTAGTATAAACGAGTTAAGGTTAGAGCAAACCTAACGAAATTGGTTAAAACATATAGGAAATAGAAGATTAAACACTCAAAATTATCAAATGTTTTGGATAAAGAAATTTCCGGAAACCATAGTTTAGAGAAAATGAAAAATCATTCGAAAATCAGATGATTCTTGTAAAAAAAATCAAAAGGTTCTTGTAAAACTCATATGAAATAGGTCCAAAACATCTCAGATCTGTATAGATCTAAGAAGTTCAGAAGGAAGAAATTAGGGTTTTGAGAAGAACAACACAGAGGTGAAAAAGCAAGCTTAGAAACCCATAGATATAGGAAGATCTTACTCAGAATCAAATCGGAACAACTTGAAACATGCGAGAAAGGTCCATAGATGCAAGCGGACTGACCCTGGTCCCTCGAGGACCTTAGAGATGGCAATACCAATGTAAGAAAGGTCATTAGAGGCCTGATGGTGGTGGGGAAACTCCATGAAAGGCAGCAAATGACCGGTGATGTGGGTAAATTACGGTTAGGGCTTGGGAGCTTTTGGAGAGGAAAGGGATTTTAGGGCGGCGATTGGTGAGAAATGGTCGGGTTTTGGGGGGTCATTTGGTTAAAAAAGGAAAGGGTTAACTGTGGCCGTTGATATCTATGATCAACGACCGAGATTAAATGAGATTGGGCCCAGGTCAGGCATTAAGTTTTGGGCTGGGTAGGTTTAGGTTAAAAATTAGGTTGGGTATTGGGTCAAATTTGAATAAAAATAGGGCCAGATTTTAAATAGCTAATTTTAATAACTAAATAATTATAAAACATAATAAGTAAATACCAAAAATATCTTTGTATACTAAAATGATTTAAAATAGTTATTTAACATTTTAAAAATATAAAAGACCATTTTATGCATAAATAATATAATTATACATTAGTATGGGCTATTATTGCAAAGATGTGCAATTTAGCCTAAAAATGTAAATGTAATTACAAAAAATGTGCTAAAATATTTAAACACTATGTTGACATAAATAATGAATTTAGATGGCTATTATTGGAAATAAATTGATTTGGAGCTTTTAAAACTATGGAAAAATTATAAAATAACTTATGCATGCTTATAACTGCATATGTACGTGTTTAAAATCTCTGAGGAAAAATTGGGTATCAACAGCTGCCCCTCTTTACCCGGGAAGGTTGAAAAAGTTTTCGGGTAAAGAAATGACGACCAATTTGTGGGGTATTTTTGAAAGATAGAGGCCGGATCCGGTCTTGAGTTGCCTACTCCCTGGTTTTACAGGAATCATGCCATGTGTAATTCTAGATTCATTGGCGGAATATACCGATGAAGTCATTGCAAGAACGGACACGAGATGCAAAAGCGGTTATGGTGAACAGTTAGGTTTGAGGTAATTTGAAGGAACTGGAGCGAGGTTGCTCATGCTAGGATAGCGGTTGCTTGCTGGTCACCCGCAGATAAAAAGATGCCACAAACATGTATTTGTGAGAAAATTTAAACATGATGCAGATTTCCTTTGGACCATGAAGTTGTCTTCGGACGGTTTAAGGATGACTTCCTCAGACCATGCTGTCTTGGGCCATGAATTATTTAGTGCGAGATTCATAGGCCATGAAATGATGTTCTCGGGCCATGAAGATGATGCCTCCGAACTATAATGCCTTTGAATAATGATACGCAAATTTGAGGGATCCTCAGGCCATGGCATGGTATCTTCCGGCTATGAGGATGATGCCTTTTAGACTATGACGCCTTTGGATGCAGTAATATGGTATTACCAAGACAAGGCTTAGTCTTGTGAAATAAAGGGCAGAGCTTAGCCCAATTGAAAAGCAAATAGATAGTACTAGAATAAAGCAATGTTTATGTAAGGAGGGATAATGCTTAGTCCTATGCAAATATGGAGGCAGAGATTAGCCTCATATAGGTGTGGAGGCAGGGATTAGACTCATGCAGGTATGAATGCAAGGATTATCCTCATGCAGGTATGGAGGCAAGGATTATCCTCATGCAGGTATGGAGTCAGGGATTAGCCTTATGCAGGTATGAAGGCAAAGATTAGCCTTATGCAGGTGTGGAGGCAGAGATTAGCCTTATGCAGGTATGGAGGCAAGGATTAGCCTCATGTAGGTATGGAGGCAAGGATTAGCCTCATGCAAATATGGAGGCATGGATTAGCTTCATACAGATATAGAGGCAGGGATTAACCTCATGCAGGTAGGGAGGCAGGGATTAGCCTTATGCAAATATGGAGGCAGGGATTAACCGCATGCAGATAGGGAGGCAAGGATTAGCCTCATGCAAATATGGAGGTAGGGATTAGCCTCATGCAGGTATGGAGGCAAGGATTAGCCTCATGCCGATATGGAGGCAAGGATTAGCCTCATGCAAATATGGAGGCAGGGATTAGCCTCATGCAGATATAGAGGCAGGGATTAGCCTCTTGCAGATATGGACGGGGATGAGCCTCATGCAGGTATGGAGACAGGGATTAGCCTCATGTAGATATGGAGGTAAGGATTAGCCTCATGCAGATATGGAGGCAAGGGTTAGCCTCATGTAAGTATAGAGATAGGGATTAGCCTCATGCAAATATGGAGGAAGGGATTAACCTCATGCAGATATGGAGGCAAGTATTGGCCTCATGAAAGTATGGAGGCAAGGATTAGCCTCATGCATGTATGGAGGCAAGGATAAGCCTCATGCAAATATGGAGGCAAGGATTAGCCTCATGCAGATATGGAGGCAAGGATTAGCCTCATGCAAGTAAAGAGACATGGATTAGCCTCATGCGGGACAAGGCTTAGTCCCATGTAAAAAGTGGGTAGCAAATAAGAGTATTATATTTCTTAGCTAGACATATATTCGGTGTCTGACAGCCGGATTGATAGTGAATTTGCTTTGTGTATACATGTTTGTGAATGCTATTGCTACGTCAAATGTGCCTGCGTTCAAAGAAAAATTGTAAGTTTTGTGAGGGGAGGTTGGTTCGAGCTTCTGTCTACTGGCCTTGCTTTGTTCTGTTCTGAAGGCCTTATTTGAGTTTCCCTGGGTAATACCTGACTGTTATGAAAATAGAGTTTTTGAAAATATACGATTATTGATAAAAATAGAGTTGTTTTAGAAACGTATTGAAATATCGGGTAATTTTAGATGAACTAGTGACTGTAACATATTTCAGAGTCATTGCAGCTTCCTCATGTTAGAATTTTGAGGGTCCTCCTTAAAATTTTGCCCCAGTTTGGTAGATGATCCCTCAGCCATTTGCGAGTAACGAGACTTGTCGACCCTTCCTCGGAATTTTGAGAATCCTTCTCAAAATTCTGCCCTAGTTTCTTAACCGATTTTTGACCATTTGGTAGATGTTGGTATTGGCTGGACTTGCTCTGGAATTTTGGGGGTCCTTCTCAAAATTCTGTCCCAGTTTCTGACTTTGGGAAAAATGGAAATTTTATTATGATATGACCGAACCCATAAGGCTGCTTACGTATCCCCTCTTAAATGGGAATCAGGTCAAGCGTAGTTCAATTATATCACATGAAAAACGTAAATAATTTAAGCATAGTATATTTTGACTGCGTATGAATTGATTGATTTTGGCCAAATTTCTCCGTCCATATCTGCGTGTATGAGTGCTCCTCTTGTCAGCACCCTATGGACCATGTAAGGACCTTGCCAATTGGGAGAGAATTTTCCTTTGGCTTCATCTTGATGTGGGAAGATCTTCTTCAATACCAGCTGTCCTGCACAAATTACCTTGGTTTGACCCTTTTGTTGAAAGCTCTGGACATTCTATTCTGATAAAGCTGACCATGACATACTGTGTTTATTCTTTTTCCATCGATAAGGACCAATTGTTCATAGCAGCTTTTTATCCATTCTGCATCGCTGAGTTTTGGCTTGCTGTATAATCCTTAAAGAAGGAATCTCTACCTCGGCTGGGATGACAGCTTCGGTACCATAAACCAGCATGTAGGGAGTTGCCCCGGTTGATGTGTGAACCGTGATGCGGTATCCCAACAAAGCAATGGATAGCTTCTCGTGCCATTGTTTGTGGTTTTCTACCATCTTTCTTAGTATCTTCTTG
Source organism: Nicotiana sylvestris (assembly GCF_000393655.2). NCBI lineage: Eukaryota > Viridiplantae > Streptophyta > Magnoliopsida > Solanales > Solanaceae > Nicotiana > Nicotiana sylvestris. The sequence continues at coordinate 120,134,236 of NC_091065.1, forward strand.
ATGTTTTTGGTGGTGGCTTCTACAACTCCATTCATCTAAGGTCTATAAGCTATGAAATTCTTGTGTTTGGTTTTGAAAGTTTCGAGATTGGTGGCATTATTAGTAACAATGGACTTGGGAACTCCGAATCGGCAAACAATACGATCTTTAAAAATTTGCGACGACTTTCTTGGTCACAGCTTTGTAAGATGTAGCCTCTACCCATTTTGTGAAGTAATCAATGGCCACTAGAATAAACCTGTGCCCATTTGAAGCAGTGGGCTCGATTGGACCAATGACATCCATTCCCCAGGCGGCGAATGGCCAAGGTAAGGTTGTTTCATTGAGCCCGTTTGGCGGTACTTTTATCATATCGGCATGCACTTGACATTAGTGGCATTTGCGGACGTACTGGAAGCAATCTATTTCCATGGTCATCCAAAAGTAACTGGCCCTGAGTATTTTCTTGGCTAAGACAAAACCATTCATATGCGGGCCGCAGGTCCTAACATGTATATCCTGAAGTAGTTTAGAAGCTTCCTTTGCGTCGACACATCTTAGCAATCTCAGATCAGGAGTTCTTCTATACAAGTTTCCTCCGTTGTGGAAGAAGTAATTGGACAATCTCCCAAGTGTGCATTTCTGAGTGTGGTTTGCATGCTCCGGATACTTTCCTTTCGCCAAATACTCCTTGATGTCTTGGAACCAAGGTATTCCATCTGTTTCTTCTTCAATATGAGCACAATACGCCGGTTGATTATGGATTCTTACTGGGATGGGATCAATGAAATTCTTATCTGGATATTGTATTATAGATGACAAGGTAGCCAATGTATCGGCAAACTCATTCTAAATTATGAGTACATGTCGAAACTCTATCTTCGTGAACCTTTTTCTCGATTCCTGTACATGATGCAGATATGGCAATATCTTGGAATTCTTGGTGGCCCACTCTCCTTGTACCTGGTGCATAAGTAAATCCGAATCACCGATTACCAACAACTCCTGAATATTCATGTTGACTGCTATATTGAGTCCTAGTATGTAGGCCTCATATTCTGCCATGTTGTTGGTGCAGGGAAATCTGAGTTTAGCATATACCGGATAATGTTGACCGGTTTCTGATACAAAAACTTCTCCAATTCCCACTCCTTTGAAATTTGCATCTTCGTCAAAAAACATCGTCCAACCGTCGTATGTTTCGGTAATGTCCTCTCCTATGAATGACACCTCTTTATCAGGAAAATACATTTTCAAGGGTTCGTATTATCCTCCCATCGGATTTTCAATAAGATGATCTACCAATGCTTGCCCTTTGATCGCCTTTTGAGTTACGTAGACGATATCGTACTCACTCAACAATATCTGCCATTTGGCTAACTTTTCAGTCGGTATGGGTTTCTGAAATATATACTTTAAAGGGTCCATCCTGGATATGAGGTATGTAGTATAGGCACAGAAGTAATGCCTCAACTTCTGGGCCATCCAAGTCAAAGCACAGCAAGTGCGTTCTAGCAGAGAGTACCGTGCTTCGTAAGGTGTGAACTTCTTACTCAAGTAGTATATGACTTGCTCCTTTCTTCCTGTCTCGTCATGTTGTCCCAGAACACATCCAAAGGCTCTATCTAATACAGATATATAGAGCAGCAAAGGCCACCCTAGCTCTAGCGGGACCAAAACTAGTGGTGTGGATAGGTACTCCTTGATTTTGTCGAAAGCTTTCTGACAATCCTCGGTCCAGCTTGTCTCGGCATCTTTCCTCAGCATCTTGAAGATAGGTTCACATATGACTGTGGACTATGTTATGAAGCGACTGATATAGTTGAGACGTCCTAGGAAGCTCATCACGTTTTTTTGCTCATAGGTGGCGGTAATTCCTTAATATCCTTGACTTTAGATAGATCCAGATCGATCTCTCGACGACTGACAATGAATCCCAGTAACTTTCCTGCGAGAACCCCGAATGCACACTTTGCGGGGTTCAGTTTCAAGTTGTACCTCCTTAAATTATCAAAGAACTTTCTCAAGTCTGCTATGTGATATGTGGCCCTCTTGGATTTGATAATGACGTCGTCCACATACACCTCTATTTCTTTGTGTATCATATCATGGAAGATGGTTGACATTTCTCTCATGTAGGTAGCCCCGGCATTCTTGAGACCAAATGACATCATCTTGTAGCAGTATACCCCTCATGGTATAATAAAAGCGGTTTTCTCCGCGTCTTTTTCGTCCATCCAGATCTGGTGATAACTCGCAAAGCAATCTACAAAGGATTGGAGTTCATGCTTGGCGCAATTGTTGATCAGGTTGTGTATATTTGGCAGTGGGGAGTCGTCTTTAAGACTTGCTCTGTTTAAGTCCCAATACTCAACACATACTCTGACTTTCCCATCTTTCTTCAGTACTGGCACAATGTTAGCTAACCATGTTGGGTACTCAACAACCCTGAGAACTTTGGATTTGATCTACTTGGTAACTTCCTCCTTGATCTTTAGGCTCATATCTAGTTTAAACTTTCAGAGTTTCTGCTTTACCGGCGGACACATGGGATTAGTAGGCAACTTGTGAGCCACTATGGACGTGCTCAAACCAGTCATGTCATCATATGACCATGCGAAAATGTCCTCATATTCCTTTAGAAAATGGATGTACTCCTCTTTCTCTGTTGGCGATAAGTGAATGCTGATGCGAGTATCCTTGACAGTCTCGGCGTCCCCCAAATTTACTGTTTCGGTCTCGTCCAAGTTGGACTTAGGCTTATTCTCAAAATTTTCAACTTCCCTTACAACTTCCTCAGGTATCACGTCTTCTTCATCCGAATCACTATTCTCATGTTACGTTGCCACATTACATGTCACAGTCACTACTTCATTAAGAAAAGTAAAAATAATGTTGTAGAAAAAAATATGAAAGATAATAATAAATAATAAAGAGCAATGCATTAATACCTAAAACATCCAAACAAGTATGGCTCGATAAATTGAGCATTTATTTTGAAACAAGTGAATCTTTAAAACAAATTACTGGAAATCTTAAATGCCTAGAATGGCTATAGGAATAAAATCTGCCAAGCTACCCAGGGACTCGGCGGGCCCGAGATGGTGTGGCGGCCTAGTTCCTGAGAACAGCTCCCTTCTCTACAATCTGAATGGTGAGGCCTTCTTTATCTTCCTCCTCAATTATTGCACTGCAGTCCATGTCTTCATCCTCCAAGAACAGATTCCTCAGCCCCGCTAACGTTTTTTCTTGTGTAGTTCCCCATATTGTATCAGCTTGGTGAAAAGTCTGATCCAAATGCGGCACAGGTTGCTCGAGAGTGTAATAAGGTCCATACCATGGGGGCGACCAACCATTATACTCCTTCCATGTATATTGGTATCCGAGCCTGAAGGTAGTACCATGACGCTTCAGCTGTATCGGTTTGGTAATACCCTCGAGATTATTTCCAAGCCCTTTGCCGGGTTCATACCCAGACCACGCTAGTATACTTTTTATTTTGCTGCTCCACTATTTGTCCTTTTCGACGGCATTGACATGTTTTATATGATGGTAGGTTTCCCCTCCTAACCTTCTTCTGTTTCCAATAACTGGGATGGTTTGACTGGTATAAATGGGGTTACTCCTATCTCCGTGAATGATCACCTCCTGATGGTTCCATTCAAATTTTACAGCTTGGTGTAGCGTGGAATCCCCAGCCCCAGCGGCATATATCCATGGTCGGCCCAGCAGAAGATTGTATGAGGCTGATATGTCGAGCCCTTGAAATTCAACGTCGAACCAAGTTGGCCCCATCTGCAGACAAAGGTTAATTTCCCCAATCGTGGCCCTTTGGGACCCATCAAAAGCTTTCACATTCATGCTCCCTGCCCGTATTTCATGGAAACCTTTGCCCAATCTTTTCAGAGTATCCAACGAATAAATATTGAGGCTTGAACCTCCATCAATCAAGACCCTGGAAATGAACTTGTCTTCGAATTGCACTGTGATATGCAATGATCTGTTGTGATTCAACCCTTTAGGTGGAAACTCATCTTCGTGAAGATTATCTTATGACTTTCCAGCACCTGCCCTACCATATTGGTCATCTCTCCGCAAGTGATATTGTTGGGTACGTAGACTTCACTCAACACCTTCATCAAAGTATTCTTATGTGCCTCTGAATTTCGCAATAGTGACAGTATGGATATTTGAGCTGGGGGTTTGTTCAAATGATCAATGATGGAATATTTCCTTGCTTGCACTTTCCTCCAAAGGTCATCTGGTCATGTTTCAATGACAGGCTGCTTGGCAGTAGCATCCTTACTTGGTCCTCCCAAGTGTTCATGTGTGTAGATTCTCCCGGTCCTGGTCATTCCTTATGCAACATCGAATTCCTCCAACTTTGCCTTTCCTTTTCGCCTAGCCTCAGCAACATAATCCCAAGGTATTGTCTTTAAGTCGAAAGGAGGTGTGGTTGATACTATCATTGTGAAAGGTATGACCACTTCTACTTCAAATGGAGTAGGGGTGGCTGCAGGTGGAGCTAACTCAAACTCAAATGGAACTGATGCAGTTATCTCAACTTCAATCGGTGACTGAGTCTATAATATAATGGGAGTAAGTGTGACTACAAGCTTAAAGTCACCGACTTCTCGAATAAGCCCAATTGACCCTTCCGGATCCCATTCCTCAGCCATTTCTATCACATGTATCCCGCCACCCCTATGATCAGGGAGGGGGTTATTGCAGACATTGGGTGCAGCTTCATTTGCATGTATAACCTTGTTGTTAATCAACGTCTAGATATTGCCTTTCAATGTTCGGCACTCGTTAGTGGTGTGCACTTTCATACCAGAATGGTATGCACAGGTTTTGTTTGGGTTGACCCATTGGTATGGATTCTCTAATGCCATAACAGGAATAAGGGTGACATAACCAACGGCTTTCAACCTTTCATACAGTTGGTCGATGGGTTCGGCAATAGCGGTGTACTGTCTAGGTGGCTTGTGGTCAAAGTTTGGTCGTGGTCTTGGAAAATTTTGGAGCTGGAGGTGATTGGAAATGAGATGGTTGGGAATTATAGGTATGATAGGCAGTGGCTGGTTGGGAATATCTGGGAGATGAGGGTTGATATGTGGGTGGTGGTGCTTGGTATATGGGTGGTGGTGTCTGATATGTGGGTGGAGGTGTTTGATATGTAAGTGGAGATTTCGGGCCTTAAGCTACCATTAATGCCCCAACGTCTCTTTTCTTTGACATGCCGCCTGATTGTAACGCATTGTTTGTGGCCTGTAATGCCTCAAAATTTGTTACTATCCCGCTTTTGATGCCTTCCTCGATTCTTTCCCTAAGCTTGATAATATTAGAGAATTTATGGTTTTCAATAACCATTAATCTTTCATAATACTGCGGATCCTGTGCCCTGACGAAGAATTTGTTCATCTGTTCCTCGTCCAAAGATGGCCTAACCTTGGCTGCTTTCGACCTCCAATGAGTAGCATACTCGCGGAAGGTTTTGGTAGGTTTCTTCTTAAGATTTTGGATGTAAACAATATCTGGTGCATTCTCTGTATTGAACCTGAACTGGTCCATGAAATCCGATGTCATACTCACCCAATTGGACCATTTTTAGGGATCTTGACTGATGTACCAGGACAAAGCATCTCCAGTAAGGCTTCTCATAAAGAGTTTCATCCGGATCTTTTCGTCTTTCCTGACCCCGACCAGCTTGTCACAATAGGTCCTAAGATGAACCCTAGGATCACCTACACCGTCAAACATTTCGAACTTGGGAGGTTTGTATCCCTCCGACAGTTCTACATCTAGCTGTATGCATAGGTCTTCATAGTCTAAACCTTCTATTCCCTTGCCTCCTTTGACACCCTGAACTCGACTCGTCAACTTTTTGAGTTCTTCAACCATGTTTTTAATGAGCAGGTCCTTCTCGGAGGATTCTGGAGTATAGGATATTTGTTGGATAGTGTGAGGCACGGTTTCCACGTATATGCGATTGTTTTGGTGATTGCCCGGTGCCTGGGTGTAATGGTGGTCGTTGGTGTCACACCTCCTTTTTTACCTACACCCCGCAAGGGGTGTAAAGGAGTTTTTCCAATTAAAGGACAATCGGAACGGGATTTAATTATTAATTATTCAGAGTCGCCACTTGAGATTAATGGTGTCCCAAGTCACCGGTTGAATCCCGAACCGAGGAAATTTATGACTCTGTTAACAGTCCGCGAACCAGAAATCCGAGTAAGGAATTCTGTTAACCCGGGAGAAGGTGTTAGGCATTCCCGGGCTCTGTGGTTCTAGCACGGTCGCTTAACTGTTGTATTTTATCTGATTTTAATACATGCTAACTTATGTGCCCTTTTATTTAATTTTGAACTGCTTTTATTATAATTATATTCTAGAAGAATTGCGACGTCGTGAAAACGCGTTTTGAACCACGTCGCAATCAATACACCCGTGGTTGTTGACATATTTCGACTTCATCGAGATTTGGATTTGGGTCGCATCAATGCGCACCCGAGTTTAATAAAGTAATTTAACTAAATAGTGCCTAAAGATGCTAACGTAGTACTATTTTGGGGAAAAACCATGAAGTTCGCTAAACGGCTATCCCAAATTCTAATTATTTGAAAGAAAGAAATAAATGAGGGCCATGAGTGTTGGGATTTTATTCGGCACGGCACACCCCGAACTATTAAACCGAATCAACTAGCAGCCTAAGCAAACCCATTTTTGGTTATTAATCCAACCACAGGAAGCTAACGTCAAAGTGGTCATTTACAATATCTCAACAGATGCATAGTAGTTACCAGTAAGCGAGACAAAGAACAATATGATATGCTACAATAGATTCCACCATATACAGTTGAGGAACTGAGTACATAACTTCAAGAATGAAAATAAGGTAAGGTTATGCAACAATTCAACTAGCTGATGTGAAAGAAATGGTAATTTGTTTCATCACAAGACACTAATCTAAATGCAGTTGGCTCTAGTCCGTCAGGTTAATGGACAATTGCAAAACAGGCTGCACTATATCTACACAGGTAAACTAGACTTGAATTAGCTCTTCCAGTGCCATGGTTAAAGACATCATCAGTGTGTGTTGAGCACCTCAATAAAATGTAAGCTAATGTAAACAATATGTTCATTATGTTACTCCTACACCACAGCAAATAGCTCGCACAGTTACAATACACTTGATGCTTATTTTAGTTGAGCATAAAACGCCTTAAAGCAGCAGAATGAGAGCAGCGATTAAAGAAGGGGAACTGCAACTACCAACTAGAGCAAACATGAAAATGACCTAAACAATCTGAAAGGAGTAAAGAGTGAGCATTGTGCATAGAGAGACGATAGTTCTAAGACTAAGACCCATGATACAGGAAAGAAAAAAAAATCTCAAAAGTAGTCGTCCTTATGTGGACGCTAAATGTCCACAAAGCAGGAAAGACACCTGAAACCTTCAAATTCGCCACTGCCTTATCATGGAGGTGGTCAGATTTCAACAACAAATGCATGGGGAAAGCTAGTTCAAGCAGGTCAGAGAAGCAACATAGGAAAAACTATTTCAGACTCGAACTTGACGGAACCAAACCAACATAGTCGCGAAAATCACAAATGAGCAGATTATCGACTCGCCATTCATTTAACGGTCATGTAACAAGTTAAATTCCAGCTGGGATTTATCAAAAACCACATAGGTCTCACTTTCAAGAACAGACCTGGTTAACCAATTGATAGACACGCGAATGGTCTCAAATCTCATAAATAAAGACACTAACTCGACTTCTATCAAACATATCGAAGCAGAGGTGAAATGCTAAGCGTGATCTTAATATAGCAGCCATTTCAATCTCCCTAGGATCATGTGATTTAGACTTTGATCACGGCAAAATCCAAGCACAGCATGCTCTGCTCGTTTCGAAGACAAGAACAGAACGATTTAGACATCGATGAGCAAGCATACGACCCTGAACAGATAACTGGAAACACTCGTACCAGAGAGTCGGATAACCAAGCGAAAGACCATGTGAGTATACATGAGGCAGAGCAGAACAGAACAATGAGTGTAAGATTCGAACAACAAACGATATGTCAAACAGCACTACCAAATGCGAACTGAAACTGAAAGCCAACTTCAAATTCAACCTCTAATGGAATTAGTCAAAAAATTACTTCTATAAATGGATTTCCATGGCTTTTATCGTATTTTCAATCAACATCCAAACCGACATAAGAAAAAAGAAAGAGATTGAACCTGATTGCGCGAAGCTTTGATTAATTTCGTTTGGACTTCAATACAAACGAATTCGGCCTTTGAATTGGGAGTGACAACAGCTGAAATTTTAAACTCCTTTTAATAACTATATACTCGACAATACACCCTTTGATTCCAAATCCCGTCGAGGTTCAATGGCGAAGCAGCAGAGCAACTATAGAAACAGAGTCGACAAAATCGAAGCTCATGAACAGTTAGTAGACCTCAGTTCATTTTCCTTCGAGTTCAAAACCAAGCTCATCAGTGAAGACTCAGAAATTTTTTTGATTTTTTTTAAAATATAGAGAACGAAGAAACAAATCAGATTAAACACAAAACCACAACAGATTTTTTTTTTGTATTTTCTTTACAGACTAGAACCAAACTAAAATTCAATCGAAAAGAAGAAGAAAGACCATTGTTTCTTAACCCTCCGTTTTCTGCTCCAAAAAATTCCCCCCTTCACAAATCGGATTCAGTCTTTTTATGAAACGAATCCCTGATGAATGTGGGGCTCGGATTGAACGAAATCAATCCAATGCCTCACATTCATCCAACAAATCGTCTCTAGGACCTTCCAATCGCGTGCCTCATCTCAAAATCGAGCGAGTGAACAGAAACGAATCTTGGCATCAGAAAATCCGTTAGCAACCGCAAGAGGATAGGTAGAGGGACGCGTGGGTTAGGCCTTGATGCTCACTCGCGTGAATTTTGACGATTTATTGGGACGGATTTGAGGCCTGGATTGCGTGTTCTTCAAGGGTGAAGAACAGTCGCGGAGGGGTGATTTGGGATTAGGGGTCTGTGGGTGTGACTGATGGATTTCCTGTGGGTATATGGGCGGGTCGGGTCATGGGCAAGGAGGGGTGATTTGGGCTGGGGTTGGAATGGGTGTTGATTTTGGGCTGGGATCCGTTTGGGCTGGGGGTTTTTAAGAACGGATTTGGCCCAGATTTTGGGTCTTTTTAAGACCACCTATTTTACTCTTATTTTCTTTTCTCTTTTATTTCCTTTTTCTCATTTTAATTTTTTTTTATAATTTTTATAAAGATGTAAAACTAACATGAAATCCTAATTATTTCAAAACAAAGACTAATTAATTCCTAAAATTGCTTTAAAAAACTATTTCATGACAAATTCATTAAAATGCAAAAGTGAACTAATTTTGTGATTTTTCATGTTTTGTTCTAAACAAATTAACCCTTAATTGATACTAAAATATAAAACTAAAACCTAAATGCAAAAATGCATATTTTTGTATTTTTGTATAAATTAAAGTGCGACAATTATCAAAGAAGTGACACCGAAATGCACAAAAATTGTAAAAATAAAGAAAAATTATTTTGTTGGAACTTTTGGGAATTATTCATATATAGGTCAAAAATCACGTGCTCACAGCTTCCCCTCTTTGCTCGGAAACACGAAAGGTTTTCGGGCAAAGATAAGTGAGCAAATACGAGCGATTTTTGCCCGTTCGAATATTCCGTTGTGAAGCATTTTTTTTAAAAAAAAGTTTGACCGTATCCTGCTTCAGAGGTTGCCTACATATCCTAGGCTAAACAGGAATCAGGTCAGTGTAGTTCTGGAATGACCGGTAGCTGGGACTACCGGGAGCTGTGATTTCACTGCGATTGCTGTTGCTGCTGCTTGCTGACTTCCCTTATTACACCGTGTAAAAATAAAAGAAGTTAGACTAAGCTATGAACTATGAATTACAAAAGTCCTATCTAGATTCTTCAAACTTGCTCTTGTACTTCCTTGTTGCCTTGTTGTCTTGTGTTGCCTTGTTGCCTCATTGTCTTGTGTTTTCTCGCTAAAAATTCCCTGTTGCTATTTCAACTGGTTAACTGAGATATTATTCCCTCTCTCCAAACTGCTGAACTTGAGTAATCTTGAACTCTAATGTATTCCTCTATTATCGAGGCGGGCTCCTGACTTTGCCTACTTAAAAATTTAACGCCTCCATTCTTCAGGCGGGCACCTGATTGCTAAAATTCAAAATATGTGTCTCTGTTCTCCAGGCGGACTCCTGACTTCCCTGTTCTTCGGGCGGGTTCCTGACTTCAGAATAAACAAAGAGATTGATTGAAAACTAAAATTGAATTATATCACCTCTGTTCTCCAGGCAGGCTCCTGATTTCGACTGCTAAAATATTTAACACCTCCATTTTCCAGGCGGGCTCCTGACTTTTGAACCTAAAATTGAAACTACTCTTCTATTATTCAGGCGGGCTCCTGATTGCTAAAATTAAATTGTATGTCTACATTCTCCAGGCGGACTCCTGATTACTAAAATTAAATTATACGTCTCTATTCTTCAGGCGGACTCCTGATTACTAAAATTAAATTTCATGTATTCCTCTGTTATCCAGTCGGGCTCCTGATTGCTCCAAAACTTGAATTTAAGGTGTTACTTTTCATTGTACCAAGGTATCTTACCCGGGTATATGAACTACGTCTTATTATCCAGGAAGGTCCTGACAACTTGCACTTTATTCTAATCATGCAAACTTTGCAACCAAATTCCATTCCCCTTATGCATTTCAAAATTATCTTTGTATTTAATCAAACCGCACTTTGCGATCACACCTGATTACCGCTTGTTTTTCCTCCTTGGAGAATTCCTTCTCAACGGCTAACTTTCTGCCCCTGTTACAATCAAAGAAAATTCCGTCAGTTTAAAATGGTGGTTAGTTGATGGCCTTCTTGCTAAAAACAATCCTTCTACTGCCTTGCTTTGTGTTGACTGCCTTCCACGCACTGTCCCTGAACCGCTTGACTTTCTGACCATCTTTTAAATTTCCCAACATCCGGCGACCTAAATGTTTTACACCCATTGCTGACCTTTTGTTTAAGCTTTCGCCTTTCCCACGACATTCCCCAATCATTTCACCGATGAAACTTCCGTTAATTCCTTGTGTTCCACTTGACATCAAGTTGCTTTTGACATGCTCTGACCACGTTGTGCTTTACAATTCTAGAGACCGGTAGTGAGCTTTGAAGTCCTTTCTGCTTTCATTGACCCAGACTAGTACTGAAACATCTCAACTAGATAAAACCCTTAAAACAAAATGAAATACGATGATTTTTGAGTCAAGGATAAGAAGAATCCAAAACCAGATGGTTGTTTCGAAAAGGGAAGGAAAAGAAACTTATCTGAGCTAGACAGCTGGTACCCATGGTTATGACATGCGTTTTGAATTGATCGGCCCAATCTGTCCATATAACCGGCTTTCAATTGCCATACTTTGTTGCCCAGAACCTCCATCACTTGTTTGAATTACCCAGACCTTAACTTTGCTTTCCTGCGGTACCTCGAAATATTTTTTCACCCACAGACCTTTTGCCATTCCAACATTTTCCAACTCACTTTCGCCTCAAGGTGCCCGCGAGGGTTTTCACCAACAAGACTCTCTCGTTTATTTTCTCTCAGCTCCCGTCGCCTTACGGTGCCTGTGAAGGTTTTCACCAATAAGACTCTCTTATTTTTACTTTCGTTCTTTCTTGCTTAAACCAGAGTGTCGCCACTGATACGAATTACCGCTACCTGCTCGACCTGGCATTTCTTAGAAATTGATCAAAAGGTCTTTCTTTGGACCGTAATGTAGGCTTTTGGATTGGGTTAGAAAGAAAGGTATGAAAGGCTCAAAACAATTCAAATGGATTTTAAATTACAACTTTCGGAATCCAATTTTCACAAAAATCACAACTTCTGCCCCAATTTCTTGCTTGGGGATTTTTGGATTTCTATTTTGGTATGACTGAACCTTGGAGTAAGGCTGACTACGTACCCTTTCGGGATCAAGTCAAACGTAGTTCACTGTATTATAACTTTTGTTGTTGTGTTTTTCTTTCTTTCCTTTTCTTTATCTTTCTTTTCCCTTTTGTTTTTATCTTCTTTCTTTTCTTCTTTTCTTTTCTTTTCTTTCTTTTCCTTTTCCTTTGTTTTTCTCTTCTTTCTTTCCCTTTTGTTTTTCTCTTCTTTCTTTTATGTTCGGCACCTGTGTTTCCTGATAGTGTTGTTGATTCCGAAAGAGGGGTATGAAAAATAAGTAAGGCTCAAAGGGGATAACAAGGGATAAGAGTTTTTGGATAGCAGGACAAAACGCCTTCATCATTTCAATCTTTAAGATATGCCAAATACAAACAGGTACATTCAGAGAATAAAAGAAATCATACATAATATCTCTTGACCGCATCAGAATTGATGGCCATTTCTATACATTTTCCTTCCACATCTGTCAAATACAATGCTCAGTTAGACAACACTCTGGTTATTACAAATGGTCCCTGCCAGTTTGGGGCAAACTTTCCTTTTGCTTCAGCCCAATGAGGCAAAATCCGCCTCAGGACTAATTGCCCGACTTCGAATTTTCTTGGACGCACTTTCTTGTTGTATGCTCTTGCCATTCTTCATTGGTACAGTTGGCCATGACACACTGATGCCAATCTCTTCTCGTCAATCAAACTCAGCTGCTCAAGACGGCTTTTCACCCATTCATCATCATCGATCTCAGCCTCTGCAATGATTCGCAGGGATGGGATTTCCACTTCTACGGGTATTACTGGCTCGGTACCATATACCAATGAGTAAGGAGTCGCCCCCACCGAGGTACAAACGGTGGTGCGATATCCTAACAATGCAAAAGGCAATTTCTCGTGCCACTGTCTAGATCCTTCAACCATCTTCCGGAGTATTTTCTTTATATTCTTATTGGCTGCTTCAACCGCACCATTTGCCTTGGGATGGTACGGAGTAGAATGCCTGTGAGTAATCTTAAACTGCTCACATGTCTCCTTCATCAAATGACTATTAAGATTAGCCCCATTATCTGTGATGATTACCTTTGGAATCCCAAACCGACAGATGATATTTGAATGCACGAAGTCGACTACAGCTTTCTTAGTCACAGACTTGAACGTCTTAGCTTCCACCCATTTGGTAAAATAATCTATAGCTACCAAAATAAACCTGTGCCCATTTGATGTTGCTGGATCAATTGGCCCAATAACATCCATGCCCCACGCAACAAAAGGCCATGGTGCGGACATCGTATGTAATTCTGATGGTGGAGAATGAATCAAATCTCCATGTACTTGGCATTGATGACACTTACGCACAAAACTGATACAATCCCGCTCCATCGTGAGCCAATAATAACTCGCTCGGAGAATCTTTTTTTCTAGAACATACCCACTCATATGCGGTCCACAAACTCCGAAATGCACTTCAGTCATGATAGTTGTGGCCTGCCTTGCATCTATACATCTCAACAAACCGAGATCTGGAGTTCTTTTGTACAGCACTCCTCCACTAAGAAAAAAGCCACTTGCCAATCGCCGAATCGTTCTTTTCTGATCACCGGTGGCCTGTATCGGATATACCCCCGTTCTAATGTACTCTTTGATATCATGGAACCACGGCTCTCCATCAATTTCCTCTTCTATCACATTACAGTAAGCATGCTGATCACGGACCTGAATCTGCAATGGATCAACATAAGCCTTATCTGAATGGTGCAACATTGACGCCAAAGTCGCCAAAGCGTCAGCAACCTCATTATGAATCCTTGGAACGTGCCTGAATTCTATGGCCTGAAAACGCTGGCAAAGCTCATGCAGACACTGCCGATATGGTATAAGCTTCAAATCCCATATTTCCCATTCTCCTTGAATCTGTAGTACTAGTAAGTCCGAGTCACCCATGACCAAGACTTCCCGTACACCCATATCCACAGCTAATCTCAATCCCAATATACACGCCCCATATTCTGCCATGTTGTTTGTACAGTAGAAACGAAGCAGATCTGTAACAAGGTAATGTTGACCTATTTCCGAAATAAGTACCGCTCCTATTCCCACGCCTTTCATATTTGCGGCCCCATCAAAGAAAAGTTTCCATCCCGACTTCTCAGCTTGTTCCAATTCATCAATGTGCATCACCTCTTCATCAGGGAAATAGGTTTTCAAAGGCTCATAATCTTCATCGACGGGGTTCTCAGCCAAATGATAGGCTAATGCCTGTGCTTTCATGGCGGTCCGTGTCACATAGATAATGTCGAACTCGGTAAGCAAGATCTGCCACTTTGCAAGCCTTCCTGTGGGCATGGGTTTCTGAAAAATATACTTCAATGGGTCTAAGCGAGATATAAGGTAAGTAGTGTAAGATGACAAATAATGTTTCAACTTCTGTGCCACCCAAGTTAGGGCGCAACATGTCCTTTCCAGATGAGTATACTTAACCTCGTAAGATGTGAACTTCTTGCTGAGATAGTAGATAGCCTGCTCCTTTCTGCCCGTAACATCGTGCTGCCCCAGTACACAGCCGAATGAACTATCCACAACTGTCAGATATAGAATCAAAGGCCTCACTGGTTCTGGCGGAACCAACACGGGTGGGTTTGACAAATACCCCTTTATCTTATCAAAAGCCTCCTGACATTCATCAGTCCAATTGACCGCGACATCTTTCTTCAACAACTTGAAAATTGGTTCACACGTCGCCGTGAGCTGAGCAATGAACCTGCTGATATAGTTCAATCTTCCCAACAAACTCATCACCTCAGTTTTGTTTCTTGGAGGTGGCAACTCCTGAATAGCTTTGATCTTCGACGGGTCTAATTCAATACCCCGCCGGCTGACTATAAACCCCAACAACTTCCCGGATGGCACCTCGAAAGCACACTTTGCAGGATTGAGCTTAAGATTGTACCTGCGAAGCCTTTGAAAGAACTTTCTCAAATCTCTGACATGGTCGGATTGCTGTCTAGACTTCACGATCACATCATCCACGTATACCTCGATTTCCTTATGTATCATATCATGGAAGATGGTTGTCATGGCCCTCATATAAGTTGCCCCAGCATTTTTCAAACCAAACGGCATGACCCGATAACAATATGTTCCCCACGGCGTGATGAATGCCGTCTTTTCTGCATCTTCCTTGTCCATTAGAATCTGATGATAACCCGCATAACAATCCACAAAAGAGCCAATATCATGTTTGGCACAATTGTCGATCAGTATATGGATGTTGGGCAATGGGAAATTATCTTTTGGACTTGCCTTGTTAAGGTCTCGATAATCGACGCACACCCTGGTCTTGCCATCTTTCTTCGGCACAGGCACGACATTAGCTAACCAAGTGGGGTACCGTGTAACCTGAATGACCTTTGCCTCAAACTGCTTGGTAATCTCTTCTTTGATCTTCACACTTATGTCCGTTTTGAACTTTCTCAACTTCTGCTTGATAGGGAGGAGTGCCAGATCAGTGGGTAATTTATGAACCACCAAATCGGTGCTTAGACCTGGCATATCATTATATGACCATGCAAAAACATCTTTGTACTCATGCAATACTTTAATTATCTCCTCCTTGAGTTGTGGCTCCAGATGAACACTTATTTTAGTTTCACGCACGTTGTCTTGGTCCCCTAAATTAACTACTTCTGTGTCATTTAGGTTAGGTTTGGGTTTTTCTACAAAATGACTTAATTCTTTACTAATTTCCTCATAAGCTTCATCACTGTTACCATCCACCCCATCATCATACTCGATTTCTTGTATTATTACTTCCGAGCTAAATTGGCTTTTAAAACTGGGTTGAAGATTCCTCACGCATGTCATATCATTGATATCAGCATAAAAAGAACTGTACAAAAAGAAAAGAAAATGGAAAGAGAATTAGGGACGAAGAAAATTGCATTTCATTAAAGGTAAAGATAACAAGGTTCTAACTCATCCAAACGGACGGAACATAGCAACTGGATTACAAATCCTGAAATAATCCAGGTGACAAAAGGAAAACAAAACTCACTACCACGACTCCCTCCGAATTGGAAGAGGAGTAGCTTCCCAATTGTTGATGTTAGCACGTGGTCCGATGTACTATATATCTGCTCCGCTTGACCCTTCCCCGGCCTCAACCATGTTTACTTCAGTAAACACTCTCTCGAACACCTTATCCAAATTCCCCTCTGCCCCAATCAACGAACCTGACATCTTTGCCAATGACTGTTTCTTGCTACCCGGCCTGACGAAGGACCTGGACAAACGTGGAATAGGTTTAGGAAGAACCCAAGCTTTCTTTTTCAATTTACGGGCCCTTCTAACATCTGCCGCTGTTGGTTTGAAACCTAATCCGAAGGTGCCCAGATTTTTGGGAAGGGACACAGGTTGAATAATGCCCTGAAGTTCAGCCCCCAGACCTTTCCCTGGCACGAACCCGTTATTCAACATTTCTGATACTACCATGACAGTCGCAGCTGCCACCCTAAGACATGGCATGCTTTTACCTTCGGGCACTCTGCTTACCGGGACCGCGTCGAAGACCTGATAAACCCATGGTCCTTTATCATCTTCAGTTTCTATAAAGGGCACAATGGCATCATTCATGGCGCATGTGGGATCTTCCCCATGTAACACAATTTCTTGTCTGTCCCACTCGAATTTGACCATTTGGTGCAGCGTGGAAGGCACGGCTTTGGCCGCGTGAATCCATGGTCAACCCAACAAAAGATTATAGGATACTGCAGCATCCAACACCTGAAATTAAATAGTGAACTCGACTGGGCCAATAGTCAATTCGAGTACAATATCCCCTACTGTGTTTGTTCCCCCTCCGTCGAACCCTCGAACACAAATGCTATTTTTTCGGACTCTATCCTCATCGATCTTTAACTTGTTCAATGTAGACAACGTACAAATATTAGCGCTCGACTTGTTATCGATCAGTGCCCGAGTAACCATTGAACCTTCACACTTGACCGTCAAATAGAGAGCTTTGTTGTGTTCTGTGCCTTCCACAGGCAATTCATCATCAGAAAATGCTACCCTGTTCACTTCGAAGATTTTGTTGGCAATTGTCTCTAAATGGTTCACTGAGATTTTGTCAGGCACATGAGCCTCATTCAATATCTTCATTAAAGCTCGGCAATGCTCGTCAGAGTGAATCAATAATGACAACAACGAGATTTGGGCCGGTGTTTTTCTCAGTTGTTCAACAATGGAATAATCTTGTACTTTCATCTTTTTCAGAAACTCTTCTGCCTCTTCTTCCGTCACAGCTTTTTTGACTGGCACTGGATTGTCTTTAGCGCCCTTAGCCTTTCTCAACTCTTCGGGAGCAAAACAACGTCCCGACCGAGTTAGTCCTTGTGCTTCACAACTCTCTTCCTCAATTTCCTTTCCTTTGTATGTCACCACTACCTTGTCATATCTCCACGGTACGGCTTTGCTATCAACCATGGGTAACTGGACTATCGGTTTTATGACAACTGGTTCTACGTAAGCTCCCTTTACAACCACCACGGGTGCAGATGCTGACCCTGGTACCACTAACTTGACTAGCTCTGGCTTTTTTGCAGCCACAAATGGTCCCTTTCCCATTACCAACACTGGATTGTCTTTAATTGCTTTTAACTGAACCACTGGCCTTGCACTCACTGTCTTTTCTTTGTGCGACGGTTTCTTAGGCTCTGTCCCCTTATGTATCAGTTCGATCATATTGGCCTCATAATGCGTTGGTAACGGATTTTGGTTGATGTTTGGGGCATCTGGAGCCTGTACTTCAATACGGCGATTATCAATGAGCTCTTGTATCGCATTTTTCAACTTCCAACATTTTTCAGTATCATGCCCCGGCATCCCTGAGCAATACTCGCAGCTAACAGAGTGGTCCAGGTTTCTGGGGAGAGGGTTTGGTGCTTTGGATTCAATTGGGGTCAGCATTCCCAACTGTTTCAATCTATGGAAGAGGGCAGTGTAAGATTCTCCTAGCGGAGTAAATGTTTTTCTGTTTGGGGCCTTCTCACTTCTAAAAGCTTGGTTTGGGCGGAAGCTGGTTCCTGTTCTGTTTTCCCTAGGAGGTGGATAGGTGTTTTGTGGGTGTGGATGTGTGTTTTGGGAATTCGGTGTACGCCATTGCGAGTGCACTAGGGGCTGAGTGTAGGTCTGGGCGTGGTGGATAGGAAAGTGTGATTATGGTGGTGGATAATAGTGTTGCGGTGGGCCATATGAGGTATATTGGTAGTTTGGGTGGTGGGGTCTAGGTTGGTTGTAGTAGAGTGGAGGGTTATTGGGCCTGGACCAAGCACTAGCTTCAACTGTAGCAACTTCTTCTTTCTTCTTCTTCCCAAGCACACCACCAGTACCGCTTTGGATGGCCTGGGTGGTTGCTTTCAACGCCGAGTAACTCAAGATCTTGTTAGATTTCAATCCTTCTTCAATCATGGCTCCCATCTTTACCACTTCATTAAACGACTTTCCGACATATGTCACTAGATGACCAAAATAGGTAGGTTCCAATGTTTGCAAGAAGTAATCTACCATCTCACTCTCCCTCATGGGAGGATCAACCCTTGCAGCTTGTTCCCTCCAGCGAAAACCAAACTCTCTAAAACTTTCCCCAGGTTTCTTTTCCAGCTTCAACAATGACAGATGATCGGGGACTATCTCGAGGTTATATTGAAAATGGACAATGAATGCCTATGCCAAATCATCCCATGTATACCATCGGCCGGGGTCTTGCCTCGTGTACCATTCTAGCGCTGACCCGCTCAGGCTTTGACCGAAATATGCTATCAACAATTCATCCTTTCCGCCAGCACCTCTCATTTTGCTACAGAAGCCATGCAGATGGGCTACTGGGTCACTGTGCCCCTCATATAAGTCAAACTTCGGCATTTTAAACCCCGCAGGCAACTGGACATCAGGAAAAGGGCACAAATCTTTGTATGCGATGCTAACTTGGTTACCTAAACCATGCATGTTCCTGAAGGATTGCTCCAGGCTTTTGACTTTACGAATCACTTCCTCCTGTTCTGTATTCTTAACCGGTTTCTCAACTTCTCCCGGGATTTCAAAATGGGGAGAATAGGTATATGGCTCAGGCGCTTTGAAAGTGGGTTCGGGAGGGTAATATTGGGTGTCGTGAGATTGGAATAGCGGCTCACTGGACGATCTATGTAGTGGAGCTGGGGGAGGTGCCACAAAGACGGGAACCATGGGTGGTGGAGGGTTCTGTTTAGGGGGTGGAGCTGGGGGAGTGTATGAAGTGGTACCATAACCCTGGGCCTGATAGGGGAAAAGTGAAGATGCGTGGGGAGTGGTAGGCTCCTGAGCTTGAGCCAGGGGTGGGATGTAAGATGGGTTAGCAGGATTTAGTGGCGCCGGATGCCCCTGAGACCATGCCCGATGCATTTCAGCCATTTGTGCTTTTAATTTCCTCATCTCCTCTTTCATAGCACCCACATCTATTACCTCAACCTCATTCGAAGGGTCTACGATGCTGATTTCCGAATCCTGCCCTGTCATTTTTACTTGATCTTTCGACCGGGTGTTGTACGGGTGAGTTGCCAGAATTGCCAATCAACTAACCACCTACCTGGACTCACACATTTAGACAACCACTTTGTTAGCTATTAGGTCTTAACAGATTTAACAACCGCGTGTTGGCATGAATGCACTTATACAGTTATTCATTTCTATTATGTGTTTGCTCGATTGCATGCGTCATCCTGGCATTTCGTTCCTTGTTTCATTTTACCTTTCTTTCGAATTTCTTCACCTTATCCCTCTCTTGTGCTTCTTCTTTCTCTTTCTGTTTTTCCGCTCTTTTCTTTCTTTCTCTCTTTCTCAGTTTTCCTTCTATTTTCCTTTTTCTTCTTTCTATTTTTCTTATGATTATGGTCGAATCCAATGGAGATTGCCTACGTATCGTGACCCCGCACGAATCAGACCAAGTATAGTTCGTGAAGATAAATGCAAAAATAAAGGGTGGAAGTAAGAATTTTTGAAATTTTCAATTTTCATCACTAAAGCAAACTGTTACAAACCCAATATGAAGCTAACAGGCGCAATTTGAAAGCAAATACAGATTCTAAAACTGTAGACATACTTGACCTGGACAGATAACAGACATATGAAAGACTGACTCAAAACGGTAGAAAATTACAGACACAAACTATGCATATTCTAGTGCTTCAAACTTAGGTGTCCGCGGGGCGTCGTTCGGCCTCGCTGCGGGTCTAGGATCCAAATCCCTTTCAAGCTGCTCTAACTCATTCATGGTTCGCTTCACATAGATCATCATTGCTGAGGCAAAAGTAGTATGGGTCATGTCTTCACAAACCCGACATCTCCTGAAAATAACATGAGCAATGGCTCTAATCCTGTCTTTTGTTTGCTTCTTTTCTATGAGCAAGTGTCTTATCTGATCGCTGCATGTTTTTAAAGCTCGAGAGTCTTGCAGGTGTTGGTCTTGCAGCTGCTGCACTTCTACCTCCATTTGGGCCAACAAGTTGTAACAATGTCCGCTTTCAATTTCGAAATCTCTAGCCTGCCTAACCGCTTTGCCCTCAAGGGCAACCACTTTTCTCTTTAAATTGGCAACAATTTTCTCATGGTCCCTTTTCAACTGATTCAAGTATTGGCGACGCTCCTCTGTTCTTGTCGCCCACTGTGCTTTAAGTTCTGCCATGACATTTTCAGATTTTTCTAACTCATCCCGCCATTCCCTGACTTCGTTTTCCAATCTTTTTACCAATTGTTCATCGGATCGGCTCCTCGGTTGCTTATCGATGGTTAACTTCAACTGTCAGATTTGGGTCCTAAGCGCTTCATTTTCTCGAGCTAGTATATTCTTTTCCCCTTGATCCGCGGTAACCTGTACACTGTTCTCGAATTTCAGACTCTCCACTTGCTGCTTTAGTTTACCAATCTCAACTCGATAGCCTTCTTCCCTTGCTAACCAGTCCCACTGTTCTTGGGATGACTTGGCGAAGTCTTCGAGATGAGGTCTTTTAGCCGGTCTCCCACATGCCACATCACCTCTGAACCATTCATGATACCCTAGGGCAACTTCCCCTTTAACCCTATCTGACACACAAATGTTTGCCATCAGATGTTGACATTCACTCCAGATTTGGCGAACCTCTTCCTCGGGGAACCGACCGTCAGGACTAATTTCGACCACCTGGGTACTCAAATCTTCATCTCTCGGCACTACTTGATACCTCACGAGTTGCCGCAGCACCCGATATGGTGTATAGGGCTGGATGCTTTTGAGTCCTATCAGCAAAAAATGCGGTCGGTCTGTTGGCATATATATGATTTCTTCGACAGGCAACCATCCAAGCGCCCACTGTATCTGGCTGGCATTGAGGTTCCGAAATAATAATGCCCAGGCCGTGACTCCTTCAGGTAGACTAGTCCCTTTGATTCTTGTGTAAAATTCACCTATACAAGTTTTCTCAACCGAACAATAACTCAATAACTGAGAGCGAGGGCACAAATGCTCAGTCATCCACATTTGTAACAGCAGGTTACATCCCTAAAAAAATTTGCCCCCAGCTTTGCACGCAGTGAGAGTTCGGAAGATATCAGCCACGATCATAGGTGCTAAAGTGCTTTTCCCCATGGTTTGCAAGGTACTGACGACCCCCACTACTTTCAAATCAATATTACCATCTTTCCTTGGGAAAATTACGAGGCCCAAAAAAGCTATCATAAATGTCACTCGTCTGTGTTCCTCCCATTTTTGTCGGCTATTTCTGCTGCATAGCTTAAAGTCTGGATTATAGAACCTGCCCACATGGCCATATCTATCATACATGAAGCGGAAACTGCAGAAACCCTTTGCAAAATCTGGGTGATGAACTGTTCGAGGTATTTTCAAGGAATCCAAGAATCGGTGTATGGTAATGGCCCTAGGAGCAATCAAGTATTTGAATCTCAATGGAGCTTGATCACTTCCAATGTACCCCGCTATTTCTTCCAATGTTGGGGTGAGTTCAAAGTCTGAAAAATGAAATACATTATGTGCCGAATCCCAATGGGCGACCAATGCCCTGATAATATCCCCCCGAGGCTGAATGTTTAATAAATCCGGAAGGTCTTTCAAATATTTTCTCACTTCGTCTTGCCCCTCTTTGCCTAAATCATTCCACCATAATTGCAGCTCAAAAGGGATTTTGGTCATTATTGAAAAGGGCTCATTCACCATCGTGCTCATCCTGCACATTTATTAAAGCGTTTTAAGCAAAAGAAAACCCTTGTTTGACACAAAAAATAAGCTGTCTATATTTGCGACTCAAAATTACCTATTTATTGTCAAGCGAAGAACTTGACTTTCAAACATGGCCTTTCAGTGCTTTGGGAAAAGATTTTAAGGCTATTTATGACTAGACGGCTCTACTTAGCTTCTTTTTTTCATTTCAAGATAAAATAAAATAAAACTAAAACACATGACCAAAGGTGGCTGTTTATGCAAAGTCAGCCTTCCGGCGCCCCGTTTGGGAACATTTGGCTATTTTTGACAAAAACGGCATCACCTGGTTTATTTATGACAAAAATTAAATTTTGGTATTTTTGGTTATTTTTGCAAAGGGGAGGTTGGACCCGATGAGGGTTGCCTACGTATCTCACGCCCTGTGAGAATCAAACCATGCGTAGTTCGGGAAAATTAACCGAACTAACATGACACTTTTCCATTTTTATTTTTGGCATTTCATAAGCGAATAAAAACTATTTTTATAAACGAGACTCTCTTTTTTCTTTTTTCTTTTCAACAAATAAAACAGCCTATTTTTCCAAGATAAAAATAACAGACTCTTTTTTTCTTTTTCATTTTCCACAGACAATAAAACAACCTGTTTTCCAAACTAAAAATAAAAGACTCTTTTTCCTTTCCCTTTTCAACAAATAATGAGACAACTTATGTTTTTCAAACTAAAACAAAAACTTTTCTTATCCTTTTCTTTTTCAACAACCAACTTTCCAAAAATAAAAGACTCTTTTTTTTTCTATTTCTCTTTGATTTTTTTAGTAAAACAAAATAAAACATTTTTTTTCAAAATTTCGGCAGAGTTTCGCCAGTAATTGGTCATTGATTTTTTTTATTTCTAAGATAATCAATTAACTCCCTAACTGATACTTCTCTTCTTCTTCTTTCACCTTTTCTTTTTTTTCAATTTTCCAACATTCCCGAGATTCAGAAACCGGTCAACATGCAGGTTCGCAACAAATATATGTACAGAGCAAGTAGGATGCATCAGGATGGTCTTTTAAGGTTGCTAGTCCTAGACGGACCCAACCCTTGTGTTGAGTCCCCTAAGTCAAATGCAACGTGATGCAAATAAGCATTCCTATTAGGGATCCGGCATGAAGTCATGTTATTCTATGTTAAAAAACCTGGGTCAGTGTTCTAGACTGTGTACCCGAGCGGACAACTCGAGTCGAGGAGGGGGCAACTTACCGGGAACCAAAAGGGCCATCCGGCTTCATAACTTGTCCGGCCTCTTTCTTATTTCAAGGTATGACACTAACAGAATAGGGAGTCTCAACCAGTAAGCACATCTCCGGAGGTGAAGAGAGAAGGGTGTCGGCACAGTTTATATATAGTTCAGATAATATCAAAGCGGTAACATTTAGCACACTCAGCAAAACATGTAAGAAAATTAGATATAATTAAATACAACAATTTTTCTAAGCTCGAATTCTGAACCCTGAACCAGAGATTCTGGGTTCGCTCCCCAGCAGAGTCGTCAGAGCTGTCACACCTCCTTTTTTACCAACACCCTGCAAGGGGCGTAAAGGAGTTTTTCCAATAAAAGGACAATCGGAACGGAATTTAATTATTAATTATTCAGAGTCGCCACTTGAGATTAATGGTGTCCCAAGTCACCGGTTGAATCCCGAACTGAGGAAATTTATGACTCTGTTAACAGTCCGCGAACCAGAAATCCGAGTAAGGAATTCTGTTAACCCGGGAGAAGGTGTTAGGCATTCCTGGGCTCCGTGGTTCTAGCACGGTCGCTTAACTGTTGTATTTTATCTGATTTTAATACATGCTAACTTATGTGCCCTTTTATTTAATTTTGAACTGCTTTTATTATAATTATATTCTAGAAGAATTGCGACGTCGTGAAAACGCGTTTCGAACCACGTCGCAATCAATACACTCGTGGTTGTTGACACATTTCGACTTCATCGAGATTTGGATTTAGATCGCATCAATGCGCACCCGAGTTTAAGAAAGTAATTTAATTAAATCGTGCCTAAAGATGCTAACGTAGTATTATTTTGGGGAAAAACCATGAAGTTCGCTAAACGGCTATCCCAAATTCTAATTATTTGAAAGAAATAAATAAATGAGGGACATGAGTGTTAGGATTTTATTCGGCACGGCACACCCCGAACTATTGAACCGAATCAACTAGCAGCCTAAGCAAACCCATTTTTGGTTATTAATCCAACCACAGGAAGCTAACGTCAAAGTGGTCATTTACAATATCTCAACAGATGCATAGTAGTTACCCGTAAACGAGACAAAGAACAATATGATATGCTACAATAGATTCCACCATATACAGTTGAGGAACTGAGTACATAACTTCAAGAATGAAAATAAGGTAAGGTTATGCAACAATTCAACTAGCTGATGTGAAAGAAGTGGTAATTTGTTTCATCACAAGACACTAATCTAAATGCAGTTGGCTCTAGTCCGTCAGGTTAATGGACAATTGCAAAACAGGCTGCACTATATCTACACAGGTAAACTAGACTTGAATTAGCTCTTCCGGTGCCATGGTTAAAGACATCATCAGTGTGTGTTGAGCACCTCAATAAAATGTAAGCTAATGTAAACAATCTGTTCATTATGTTACTCCTACACCACAGCAAATAGCTCGCACAGTTACAATACACTTGATGCTTATTTTAGTTGAGCATAAAACGCCTTAAAGCAGCAAAATGAGAGCAGCGATTAAAGAAGGGGAACTGCAACTACCAACTAGAGCAAACATGAAAATGACCTAAACAATCTGAAAGGAGTAAAGAGGGAGAATTGTGCATAGAGAGACGATAGTTCTAAGACTAAGACCCATGCTGCAGGAAAGAAAAAAAAATCTCAAAAGTAGTCGTCCTTATGTGGACGCTAAATGTCCACAAAGCAGGAAAGACACCTGAAACCTTCAAATTTGCCACTGCCTTATCATGGAGGTGGTCAGATTTCAACAACAAATGCGTGGGGAAAGCTAGTTCAAGCAGGTCAGAGAAGCAACATAGGAAAAACTATTTCAGACTCGAACTTGACGGAACCAAACCAACATAGTCGCGAAAAGCACAAATGAGCAGATTATCGACTCGCCATTCATTTAACGGTCATGTAACAAGTTAAATTCCAGCTGGGAATTATCAAAAACCACATAGGTCTCACTTTCAAGAACAGACCTGGTTAACCAATTGATAGACACGCGAATGGTCTCAAATCTCATAAATAAAGACACTAACTTGACTTCTATCAAACATATCGGAGAAGAGGTGAAACGCTAAGCGTGATCTTAATATAGCAGCCATTTCAACCTCCCTAGGATCATGTGATTTAAACTTTGATCACGGCAAAATCCAAGCACAACATGCTCTGCTCGTTTCGAAGACAAGAACATAACGATTTAGACATCGATGAGCAGGCATACGACCCTGAACAGATAACTAGAAACACTCGTACCAGAGAGTCGGATAACCAAGCGAAAGACCATGTGAGTATACATGAGGCAAAGCAGAATAGAACAATGAGTGTAAGATTCGAACAACAAACGATATGTCAAACAACACTACCAAACGCGAACTGAAACTGAAAGCCAACTTCAAATTCAACCTCTAATGGAATTAGTCAAAAAATTACTTCTATAAATGGATTTCCATGGCTTTTATCGTATTTTCAATCAACATCCAAACCGACATAAGAAAAAAGAAACAGATTGAACCTGATTGTGCGAAGCTTTGATTAATTTCGTTTGGACTTCAATACAAACGAATCCGGCCTTTGAATTGGGAGTGACAACAGCTAAAATTTTAAACTCCTTTTAATAACTATATACTCGACAATACACCCTTTGATTCCAAATCCCGTCGAGGTTCAATGGCGAAGCAGCAAAGCAACCATAGAAACATAGTCGACGAAATCGAAGCTCATGAACAGTTAGTAGACCTCAGTTCATTTTCCTTAGAGTTCAAAACCAAGCTCATCAGTGAAGAATCAGAAATTTTTTTGAATTTTTTTTCAAAATATAGAGAACGAAGAAACTAATTAGATTAAACACAAAACCACAACAGATTTTTTTTTGTATTTTCTTTACAGACTAGAACCAAACTAAAATTCAATCGAGAAGAAGAAGAAAGACCATTGTTTCTTAACCCTCCGTTTTCTGCTCCAAAAATTCCCCCTTCACAAATCGGATTCAGTCCTTTTATGAAACGAATCCCTGATGAATGTGGGGCTCGGATTGAACGAAATCAATCCAATGCCTCACATTCATCCAACAAATCGTCTCTAGGACCTTCCAATCGCGTGCCTCCTCTCAAAATCGAGCGACTGAACAGAAACGAATCTTGGCATCAGAAAATCCGTTAGCAACCGCAAGAGGATAGTAGAGGGACGCGTGGGTTAGGCCTTGATGCTCACTCACGTGAATTTTGACGATTTATTGGGATGGATTTGAGGCCTGGCTTGCGTGTTCTTCAAGGGCGAAGAACAGTCGCGGATAGGTGATTTGGGATTAGGGGTCTGTGGGTTTGACTGATGGATTTCCTGTGGGTATATGGGCGGGTCGGGTCATGGGCAAGGAGGGGTGATTTGGGCTGGGGTTGGAATGGGTGTTGATTTTGGGCTGGGATCCGTTTGGGCTGGGGTTTTTTAAGAACGGATTTGGCCCAGATTTTGGGTCTTTTTAAGACCACCTATTTTACTCTTATTTTTTTTCTCTTTTATTTCCTTTTTCTCATTTTAATTTTTTTTTATATATAATTTTTATAAAGATGTAAAACTAACATGAAATCCTAATTATTTCAAAACAAAGACTAATTAATTCCTAAAATTGCTTTAAAAAACTATTTCATGACAAATTCGTTAAAATGTAAAATTGAACTAATTTTGTGATTTTTCATGTTTTGTTCTAAACAAATTAACCCTTAATTGATACTAAAATATAAAACTAAAACCTAAATGCAAAAATGCATATTTTTGTATTTTTGTATAAATTAAAGTGCGACAATTATCAAAGAAGTGACACCGAAATGCACAAAAATTATAAAAATAAAGAAAAATTATTTCGTTGGAACTTTTGGGAATTATTCATATATAGGGCAAAAATCACGTGCTCACAGTTGGTACAGTTCTGAGGGTCAGGAATGGGTTGTGGTGTATTCTGGGAGTATAATAAGTGGCGATTGGTGGGTATTGAATTGTTTGATGGTGGTGGAGTTGGTATTGGTAGGGGATTGAGATTTTAGGGTGGGGTTGTGTATTGATGCGGTGTAGGAGGGTTTTGCGGATGTTGGTTTGGTGTGTTTTGGGAAAGTGCTGGGTTCTTTGTGTTTTGTTGGTTGATGTCGGGGACATTCAGGGTGAGTGACAAGTTTACCAAGTTGCGAACCTGCTCAAGCTCTCCTTATAGCTCCAATATCTTCTGCTCCAACCTCAAGACTAGATCATTTGGGGCCGGAGTACTCCAACCGTCTGAAGTTTCTGCGTTCTCAGCATTATCCTTTCGAATACCACTTAACTCGTCCATTTTTGCTTTTCCTTTGCCTTTTGTATTACTTGGAGGAGGAGGAGGAGGTGGATGGCCTCTAGATATGGTGTGATATGCTGATGATGCCAGTATGAGAGAACCAACCTTAGGGGATGGGAATAAGAAATAAAGAAAAACGAAAAGGTAAACAAGTCAGTAAGGATTCTGAAATATTTGCAATATTTAAACACATATTGCGGAAATGTAAATTCGTGTCCTAATTTGGGAGCCTTGTTGTGCCCGAGGTAGGCATAGCAAAAAATAAATTCGGAGAATTTTAGTACCAATAATTGCCTCATTTCATTAAAGTAAAAGTAAACGAACTAAAACGAAACTAAATAAGACAATGTCACTAATGGCTCTTGGCCTTATTATATTTGAAAAGAAAGCAAATAAATCTAATCTACTTGGTCCCAGAAGGACCCTATCCAGACTGGATGCTTTTGTCGATCAATTCTCCCATCTCGCGTAGGTTCAGCAGCAAGAATGCCCTTGCTAGGTGCCCTCCTTCATTTCCTTCGGCGTTTTGGCAGTCGGTGACCCTTTTTCTCATCTTCCCTTCTAAATCCATTAGACTGTACTCTAGATATTCCAGCCTCTCGTTGGATTTAATGGCTCTTTCTTTCCATTTGTTAATCATCTCCATGTCAGCTTTATGCAGTGCCATATGCTTGGCTTCAGACTCTCGAACTCTTTTTCGCAGCTTGTTGTACTACACCTTGGCTTCAGCAACCTCGTCTATGACCCTGTTTCCTGGCCCAGCCCTTGGCTCAACGACCCTAGTTATGTTGTCCTCCAACCACGAAGGGTAAAGGTATGGGTGGCCCGCGTGATATTAGTCTGGCTCAATAGTATCCTTCTCCACAATAATCTTCAAGGTCCACATATGTTGCGCTTCATTCTTATACGGGATGGCGTCACCTTGGAAATTGGCTCTGAAATGACACATTTTGGCGACCCATGGTATGATTTGTCTCATGCTTGCTTGTCTCATAACCCTGAGAGGAGCGTAAGGGAATATGCCCACCAACCCAATCAACACCAAGTGCAGAAAATCCCTGGATCTAATGATGAATTCATCAGTAGGGAACCACTCGAACATCCACTAGACTTGATCCTCAGTCAAGTTTTCGAAAAGTTGTACCCATCCTGCAGTGTCCTCTGGCTGAGCAAGCATGTCTGGAATATAATTCATCCTTTTGGGATAATGGAAGGCTATGTGATCATTCCACGACCTTTGCGGACATTTTTTACGGTATTGCCCCTTTTGGAGATGCTCCAATAACAAGACTTGTAGCAGCAAGTTGCAACCCTCGAAAAACCTGAACCCCCTCTGACATCGCTCCAAACCCGGTACATGTCTGCAACAATCATAAGGACGATAGTGTATGTCTCCCCTTCAATCCGTCCATTAGAGTTTTGGTTACCATGGCCAGCCTAGTATGGATCATATCCCCTTGGATTGGGAATACTAGCATGCCTAAGAAATACATAATAAACACGAAGACCCTACGATGAATCCAATCTAAAGAAGTGATTGAGAACTCATCATCAAAAAGACGATAGGAGCTGCTGTGACTGTATCTTTCATAAAAGAACTCAAAAGGTATGTAGGAGTCCTTTAGGAATTTCAAGTTGTCATTTTTCTTCAACCCTATCATCTTCAGAAATTCCCTGGCAGTGCGATTTTTAGGTGCTAACAGATTAGGGCTATCCCAAGGCAACCCAGCAAATCCTCTTATTTCTTCTAGAAGGGGTGTCGTTTCTATGTTCCCAAAACGGAACACAGCCCTTTCTTTGTCCCAAAACATAGTTGCAGCCTCGATCAACATTTTGTTGAGCTGAAGATCCATCAGAGAAGGCAAGTTTCCTAGGACTCGTTTCACATGGTTTTGGTCACATGAAGGAAGATCCCTCCACCAATCTAGCAAGAGTGAGGGTGCGCTAACCATACCAAATCTGGGGACCTCGTGCCTCATTATCTGCAAAAACAAAGAGAGTTAATCCCTTTTCCCCTCCAGGTTCGTCTATTTATACAGTAATGATTAGCATATTGGCACTTATTTCTCCAAATTAATGCACATAATCATGGTTACGTCCGTTGGGATTATGGAAAACCCGATGGACTTTTGGACAAGGCTTGTCTTAAAGGGTTATTATGTGGACAACATATTAACCCGGCTAGGTTTAACCGTGATGCATGTACAATTTAATCAGAGTAAGGTTGCTATAGAGGTCTAGACAGGTACCCTTAAGCGGACAACTAGAGGGGGAAAGGCACTGAGCCATCGATCTCACAGCTGATCGACTAGTTTTACCGCAAATACGCCTTTCCGAATTTAAGGGGTGATATATAGGAAGAGCACAAACACTCATCAAGCGTTGCTATAGGATTGATTACGCACGAGTGGAGTATGATGTTGAGCATGATTTATGCAGCAATAAATAGCATGTTGTCAAGTATTTGCACGTAAGAAAATAATAAATACAGTAATTAAATAATTGAAGAGACAGTTACAGAAAAAGAAAACAAGGAGACAAGTCAGTTTCAGGAAAAAAGAAATCATAAATGCTTGAAAATAGATAGTTAAATTCAAATAAGGGGAAAGGGTACTTGGGATAGAGCATGCTTGGACTAATTCATAAATGATAAGTTTGTTATAGAAAGAGCCTAAAAATATCCCCAACAGAGTCGTCATACTGTCGCGCCCCTTTTTTTTTCTTTTGACGGGGAAGTTTGGGTTTCGACATTCATGGGGGAAATAACTCGTTTCCTTTTGGGATTTGGGTATTTGAAGAGTTGTCACCTAACGGATTATGGTACGTTAGGGCACCTTGAGCAATTAACTCATGGACTAGTTTGCATTAACAGAGACTTAGGGTAAGGACTCGAAATAACCTTAAGGGGAAGGTGTTAGGCATCTCTCGCGGTTCACAACGGTGGGTCCCGACCGAACTTAAACTATGTGAATTAGTCATTTTAACAAATAAATAGTTTTAACACGTACTTGTAATTAAAGGCATGTTTTGACATTCTAAGCACATGTATGATTCAAGTAATGAAACAAGGGAAAAGGCTTGAACAAGTTGCACTTATATAAAGAAAAGTAAATTTATTTAAATAACAGGAGTTGGGAAGAGGGGTCCTAGGTTGGTTAGTCTACATGATCATACCCACATAATGCCCGATAATCACTCCTCAATGAGGAGCTACACGTGACATTAGCGCATAGTCATCATATCCTTACTACCTAATTCCCTTCCCTTGGTCATAGCCTAAAGCGTTCTAGCAACCTTGAGAGATATCCTATGTATGCACTACCTGTACCTTCCTTGTGGCCCTGAAGGTATATAGGACCTATAATTTGGGTAGTTCTAAACCACCCTAAGGTATTTAAAGGAGAAAAGTCTAAGCGTCAATCAACACAATTAGTACTGCATTTAAAGAGGGAACAATTAAAGGCTCACATTTTTACCTCCGCAAACAGAACAACTAAGTGCACGCCTCAAACAACAGTTTCAGGGATTTAAGAGAAAAATCTTAGAACATGATATCTAGGTGAGTAAAGAGTATATAGTATTGAATTAGGACCAAAGTGTCAAAGAACTGAATCCTACTTGCCTACTGATTCTTTTAAACCTGTTGAATGTGAGCAGTCTCAAATAACAAGGCGCAATTTTATAGTTTACAGGGTTTTAGTCGCCCAACAGGCTTGCTGAGACATGTAATAGTGATATCCTAGGAGCATGATATCTATTATTGATTAAGAATGCAACGAAATAGCAAACAGATTTTTTTAACGACAGTTTAGATCCTATAGGCATGTTCTCTAGTAATATTAATTAAGGCAGCGCTGAAAACTTATTAAAGGAGCGGACAAATTAATTAACTAAACCGATTCAGAATAAACATAAATTAAACTGATTTTCTAACCAAACCGGTTTTAAATCCTACAGGCATGATTTCTAATCAAACATAATTGAAGCAAGCAAAATTCATTTGACCAAAGTGAAACCCCTATAGGCATGATTTCTATTAAAGCTGATTTTAACTCCTATAGGCAGGGTACCTAATTATTAAAAGTTGATTTAGATCCTTTAGGCATGGCTTCTAATTGTGTGAAAGTCAAGCAAACAGAACTTATTTAAACCAAAGAAGATCCTATAGGCATGGTATCTTCCCAACTTTACCCACAGTATATAACTACCCTCCCTTTTTACTAGTAACCCCACTGTTTGTTAACAATAATTATTACAGACTAGTTAATTGAATAAAAATACATAAATAAGACAGAAATTAATCTATAGGGAGCATGAGGTAGGCCCAAATGATTTCCAAGCCTCCAGTAGTCTCAAATACCAAAGTTCTATAGCTAATTTCATGTCTAGGTGTGTCAGAGTTCCCTAAGGACCTCAAGGATCCCAGACAGTGCTCACACCTAGACCTTTCTCAAATAACACCTGATTATTGTGCAGTGTGGAAATGTCAGCCCTGATATGCTAGAGTTCAATGAGATCTCAAGGGTCTCTAAGCAGTACACATAGCAGAGGGGCAGGACCTAGTATTCTAGGAGTAAGTGAAAGTGCATAGTTGTTTGAAAGAGTTTAAACGAAATGTCTTAAGACTGAAAAGTACTTCTAAAAATCATTAGTGATAAAACAATTTGAGGAAAGTGTAAAGAAACAATTTTATAATCAGAACACAAGTCATAGAACAAACAGTTTTAGGGAGTACTTTGGCAAGCAACCTTCACATAAGGGAAAAGGGATTGGGAACATAGAGAGTACACCTTAATGGAGCACTCAAAAAATAGGATACATAGAGTTTTGAGGGGGTTCTATAAGACTAGTAGGTAGAATGCATATCATGCAGCAAAGATCACAACAGAAACATGTTGAAGCCATTCTAGGAAGAGTAATGAACTTAACAGGAGTAAGGCAGAACACGAAAGACTTAGATGGGTATGCTAGGCAAGTATTAACAGGTGAAGGCATGCTAATTACACAAAGGCAGAGTCTAGGCATGCTAGATAAACAATAGTCAGTCAAACATGCTTAGTTTCATATGTAGACATGTTAAACAATATAGCAAACAAGCAAGTAAAGTGGAAACATGATAATTACAAATTTGAATAGGCAGTATTAGGCATGCTGGGTAAGCAGTAAATAGAGGCTAGAATGGACTCAGGCCATATGGACTAAAGCAGTAAGTAAACACATAGGTTTTGATTCTTAAAAATTAATAAGAAGCATACCTAGTTAAAGCATGAAAAACACAAGATGTGAGAAAGGTATTGTGCAATTTTCAGCCTTGGCTTGCAGCCGTCTAGAACAACAAAGATCACAAGTAGCAAGCAGAGTAGAGAGAGCCTTTTTAGAGTGTATAAGTGGTAGTTTTGAACTATTGTTCGTGTCCAGAAGTTAAAATAAAAGGGAGTTTATATAGTAATCAGAAGTTAAACAAAATAAGGTAAGGGATCAATTATGTAGTAATTAGGAAAATTCACAGAATCAGTCACACACGTAAAATCAGTAAGTCTCCCCCTTAATCAAGGGATAATCAATCAACGGTAAAAACATGACAAATATTTAAGGAAGGGAATCAAGTAAGGATTGGGTATAGAGTAGGTAATTAGGGGTGAATGAACATGAGTTCAATTAAGGAAATAATTGGCAAGAATCAGCAAATAACAAATAAGGCAATAGAGAACTAATTAAGGCAAGAAGTTCAATCAGACCGAGTAGAGCAGTAAGAATCAAAGGTTTTGTTAAGGAAAAGAGTTTCAATCAAACAAAAATAAGAACTTCAGAATAGTCCAGGATTTAAGAGAAAATCACGTAAAGAGTCAGCAAATAAGTTTCAATCAAACAAAAATAAAAACTTCATAATAGTCCAGGATTTAAGAGAAAATCACGTAAAGAGTCAGTAATTATTGCAGACAATCCAAACAGGCAAGGAAGGAATAGTCCGGGCCCAACACATAATTTTTAATGAAGCAAATTGGTAAATCAAAATTCAAAACAACCCTGATTTAAGGAGAAAAATATTGGTTTACCATGAATAGACATATAGAGTCAGGAGACAAGTTGAACCAAGAAACTCAGTAGAGGCATATTAGGATAAGAAAATCACAAGACATCTAATTGGCTAAAGAAAAATCACATAACCAAAGCAAGGACAAAGTCAGTACACAAGTAGCTCAGAAACCCAACAAAAAATGCCGAAAAATGAGGGCTTTTAGTATAAATGAGTTAAGGTTAGAGCAAACCTAACGAAATCAGTTAAAACATATAGGAAACAGAAGATTAAACACTCAAAATTATCAAATGTTTTGGAAAAAGAAATTTTCGGAAACCATAGTTTAGAGAAAACGAAAAATCAGACGATTATTGTAAAAAATCAAAAGGTTCTTGTAAAACTCATATGAAATAGGTCCAAAACATCTCAGATCTGTACCAATCTAAGAAGTTCATAAGGAAAAAATTAGGGTTTCGAGAAGAACAACACATAGGTGAAGAAGCAAGCTTAGAAACCCATAGATATAGGAAGATCTTACTCAGAATCAAACCGGAATAGCCTGAAACAGGCGAGAAAGGGCCATAGATGAAAGCGGACTGACCCTGGTCCCTCGAGGACCTTAGAGATGACAATACCAACATAAGAGAGGCCATTTAGAGGCCCGATGGTGGTGGTTAAAAACCATGAAAGGCAGCAGATGACCGGCGATGTGGGTAAATAAGGATTAGGGCTTGAGAACTTTTGGAGAGTAAAGGGATTTCAAGGCAACGGTTGGTGAGAAATGGCGGGGTTTTGGGGGGGTCGTTTGGTTAAAAAAAGGAAAGGGTTAATTGTGGCCGTTGATCTCTATGATCAACGACCGAGATTGAATGAGATTGGGGTCGGGTCGGGCATTAAGTTTTGGGTTGTGTATTGGGTCAAATTTGAATAAAAATAGGGCCTGATTTTAAATAGCTAATTTTAATAACTAAATAATTTATAAAAATAATAAATGAATACCAAAAATATCTTTGTGTACCAAAGTAATTTAAAATAGTTATTTAACATTTTTAAAATACAAAAGACCATTTTATGCATAAATAATGTAATTATACACTAGTATGGGCTATTATTGCAAAGATGTGCAATTTAGCCTAAAAAAATGTAAATGTAATTACAAAAAATACACTAAAATATTTAAACACTATGTTGGCATAAATAATGAATTTAGATGGCTAAATCATCACAAAAGTAATTTGAAAGATAATTATTGGATATTTATATAATAAAAGAGAAGAAATAAATTGATTTGGAGCTTTTAAAACTATGAAAAAACTATAAAAAAAACTTATGGATGCTTTTAACTGCATATGTAGGTGTTTAAAATATGTGAGGAGAAATTGGGTATCAACATTCTCATAACCGTAGAACATGCAAATCCTCAGGTAGTGGTCTAAGCCACCATAACCCTTCCGAGATCCGCGCACACATAACATGCCAAAATACTTGAATACTTACAAATAAAATCAATTGTGGCAGCCGTCAAACATCGCACGTACATCACGAATCACATGCATAACTTATTCACGCTGAAGAAACTGATCACCGCCACTATTGTGCCAATTCAACCATGGTTAACCAATCTAACTTCTTCTAATTCATCCTTAACTTGCCTTAGAGATAATAATAATAGCTCCATTCCTTTCATCACAAATCTAAACCCGCACTCATCTTGAGTGACCCCATTCCATGAGACCACATTGTCTCCAAACCCATGAACCGTTTCACACCTTCCTTGCACACATATTCGTATTTCAACTGGTACATCCATGCTGATAATTCCTCTGCGAATCCGATGTCATTTTATTTCATTCCTCCAAATGTTATAATACAAGCTGAAGATATCATAGAACCTTCCGAGCCTCTCTTCATAATCCGCTGTAAAAGCTCTATTCTTGACCATACTTATGGACTTAAAATCCTTAGGCACCACGCCTTAACCTTTGAATCCACTAGGATCGTTATTAAGAGTCACCACTCTGACTTGGTCCCGAATATAGTCAACTCCAAGACTCTTCCAGCACATGAAGTCTCAACGAAGCACCCGGCCGAGTCATCTTCCTTGTAACCCGCATCTACACGAAGCATAAATCCTGAACCTTCCTTAAGCCTGAACATAATTGACAAGGCCATTCAAATCACACATCTCTCAAAACATTTGCTCAAATTAGCACTTATATTCTTTTCCCATAGCTGAAATAACTCTTCATTAAGCCGATAGCCAGAAACCTTACAAGTAGATAACTATGCAACCTAATCGTAGGCGGTGGGACTCTCCTACTTACCTTGAAGCCACTATTACAAAACTCTGGAACCCATCAAGATTCTTTTTTCCCCATTGACATGATCTTGCACCACCAACTCGCCAAATTTCTCTAAATTCTCCTATTTGACCTTTCATTAACACTCTAAATCACTAACCTCTTACCGTATAGCTGGTAGAATTATTCGCATAAGCTTCGTCAACACCACGCGACCACTAATATGCTCAAAAAATATAACCCACATGTGGAAATTACATGTCGACATCTCCCAATGACGCTGCACGGCACAATTACTACAAAATCTGTAACTCAACCTGAGCCCATGCCCATTCGCTAGCTGTACAAGCCCATTCACTCCTCATGGACATCAACTAAATGTGCGACAATACCTTCCAATCAAAGTCATGTTGTGTCCTTCTTCATATCGATCAACTCTTTTCTGTTGTATCAAATCTCCCGCCGTATAATAGCTGATATTTCAAATTAAGTCCATAGACCTAGTCATTGTCCACCCTGAATCCCAAATCACTCTAGACTTTTTCTCTGGGTGTGTAGTTATCCTGCCACAGAACCCATACGCTACTCTGCCACTCTCCCACTTTGGTCAAACTCACTCTTTTAAGCAACCACTCGACTTTCACTTCTTACACCTGTCCTTCTAGAAATTTAACAACCACCTGACACTTCCCACATGTCCTTCCTCATCCTTTGCTGCCCAGTTTTTGCCTTAGATAAAGATATATTTCTATAGCACTTGAACTGATAGATCGCTACTAACCTCACCCATTTCCGAAGATCCTCCTTCTTGAGCCGTCATCATTAGAAATACCCATTCAATCCTGAACTACCGCACCCCGCGATCTTTGACAGCCTCTTATCCAATACTATCTCATAATATCCTGCCCCAAAGGTGAATTGTAGAAGATCATAACACCGACGAACTTAACACATTCAATCAAGGGCGACGACACCACATCGCAAATGAAATTCCACCATGCTTGAAAATACCAAGTCTTGTTACTCCATCAACCCAAACCTGAACAATTATAGTTTAATTGCCTTCCATCCACCGGGAATGAAATACCGAATCTCTGAATCATGCACTGAGTAGATCTCTTTTTAGGCCATTCACTGCCCCGACACATTGGTAAGTATCCTACCATCACATCAATACTGGGCGATAGAAATGCATGAATTGTCATAACAATCAATGCCAAATCTCAAAACCTTATGTAATACTGGTATTGAGCTAAAATGACAGATCGACCTTCTGCAAGGTGACGACAATAGCTCAAACAACTATGCAGGGAGAAACATCCTGAACCACATCTATAGTACCATGACAATTCCTCGATTCCCAATCCATAACAAACGCTCCATGTCACATAAGATTGAATAGAAAAGAACTAAAGGTGCGAGCCTCAAAAGGATCAATTCGCACGACGAGGAATCAAGAAGGGAAGTACTCCTAACAGCCCTGTAGCCTCTCGAAGATAAGTACAAACGTTTTCGTATCGATCCGCAAGACTCTACTAGAATTGCTCATGACTCGTGAGACCTAAGTGAACCTAGTGCTCTGATACCATGTTGTCACGACCCAAAATCCACTAAGGGACGTGATGGCACCGGACACCACTGTCAGACAAGCCAACACCAAGAAGTTAATTAAATTTTCATTTTAGTATTTATTGAAAACATTTCTTTTATACATTAAACAATGAATAATAAAATTCACTAGATAAATAATGATGTATTTAACAAACTTTAATATTGAATAATCCCATAGTCATCCTAGAACCCGGTGTCACAAGTGCATGAGCAATTTCTAGGAAACAATGTAATACAATAACCATCCGGAATACAAATTGGACAGTAGAGAAAATACAATACAGTACTTTGAAGGAGACTCTACTGGCTGGGGTCCATCTCAAGAAATGCAGCTCACCTAAGTCTCAGAGTATCAACCATGTTGTTGCGCCAAGCTAGGCCACTAGACAAACATGTGCATGTGCAACAAAACTGCACAGCAAGTGTACCATGAGTACAAAAATAACGTGTACCTAGTAAATATCCCGTCTAATCTCGAAGAGGTAGTGACGAGAGGTCGACTCCAACACATTACTAGGGGTCCAATAATATAGTAAATTGAGGATTTTTATAAAAACAGCTGTAACTCAATAGCATGAAGCAAGTAAACAATTCTTTCATTAATAGGGAATTTTCAAATTTATTTTTCATCATTTATATATTTATCTCAAGCTAAGGAGACAATATCATCATTTATAAATTTGCAAGTCAAGTAATACAAGCTTGTGCAAATCATGTCAAGGTTGTACGGTCTGATCTAACATAATATTTAAATTGTGCACTACCAGAGGGTCTAATGGCTCGAACCATAGATGCATCTATTACCCCACTCACGAATCATACATACGACGCAGTCAAATATAAATAAATAATCACCCCGCTCGCGAATCATACACGCGACGCAGGTACACATAGAAACACACATTCAAACAATCAATCAAGACTTCATCAGGGAAACAATTATTCAAGGAGATGTAAATTTCTCTTTTACAAGTCGAGAAAATGAGGTTTAACTCTTTTAGAAAATCATTTACTACTTCGATATGATTAAAGCAATTTAAACTATCAATAAGGTTACAATTATTTCAAGTAAAGCATGCTTTTGGGTCCTAGATTACCCGGACTTAAGCATAATAGTAGCTACGCACGGACTCTGATCACCTCGTGCGTACGTAGCCCCCATAAATAGATGCACATATCCAATTCCCTCTTACAAGGTTAGAAAGGAGACTCACCTCGCTCGGAAGTCCATAACCAACATTCCACGCCCTTCCGAAGACTCAAATCGATGCGCAACGCTCCAAGACTAGCCAATAATTATGTAAACCCATTAATATATGTTCAATTCCTCATAATAATCCAATTTATAACAATTTCAAACCCTGGTCAAAAAGTTGTCAAAATCGCCCTTGGGCCCACGTGCCCGGATTCCGAAAATTTTCAAAGATAAGTTTGCCCACAATCTCACGAACTCAAATAAATAATTTACTCTCAATTTCATGACCAAAATCGTGGTCAAAATCCAAAAATATCAAATTTCTAGATTTTTCCCTCAAACCCCAAGTTTCTACTAATTTTCATGTTAAAACACATACATAATCAATGTATTTAACTCATAATAGATGGGGATGACTTACTTTTCCATTGATGATGAAAACCCCCTCTTGAAACTCGCCAATAATCGCCCAAAAAAATAGAAAATGAAGGAAAATGGGCCACATTCCGTTTTTAAAAGAACACACTGCCTCCAGCCTTTCGGCACATGCGGTCACTTGACCATTCTGCGGTTCCGCAGGTGCGGCCCCACTACCGCATCTGCGGTCCTTCACCAGGCCCCCTCACTCCACTTTTGCGTTTCTCCTTCCGCAGGTACGGTCCCACTTTTGTGGCAAGACGACCGTATCTACGGTCCCAGCCTTCTCCCTTCTCAATCACATCTGTGCTCTTTTGGCCGCTTCTGCGGCCAAAACCTCGAAACGATTGGTCAAGTCGTTACATAGGGCCTGCCTCAACATTGTTTTGAAAGGTCAACTGAGTTTCAACCTTATTTTGTTTCCTTTTTATGGAGACTTGATAAAATTTGACAAAATGTTCAGGCGTACGATAAATTAGTGCCCAATAATTTTTCATACCACATAGGTGGTAAATATTACCTTTGCCTTTTGAAGGATTATTTTGTGAACCTTTATTGTTCTCTTGTTTATAATGATCACCACCATGGCGATTATTATTTCGCCCCTTGCCATGTCCACGTATATTTATACGGCCACGATAATTATTTTGTCTTCTTCAGACTTTGGATCTATCGCTACCAGATTCGCTTCTGGAAATAGAGCTGATCCAGTGGGGCGAGCTTCATGATTTTTCATTAAAAGGGCATTATGTTGTTCAGCCACCAAAAGACATGAAATTGACTCAAAATATTTCTTAAAGCCATTTTCACGGTATTGATGTTGTAACACCATGTTTGAGGCATGAAAAGTGGAAAGAGTCTTTTTCAACATGTCCTCATCATTCATAGGTTCTCACATGATTTTAGTTGGAAAATTATTCTATATATAGTAGAATTATATTCACTTATGGTCTTATAATCTTGTAGCCATAAGTGCATCCACTCACAACGAGCTCTTGGCAATACCGTGGCATTTAGTCGGTCATATCGTTCCTTCAAACTAGTCCATAATTAAAATGGATCTTTCAATGTTAAATGTTCACTTTTTAACCCTTCATCGAGATGATGGCGAAGCAAAATCATGGCTTTGACATTATCCTGACTTGGTGCTTTATTTCCTTATTTAATAGTGTCATCAAGGCCTTTAGCGTCATGGTGAATTTCAGCATCAAGTAGCCATGGCAAATAGTTATTCCCAGAGATGTCAAATGCCACAAATTCAAATTTTGAAAATTTTGACATAGTGAAAACTAGCATAGAAAATAAGCGAATTAGAATAATAAGAATTATTATCAATGAAAAAAAAATCAGTACAGAATATAATCATGTATTAACATTCTCTATATAATTGTTAGAACAAACAATTATGTGTAGTGCGATGATAATTAGTGTTAATATTACATACAAGAACTTTAGACATGTATAGTATATTTTCTGAGAATAAATAAGTTGAAGTAATCTCATTAATAGGTACTAGTATATTTTGTTCTACTTATAAGACGTTTCAATAGGTTAAGTAGGCACAAATTAGATGATATCAATTCTGCCAAGTTTCAACATTGAATACGATTCATTTAATAGTTAAGTCATTAATTTTAAATTCATTAATAATTTGTACACTTAGGTGATAAATTCATCGCATATGCGTTTAAACCTTTTGAAAATTTTGCAAGAATTCCTTCTAAATGCCTATTCTGTCATAACATTTGGATGTAGGATTAATTAGTCTAATTATTATAATTTAATTTAATACTTATCTAT
Organism: Nicotiana sylvestris; assembly: GCF_000393655.2. Taxonomy (NCBI): domain Eukaryota; kingdom Viridiplantae; phylum Streptophyta; class Magnoliopsida; order Solanales; family Solanaceae; genus Nicotiana; species Nicotiana sylvestris. The sequence continues at coordinate 120,175,382 of NC_091065.1, forward strand.
TTATATGCATGTTTAAGTTTCTTCGTAGATTATATAATGAAATAACAACTTAACCGGAGCTTATTGTTTTCATACCAAGGCAATTATTATAATCATATTCAAAACAAGTTATGCATACGGTAATTAAATTGTAAGTTAAAGAAGATCCTAATAGAAACGTTATAAACATAAAAATGTATACCTGAATCGGAAAAAAAATTAACTACCTCTTTTTGGAAGAAGATAAAATTCGATTGAAGCAGATAACCTCAGTTGGTTAGAACCTTCGTGCTGATAACGTATTATAAAATTATAGCAATATAAGCCAAGAAATATAGATAAGACTTTTCTTCTATCAAGTTGTATTCAACTCTATCTTATTGATGTTTTTTATAGAATCAGAAACACTGTATATAGAGTGTACAATTTACTTGAGTGTTACAAGATATTAAATGAGTGTAATAAACATATTCATGTATAATCCAAAATGGTTCATGGATGAGTTGTTGGACATTTACAAATTTAATGTATTTATAACATGAAAAAAATACTTAAAAAGGAAAAGGAATAGTAAGATTAAGAGGCTGTTTGGCAAGCCTCTGGGAGGCCAAGTACTTTTTTTTTATAGTTTAAAAAGTACTTTTCAGAAAATTTGAGATGTTTGGCTAAGATGAAAAAGTACTTTTGAGCATCAACAAAAGCAGTTTTTCTACTTTTGGGGAGAAGTTGCAAATAAGCAGAAGCAGAAAATTAATTTGTTCAAGTAAAAAATAACCTTATAATAAATTGATATTTTTTAAATTATTCAATTTACATTTTTTCCTTTTTCTTTTTATTTCTACCGTACATTTCTTTTTTTTATTCAATCATATTTTTATTCTCTTTCTCCTATTCTTAAGAGTAGATTTTTAATTTAAATTAAATAATATATTTAAATATATTTAAATTATCATGTAAATAATAAGTAATACTAGATACACTATGTTATTACTTTGAAATAACTATATTTTATATTGACTAGAGTTTTAAATTTATAATTTTACTTTATGTTTTATATGTTAATTAATTTTTTTATAAGAAATATTTAGATTCATTTTTTTTAAAAATAATACTAATTGCAAACTGAACATATACTGTTATTTTTTGTAATTTGATACTTAAAGTACTTTTTGGAAATTGACCAAACATAATGAGCTTGCAAAAAGCACTACTCAAATGAAATGGTCAAGCACAAACTATTATTTTACAAAAGTACTTTTCAAAATAAGTTATTTTATAGTAGTAGTAGTAGTAGTAGTAGTAGCAGCAGCAGCAAAATGGCATATTGGGTTTCTTCTCCAAGTTCTCTCGGCGCATGTTAAGCAAACGTGCGTCGTCTTTGCCATGACTGGTAAGAAAGCTCGTGGACGTCCTAGAAAGCAACAAATTTGTGTAGTTGACAAAATACCTAAGCTCAACGCTATGGAAAGGAGCTCAACAAAGTTTACGGAAACCATTTCTGAAACATCGAAGGTGACTACTGGATATGTTTCTCTAACACAGATCTACCATGGAGAAGCTTCAGGATCAGCTAAACAACAGAAGAAACAAGTAAATCAGAGTCCAATCCCTATGCATGTTGATTTACGAGAAAGTATCACACCCCCTGCAGTTCGAGAAGTTACTATTCCATTGAGCAAAGAATAGGAAAATACGGCTAATGCACAAGCTGGAATTACTGTTCCATTGGTGAACAAGGGACAAAACCAAGCTGTTTCCCCAAAGTCTACTTGGGCTAAAGTGCTCACAGGCAATAGATCTGTAGCAAATGGTATGACACTGAATTATATTACTCCTGAAATTATAAATGAAAATATAGTAGCTAAGCTTGAGAAGTCAGAAATTGAGCAGGAAAATCTGAAATGGAAGAGTGCCTTAATAGTCTACGTTGTGGGTGAAAAACCAGGCTACAACTATATGAAAAGGTACATAAATCAGATGTGGAACACAGTTGCCATGCCAGATTTATTTTATCATGATGAAGGGTATTATATTGTGAGATTTCAATCATTGGAGGATATGAAGGAAATAATGTGTGTTGGGCCTTATACAATGAATAATAGACCAATGATAATGAAACACTGGTCTCCTTACTTTGATTTTGCAGCAGAGTTCATGACAGACATTCCATTATGGGTAAGGTTTCCAAAACTTCCCATGAATTGCTGGAGTGAGAACTCACTGAGTAGAATAGCAAGCACAATAGGGATTCCTATGTTTGCAGATAAGTGTACTGCTAAACAGACAAGAATTTCCTATGTTAGAATCCTAATAGAAGTGAATGTTACAAAGCCTTTGCCAACTAGCATTCCAGTCATGAATGATGAAGGGGTGATTTTTTAGCAAGCAGTTGAATTTGATTGGAAACCGGAGTTCTGTGACAAATGCTTAAAAAGCGGACAGAATTGTAGTAGAATTCCAAAGGAAGGTGACAAACAAATTCCCCAGCCTAGGAGAAGGAAGCCACCACCAGTGAAACAAATATGGAGGATTAAGGAGCCAGAAATAGTTATAACTGATGAAATGAGCCAAAAACAAATTGAAGAAGCTAGCAAGGAAGATGTGAGCACTTCTAAGCTAACAGAAGGTAAGGAAGATCATCAGCAAAAAGAGAAAACAGTAGAAGTAAGCAGGCAATTAGATAAAGGGAAAATGAAAGCAGATGACACTCCAATGACCTATGCCAAAACTATAATGTCTCCAGTGAAACAAAGATCTCAAACAATCCCGAGTACAACTTTGATAGAAACCTTGAAACCACCTAATATAGGTGGGCATTCTCGACTTTGATTATGTCTTGGATGGTATGGAACATAAGGGGTACCAACAAGAGATACAAACAAAAGGAGTTGGGTACCTATATAAAGGGTAAAGAAGGAAAAAGCAGCTCAGATCTCACAGTTAGTGGCACCTGGTTGACAAGCTCACTACAATTATGATTATGCAATAAATAGGAGAATTTGGATTCTTTGGGATCCTCAGAGTTATGTCATTACAGTTTTAGGAAAATATGCTCAAACAATTCATTGTAGAGTTGTAGGCAGACCGAATACTATAAATTGTCTTATGACAATAGTGTATGGATTTAATACTACTGAAGCAAGGAAACCTTTATGGCAACAACTAAAAGTTGATGCACCTCAGAATACTGAACCACGGATCATCTAGGGGACTTTAACTCTGTCTTAACAATTCAAGACAAAATTTGTGGGAAAACAGTTACAAGAAATGAAATACAAGACTTTAATGATTATATGCAAACTCTAAATTTGAATGAACTGGCGTGGCGAGGAGATTACTAGACATGGTCGAATAAACAACAAGGATTAGATAGAGTATATAGCAGGATTGATAGAGCTTTAGGGAATGATGAATGGGTGCAAGCTTATGTACATATGGAAGAAGAATATAGACTTCCATTCATTTCATATCATACTCCAATGGTTATCCCTATAAGAAGATTAGTACCAAGTGGCAAAATTCCTTTCAGATTTTTTAATATTTGGACAGAACATTCAAGCTTTATGTCACTTGTGGAAGGAGTATGGAAAGAACAATATGATCATGACCCTATGAAGAATATATGACAGAAGTTGAAGTTTCTGAGATCTTTGTTGAAGCAGCTCAACAACAGTGAATTCAAGGGCATCACAGATAAGCTGTAATCAACAAGGAGTTTACTACAGTGTATTCAAGCTCAAATATTAAAAGGTTATTCAGACAAACTAGCTAGTGAGGAAAAACAAGCCTTAGAGAACTTGGAGAAATGGTCATTAATTGAAGAAAGCATACTGCAACAGAAGGCTCGAGCTACATGGTTAAGACTAGGGGATGCCAATTCTAAATATTTCTCAGCAATAATGAAGGAATGAAGGCAGAGAAAAGTTATCACAGAGCTACAAGATAGCTTTGGAAACAAAATAACTGACCAGCAGCAGATACAAGCAGAGATCATCAGTTTCTACAAAGCCTTGATGGGGGCAATAATTGGGAATTTACATGCAGTCAATAAACAAACAATGAAGAATGGGCCAGTTCTTAATCATGAACAGCAGATGAACTTGATTGCAGAAGTTACTGAGCAAGAAATATATGAAGGTCTATGTGTTATTGGAAATGATAAAGCTCCAGAGGTAGATGGTTACAATGTAGTATTTTTCAAGAAAGGATGACCAATTATAGGTGATGACGTTTGCCAAGCAGTCAAAAGATTTTTTACCACAGGGAAGTTATATAGGACAGTGAATTGTACAACTATCACCATTCTGCCTAAAGTCCCAAATCCTACAAGCATCAGAGAATATAGACCAATAGCTTGCTGCACTGTATTATATAAACTGATAGCTAAGGTCCTAGCTAATAGAATACAGAAAGTTATTGCATCTATCATCTCAGAAACTCAGGCTGGATTCATCCCAGGAAGAAAGGTTGCAGATAATGTGATACTTGCTCATGAACTAGTCAAAGCTTATTCTAGGAATAACATTTCTCCTAGATGCCTTATCAAAGTGGATATCCAAAAAGCTTATGACACAATTGATTGGAGATACTTGCATCAAATGCTAGATGAATTGGGCTTCCTAACTAAATTCATTAAATGGATCATGGAATGTGTGACAATAGTAAACTATACAGTTCTTGTAAATGGTGAAACAACAAAGCCTTTTGATGCAGCTAGAGGACCGAGGCAAGGGGACCCTATGTCACCCTTCTTATTTGCCATAGCCATGGAGTATCTCAACAGGAACTTAAAGACCTTAAAGTAGGAGAAAGCATACCATTTCCATCCTTTGTATGCAAGGTTGGACTTAACTCATTTGAGTTTTGCAGATGACCTTCTGATCTTTGCAAGAGGAGATGCAACTTCAGTAAGTTTAATACATGACAGGTTCTAGATCTTTTCAGCAGCTTCAGGACTTAGTGCTGACCTAGCAAAAGTTCCATCTATTATAGAGGAGTCAGTGTGGAGGCTCAAAAGGAGATACAAGGAAAGCTGGGGTATAGTCAGGGGTCATTGTCTTTCAAATATTTAGGCATACCACTTGATTCTAAAAAGCTATGAATCATGCAATGACAACCACTTATTGACAAAATAGTGGCAAGAATCTCATCTTGCACAGCTAAGAAATTGTCATATGCAGGTAGAATTCAATTGGTTTAGCATGTCATCTTTGGTATTCAAGCATACTGGGCTCAGATTTTCAGCGTGCCAGCTAAGGTTGCCAAGACAATTGAAGCTTATTGTAGAAGTTATGTTTGGTCAGGGGAGAATGTGATCACAAAAAAGGCTCTGGTATCTTGGGAGAAGATGTGCTCACCTAAAATTGTAGGGGGACTAAATTTGGTTAATCTGGCATTGTGGAATAAAGCAGCAATAACAAAGTCTACATGGGAACTGGCAAATAAGAAGGACAAATTGTGGATCAAATGGATCCATAGTTATTACATTAAAGATCAGTCTTTTCTTACTATGAGGGTACCACAACAGACTTCCTGGATGCTGAAGAAAGTATTTGAAGCAAGAAGTTATGTGGCAGGGATCAATAGCAATCAAGGCAAACAGAAGACAATGATCAAACAGGTATACATGAAGCTGATAGGAGAGATGCCAAAGATAGCATGGAAAGGTCTAATGTATCAGAATCAGGCCAGGCCAAAAGCAGTATTTATATTGTGGTTGCTAATGCATGATAGACTCTAAACTGCTGACAAACTGAAGAAATGGAAGATTCAAGTGGATGAAACATGCTATTTTTGTAAGCAAGCTTTGGAAACAAAGGAGCATATGTTTGCAAAATGTGCATATGGCAGAGAATTGTGGAGCAGACTCATGCAATGGATTCAAATGCAAACTAGTCTATATTTATGGATAGAGTGACAACAATGGGTAGTACATATGACAAAAGGAAAATCTCAAATGGCTAGAATACTCAAAATGTTAGTTGCAGAATATGTGTATACATTGTGGATTGAAAGAAACTTAAGAGTCTTTGAGAAAACAGCTACAACATAGGACATCCTCGCAAAAAAGATAGCATGTGTATGTAGTATGAGAGCTGAGGGGTATACTAAAGTTTTGTTAGCAAAATGTAATTACTAATAGATATAGTTGATAGGCAGTTAGATGGAGGATAGATTGATTGTATCCAGTAAGGAAGTTAGGTTGAGCTGACCTATTGCTTTGTAGATATTACTTGGTGATTAATATAAGGATTTAATTACCCAAAAAAAGAAGTTATTTTTGACAGCTTGGCCAAACAGACTATAAGTCTCAAATAAACTATTCATCTTTTCAATAACCAAACTGTTGAGTATGCATCCCAAAAATTCAATATACACATACAAAAGATACCACATAAATTGTACATAAAAAAAAAAAAAAACTCTATATGTAAAATGAATCTAGGGTTTTGATCATCTAGAAGAGTTAATCTAAAATATTAAATCTTGATCAGCGATCTCAAAAATAAAAAAAATTGCATAAATGTGACATATTTTGGGGTTGTCTTTAATTATTGATCCATGCTTGCCCCATGAGCCGAACTTCAAAATCAAAAGTATTACGCATGGAACAAGAGAAGGGCAATACTTATTAAAGTTGAAGTTTTGCCCATGAGTAAAGCGGAGAAAATACTCAAGACCACCCTCTTTGAACTTTATTTGTGTACTTCACCCCTCAAAAGTTGCTATTTTGTCGATTTTCCCCAAAAAGAAGTTGGGATCTTCACACAAATAGCCAGTCGAATTTACAGTTAACATTTTTACTTTTTCATTAGTATATATAAATTATATAGTATACGATTATACATATACGATACATAGATTACATATGTATATTTTATATTCATCAATTATTTTAAGTCTAAGGGACTATTTTAAATTTAAGTAGACACATATTTAAGTTAATTCTTTAAAGATGTTCTAGGTCCAATAACTGAAGCCCAATTTTAAAATAGACTCGATGAAGAAGAAAAGCCCATTGCAACGTTAACTGCAGAGTCGCAATAATAACAAAACCGCGCCGTCTCTCAGCCTTTCTTTCCCTCTAATTGCTAAAACCTCTGTCTACCCACCCACCTGCCAACAATCGGCCATCGGTCTCTTGCAATTGCTAGTGATTCCCTTCTAGGTAATATACATGGTCAATCCTTTAGTTTCCTTCTGTAAGTGTTGTTTGACTGACTTTTTCCCCCACTTTCCTTAATGTTTGCTCTTGGTCACTCGTATTTTTCCTTTCTACTATGGTGATTGTTTGTGTTTAAATGATTAAAAGCTAAAATATTGATGTATATACCTCTTATAATTAGCTTACTTCGGTCCTTTTTATTTGTTTTGGATTTTGCACTTTTTTTTTATGTTTGTTTTTGGACTTCACTATTTGGGTTGAGTGACTTTCCAAGTTTATCTTTTGAGTATTTACTCAATTACCGTGGAGATTAATTGCTTATTTCTTTGTCTTGAGTTGGTATTGTGCAGATTGAGTCACTTTCACATGTTGCTCTTTTTGACCATTTATCAAACGAGTATCCCTGGAAGTTTGGAGATTATGTGATTCTTTTGTTGTTTTCTTGATTTTAAATTTGTATATTGATTTTGAGTTTGTAGTTTTTCATTTTCAAAGTGAAACAGAAAAAAAGTTTCAAGTTTCTTACTTCTTTTTCCTTTATTTGATTCTTCGCTTAGACTACTGATAATTGTTTAGTATGTCACACTGCGTCTTCTTGTATGTTTCAGGGGATAGAAATGGCCGGGAAATCAAACAAAGGGAAGAATAGGAAGGCAGTTCAAAATCTGACCACTGCCAGTTCGTCAGAGCAAGCAGCACCTTCTGATGCTCCGGTGAATGATACTGCAACGCATGCGGAGGCTAATGGAACAACAGGTGTGACTCCACCAACTGATACAAAGACGGAGGCAACAGAGTCTGGAAATGGGACCTCTGGACACGAGGCAAAGCAAGGTGAACGTGGTAACATAAAATTTTAATTTAATATGTAAATACGGTTGCTGGTTTTACAAAATTGTATCTGGAGGTGGGAGAGAGACAGATATATGATGCAGTATATTTGAAGGATCATGAAAATACACAAATAATTGCAACTTGTAATGTTGCTACATTGTACATATTCTCCAGCACTCACTTTATGCCGGTAATTAATAAACATATCCTTTACCTATCAAAAAGTTTGGAACTGTTCTGCTATGGAATGAATCGGTGTCCACATTGTCGATTCAGCTTTTATTCATGCGGTTGGAAATTCCCGGTGGTATGCATAAAGGCAGGCAGTCATTTATACTTATCAGAACCTCTTGGATGCACCAAAGGTTTATTAGAAGAAAAAATGCCCTCATCTGTTGTTTTTGCTTTCAATTTATCCAAAATAGGAGAAAGAGAAAAACAAAGAAGAAAGGAACTGTTTTTTCAGTCTTGGAGATAAAAGCTGTTAATAGATGTGTCATGAGATCTATTACGTAATATGTGAATGCAATCTGTTTGCTATGTTCTTTAATTATATTCCTCCTGGAAACCTTCTCATCATTCCTTTAATAAGCTGCTGAAGCACATGGTGAACAGTAACTCTTCTCTCAAATCCTATGTCAGTTAGATGATCCTTCAAAGGAAAAGATTTTATGAGAGTGGCTAGTGCATAGGATACTTGATGTGCCTACTTCTTGTATGCTCCATGAAACGTGCCTTGTTTTATTCTGGATCTCTACCATATGTGTCATTTTGAATATAAAACAATGTATAGTGCTAGCGTCATTGGAACTCTTTTTCCCATGTTTGTTATTCTTGTCAAACTGTCTACCTTTTCTTCTTATGTAATTGTTGGTCATGTAAATGCCACACACATCCTCAAACTCATACTTAATAAGTCTAGGTTCTCTTCCAGTTACACTTTTTCATATTACTTGAAGATAACTATTTTACATTCTTGTATGACTTTTATTTAATAGTTTAAACTTCTTTCTAGCTCTACATATTGGAGGAAATGAAGGGCGATTCTGCTTTAATTTATTGCAGGTGACATCCATCTCTATCCTGTTACTGTTAAAACCCAAGGAGGGGATAAGCTAGAGCTACAAGTAAGATGCATTACTAATTTTCTTGGCTTTTTATTTCTTATTGATGGCTGTGTCGCAATACTTGTTACTTTCTTTATCATTTTCTTTTGAAGATGGCTTCATCCTCCAGATTAAGAGAGTGGCTAGAATTCTCTCATGGCATAGATAAGAAGTTTCGTTCGTATGTTCCATTGTGCAATTATATTTTGTATCTGGATTGTCATAATCATGAAAAACCACTCTTTCTCTTTGTTTCTTGATGTTCTGAGCTACTTGTCATTTGTAATCCTGCCTTTATGTGTAGGTGTTTATGTTTAGGCGTTTAGGTCCACCTTATATTTAAATATTTGTGGTGCTAGTGAGTTAGTTTGTCTAATATTTGATGTTCTGATGTGTACTTGTTTGCAGTTGAGTCCTGGGGATTCTGTTATGGATGTGCGGCAGTTTCTTCTTGATGCTCCAGAGACATGCTTCGTTACATGCTATGATCTATTGCTGCATATAAAGGATGGTTCTGTTCATCATCTGGAAGATTATAATGAAATCTCCGAAGTAGCTGATATCACCACAGGAGACTGCTTCCTGGAGATGGTGCCAGGTGTGGCTTATTTACTTGGTCTGCTAGTTATTATTTTTAACTGTTATCAATGAGCTTATACTTGTTTCCTCTTAAACCTGATTGTTGCAGCACTGTACGATGATCGATCCATAAGAGCTCATGTTCACCGTACTCGAGAATTGCTCTCTCTTTCCACATTGCATTCCTCACTATCAACATCACTTGCACTGCAGCATGAAATGGGAAGTAACAACGAGAAATCTGGAGGTTTGCTATTCAGCTGTTGTTCTTTTTCCTTCTCTTTTATATTCATTTTGTTTACTAATTTGATGGCCATTTATCAATTGGATAGGCATAACAAAGATTTCTGGCTTTTTATGTTTTAGAGCCTATGAAAGCTGATGTACCTGAACTTGAAAACTTGGGTTTTGTGGAGGATGTTTCTGGTTCAGTCTCTAGCTTGTTGGCAGCACCTTCAAAGGAAACTAAATGTGTTGAGAGCATTGTGTTCTCTTCGTTTAATCCTCCTCCTAGCTACAGAAGGTTTATAATTATTTATCTTATGATGATCATCAAATTGATTTTTCGTCAGGGAGGTTCATGTGACATGCTGACTTTGGTTTCTCCTGCATACAGGCTTTCTGGAGATTTGATTTATTTGGATGTAGTAACACTAGAAGGAAATAAGTATTGTGTTACTGGAACAACCAAAACATTTTATGTTAATTCCAGCACTGCGAATGTTCTTGATCCAAGGTCTAATAAAACTGGTTCAGAAGCAACTACTCTTATTGGGCTCTTTCAAAAGATTAGCTCCAGACTTAAGAAAGGTAGTAACATGGTACAAAGTAAACCCCCCCCCCCCCCCCAAAAAAAAAGTAAAGAAAAAGAAAAAATTAGATAGCATTTCATTTTGAGTCCAAATATCTTGTACTAAATAAATGATTTTATCTTGCATTGAAATTTTATTTTATTTATAATGAATCTTGCATTGAAGCTTTTCGTGAAATATTGGAGCGGAAGGCTTCTGCACATCCTTTTGAGAATGTTCAATCTATGCTACCACCAAATTCGTGGCTTGGGTCATATCCTATCCCTGGTAAGTTGTTTCTGATGCATTCTTAACCGTTGGTTATCTTTAGTTCATGTTGGTGTATGTTGTGTACACATACAGATGAGGTAGGTGGATGCTGGGTCACATAGATGCCAAAAATTTGGCATACTTAGTGGTGTTAGAAATCCTAGAAAGCCTGTTGCAATCTGTAATAATACTTAATTAGTGGACCATATAGTTGAAAAGTGCGAGTTACAATGACTTGCAAGGTCTTTGTCAGTTGGACCTGATGTAGAATTTGTCTGACAGGTGGTTAATCATGTTTTAATTGCCTTCCTTATGTGTGAAGTTATGTCCGCTGCATGTTGAACATGTCCCTTTATTTCAAATTTGAACACTTCAAAAGATCAGTTTTATTCCCAGGGCATTTTGAAATATATTTATAAAACATATGAAATATTAGATTATATTAATGGTGAGGTGTCAAAACTATCACGTTTGATTTGATATAGTAAATGCCGAACATCAATCTAAAATCCAACTTTATAATACCCTCAAGGATTAAGAACCTTGTGTGAAGGAATATCAAAGTCGTTGACGAAACATCCGGTTTAAGGACAAATGGACAGTGAATCAACAGAATCGAGTTTGCAATCCTTCATTGTGGTTTCTAATCTTGGGATATTGCATGTTGATTTCCAGTGTTTATAATGTTGTGCAGGCATAGGTGGCCATGTGTCCTTTCTGCTCCTGTGTAGAGTAGAATAATTCCAGGGACTTCCATGTAATCAAATTTATGTTCGCGTCTCATATCTTAAAGATGTGTCACTTTTCATTCTTACAACTTCCTCCGTCCCTCTTTATATGAAAACTCTTCCCTTGCGATGTCCCAAAATGTTTTGTCGGTATTCCAGAAACATGATTTCACAAATTTCAAAAATTAAAAAACTGATTTAATTATTCAAAATTTAATCTTGATATGATGCGTTCTCTGCTGAACTAACTTTGCAAGTGTTATTTTAATCTTTGTCATCATCACTAATATATTACATAATGTATCCACGATAACTTATATAATGCATAAGTTAGAGTAGCATTTGTATAAGATGGGCGGAGGGATTATTATTCCTCAGTTCCTCTATGACAATGAGGGACTTGTATGTGGAGACAATTTTATGTTAATAACTAATAACTTAAAAACTGTTACTTTTCATTCTCTTACAATTATCTTTCTTTTAAATATTATTGGTGTCACTAGTTTTAGTTCTTTTTGGATTCTCTGGTGTCAGATCACAAACGTGATGCAGCACGGGCAGAGAATGCACTTACACTTTCTTTTGGAAGTGAGCTGATTGGCATGCAAAGGGATTGGAATGAAGAGTTACAATCTTGTCGGGAATTCCCCCATACAAACCCCCAGGAAAGGTGCATCTCGATGGATCTAAGTCAAATTGTGCATTCTCGAGTGAATTAATTTATTCCGTTATAGATTCTACTTGTGTATGCAATACTCTGCCTAAGTTTGTCTGTGAAGGTAGAGTTTCCTCTGTTCATGTGTAGTCATCTAACTCCTTTTTATCACAGGATACTGCGAGATAGGGCCCTTTACAAGGTCAGTTCGGACTTTGTAGATGCTGCGATTAGTGGTGCTATTGGAGTGATCAACCGGTGTATCCCCCCAATTAATCCAACTGATCCAGAGTGCTTTCATATGTAAGTATTGAGCTGGAGATGAGCACAAATAATTTCCTTGTAACTATATGGTTTAACTTATACTTTCAGATATGGTATAGTTTGACCTCCATAATTGAAAATATAGTGCAAGAAAGTGGAAAACTAAGTAACAAACAGAAAGTGGGGTTTTGATTGGGGGAGGGTTGGTGAAGGTGAACATATCAATCAGGTATCAACTGATATCCCATTAGGGTGTCAAATGGCAGGTTAAAACGGGATGAGTAGAAGAAGTGTGTTAAAGAACAGATCACAAACAAACTGCCAACTCAAGTCCTTCAGCTAAATAACCTGGGTAAAATATGTTCATTATAGTTCTTGCATTGCAATAGCCATTATTATGTCTTTTCCAGTTATTCATCGAGTTTTGAACCGTGCACCACTGGTCATCGGGGAATTCTCGGTTATAGAAAAAGTCATTACTATGTCTTTTACAAGTTCACTCAGAGCATTAAATTTGTTGTATAGCTCCTCTAAATCGAGCTTCGTTGGAAGTAGAAAAGAAAACACCAAGCTAGGTAATAGGAACCAGTGGAGGCAGTTGGAATGCATACACGTAAGTAAAAGAAAAACAGTATTTTAGAGCCATCAGGCAGCAGTGGTTGCCTTAATCCCATTCTGCAAGTGCACCTTTTTTTTTCTGGTTCCCTTAGTACATAAATTGCATCATTATTCCCATCATTCCCACCATTGGATTTGGGCTACTACTTGTACCCCAAACTGGCCCAATATTTTGTACGGTCTGTTTTGACCTGCCATTTAACATATTAATCTATGGGCGGTTGGATGGGTTAACAGCTTAAGTTGAAACCAGTCATTTAACATGCTCTTATTCCATTAGCCCATCCACCAGGTGGAAAGGCGGTCAGAAGGACATTGGGAGTTAATGGTGGCGAGAAGGCAGGTACAGGGTGGGGAGAAAGAAGAGAGATCGTCATTGCTGTCCTTCTCTATTGCTTGTCTGAGCTGACAATGTGCCTGATCCATCGTTTGCATGCTGCATTTTTGTTCACATTATGCTTGTTGGCCAAATGTTGTTTAGATTGCTTGAAAGATTCTCCTTAGTTGTTCATTGTCACTTTTGCCTGATACTTTTGTATGAATCCAGGTACGTTCACAATAATATATTCTTCAGCTTTGCTGTTGATGCGGATCTCGAGCAACTGCCCCGAAAGCAGGGAGCTGATTCTAAAGTTGAGGGCACAGGCTTATTACATTGTTTGTCGGAGAAGACCTCCAACAATTTGTCACAGGGCGCCTCTGAAGTCTCTAATGGAGATGAGCATGGCGACTCAGTTGTAGAAGCTGTAAACATCAACTTGGATTGTCCTCCTGGAGTGCCTGGTGAAACTCAGTTGGCAGAAAGTGAGCAAGCCACTTATGCAAGTGCAAATAATGACTTGAAAGGCACAAAATCATATCAGGAAGCTGATGTCCCTGGATTATACAACCTTGCTATGGCGATAATTGATTATAGAGGTCATAGAGTGGTGGCTCAGGTGTTTATTGAACTTGCATTACCTATATAGTCTTATGCTGTAGTGTAATGCGTTAGATAAGTTCAGACATGAAAGTCAGAGTGTTAATTAACATGGGTTTTCCACGGGAAACCATCTTTCATGAATTTTGTAATTTCATGCATCTGACTTTGAAGTTAGACCTGCAATATAAGTAAGTGGCTTCACTTACTCGACATTTGTCCTGGATTAAACCCCTCCGTACCATTTTATGTGGAGGCGCTTGACTGGGTCAGGAACTTAAGAAACTAAATAAGGCTTTTAACATGTAAGCCAAAGATATGTGAAGTACCGAAAGTATCCTTTTAGATGGGTTTTGGTGAGAGTTCCACATGTCCTGCATTTTTTCTCTCCTTATAAAAGGATGAACTTTTATTACAAGTCATGTCATTAAGGGTAAAATGGGGATACAAAGATTAAATAGTTTCCAAAACGAGAAAGGTATCGTTCTTGTTGGGATAGACTAAAGAGAAAAGCGCGTCTCAAATGGGACAGAGGGAGTATAACATAATTACATCATAGAATTTAATCAGCTGGAGATTTGGAAGTGAATCGAACTTAATTAAAAATCGATATAGACAGGGTTCTGAGGCATAATTTTCTTGCATCTCTTATAAATAACTGTGCTAGTATGGATCTCTTTGGATAGGTACTCTTCTTGATGGCCATGTTTGATCTTCTAATTCCTTTCAGATGCATGGCTTACCCATATGCATTATTCTGCCAATTTATCGGAAGATTTTGACTTTTTTCTGTTTTTCTTGGTAGAGTGTTTTACCTGGTATCCTTCAAGGTGACAAATCAGATTCCCTCTTATACGGGTCTGTTGATAATGGCAAGAAAATCTGCTGGAGTGACGAGTTCCATTCCAAGGTACCAGTGGACCTTAATTTTTTGTTCACCTTCTTTTTTTCCTTGTATGGTTTGCACAACAATTTTAGGATGTTTGTGGAAAGTATAAGGTTTATTAGGATTACTTGCTGGGTTTGTCATGGTTCTTTAACTATCATGCTTTGGTTCTATATATTGTGATAATGAATTGATTTGAAGCATCTGGGCTTCTTTGGTGTGCTCAACTGGACATGGAGTGATACATGTCTTGCTGGATTAGTCTTTTCCTTTTTGTGCCTTTGGTTATTATGAGGGATCATTTTAGTTCCCTTTTTTTTTTTTGGGGGGGGGGCTTAATTCCTGGTAGTATCTTTTAGATGGTAAAGAAAGATGTTTGTTGTGGGATCATTGGGGTATGATATTTCAACGTGAAATGTAATTCTTTTAATGACGGCAGATGTTATTTTTTTCCTCTCCTTTTTATCATTCTTGACTTGCCTTGTTAATCATTTGAAGTTTATATCTGGTTCTGTTCGTAAGTTTCACCCAGGTTTATTTGTTCTTAGGTGCTAGAAGCTGCAAAACGTCTGCACTTGAAGGAACACACTGTCCTTGATGGATCTGGAAATGAATTCAAATTAGCCGCACCAGTGGAATGCAAGGGCATTGTTGGTAGCGATGACAGGTGGTTACTTTTTCAGGATTCACTGCTCCTCCGCCGGGGGGGGGGGGTTCCCTGTTCTATGATGAAATTCAATTTTGATTCATTGGTGATAATAATCTATTTCACCACAGGATGCATATGATTTTAGTCCTGTGAAATATGCACATAACAGACCCCTCCAAGCTTAATAATGTCATATTTTTGTAGGTATATAACTTGGAGATGGGAAAACGTGGAAACTTTTAAATAGATACTGCACTTTCATTAGTTGCAGTTAGCATATGTGTCTGTATATGTGAATGTCATTGACTTAACCAACTTTAGTGGGCAATTTGTCATCTTGTTAAGATTAATTCTTTAGTCTTTTGTGGTTTTCAGGCATTATCTGTTGGACTTGATGAGAGTCACTCCTCGTGATGCAAATTATAGTGGTCCAGGTTCCAGATTTTGTATTTTGCGACCTGAATTGATAACTGCGTTTTGCCAAGTGAGACCTGCTTGTGCTATGACTTGCTCTCATATTTTCATTTGTGTTCAATTCTTATATTTATCTTGGTTTTTATATTTGCTCCGGATCTGCAAACCTGATTTTTTGTGTTCGGGTTGCTTTTGTACTTGGATCTGATTTCTGACACTTTGCTCTCAAAAAATTATTTTGGTTCTTTCCCAAGGCTGAAGTTGCTGAGAGGTCAAAATCGAAGTGCGAGTCAGAGGGGGAGGTACCAGTGGCCTCTGATTCTTCAACAGTAAATAACACTGAAGAATTACAAACAACCGATGGTGTTGCCCCAGCTGAAGTCGACAGCAATAAGGTAGCAATCTCCTGCTTAAATGAAGTCTGTCCTCTTACTGCAAACATTTTTTTTGTCTAGGTTATAACGAGATGGAATTTGTTGTTGAAAGTCAATTCCTTGTGGTAACAATTACTGCAGTTGCGCACTACTGTTGGATATAAGTTTGCTTGTTTACTTGCGACCAATTTTGTGTTGGATAATATAGTTTCATAGTATTTCTTGAACAATACGCTCTTCTTGAAAGATATTTCTTTTATAATATGATTTGCGAGATTTTAAAGTTCTATTTTATGTTCTCACCTTGGTTGTTAATGATGTCTTCCTTTTTATAATTGCTTTCAACTCTCCCTGATTTTAGATTCACGTTTAGATGAATGCATGTCCCAAGTTATGTGAGCATTATCACTTTGCAGTATCTTGTGTTGCCTTTTCTGTTCCCTATCTCTTTTCCTCTTTACTTTGATTTGTCATTTTCAGTCTACGTGTCTGTACAAAAAAGGTCTACCTGTCTGTTACTTCCAAAAGTGCTCTAGTTGATTCATCTTCTTGTACCTTGTTAGTTTTTTTTCTGAAATTAGGATATAAATTTCATGTACACTGATGATTCAAAGCATTAACTGGTGATGGATTCTTTATATTCAATCCGCGATAATTGTGGTATTAGTATCATGCTCGGGCGTTGATATATTTGTGAACTTCGGAGGATCTCAATCTGGAGATTCTATGAGTTCTTTTTAAAGGAAAATACCTACAAATATGATTTTTTCCCTCAAGAGGGAATCAATGCAAACACTTTTGTACGAAGAAGCGTTTGCTCTTGCTATTCAGTTATATAAGATATAACCTCTTTTTTCTCTTATTTAGGGTGAAAAAAGTGTGAAGGATGCTGGTAACAATTGCTGTTCTCACTCGGGAAGAACGGATACTGAGGATATACTTTTCAATCCTAACGTCTTTACAGATTTTAATTTGGCAGGGAGTGAAGAGGTTATTTTTTTTGCCTGTGATTATTGTTCTCTGCTTAGTTTTTAGAAGGTGCTTTGTATTTATAAGGTCCATTCTCCCAACTTCACCAGGAGATAGTTGCTGACCAAGAACTTGTGAAGAAAGTGAGTTTGTATCTGAAAGACACTGTGCTTCCGAAGTTTATTCAAGATCTCTGCACACTTGAAGTTTCACCCATGGATGGGCAAACTTTAACTGAGGCACTCCATGCGCATGGAATTAATTTGCGCTATCTGGGAAAAGTAATGATCTCCTGACAAGCTCCGTTAATTCTCATATTGCTTAGATTTTCCACTAAATATAAGAAAATTTTGTAGTATGAGTTGAACTCTAACTTCAGTTAAAGTAGTAAGCTTGGCTTTGTCTTCTCCCTTTTTTTCCAGGTGGCTGAGGGGACCAGGAACTTGCCTCATTTATGGGATCTTTGTTCCAATGAGATTGTTGTCAGATGTGCGAAGCACATTCTCAAGGTGATTGATTTTTGATTGCTTTTGATTAAAAAAAATGTTTTTCATCGCCAGTTGAAAGGCTGCAATAAGATTGAACTATAAACCTACTAAATCTTATGCTTTGACAACTATTGTCCCACTTGAGAACATGCTCCATCTTTTGAGATTGAACAAAATTTTAGTGGTTTTCTGAGAGGTTAAGTTTTTTTTTTGTTTCTCCTGTCATGTCTCAACATTTTGGCTTAGCATTATAAGTGGAGAAGTGAAGGGGATGTTTCTTTTTACCTGCCTTTATTTCTTTATTACTGGGCAAAAGCTTTTTAATCTACAGAGGGGAACTCGTTTTACTTAGGCTCTGGTGGTTCAAAATAGTCATTTGTGCTTATCCACTTGGTGGGTAAGATGAAGCACTTTAATCACTCTGATTATCTTGATACATAGAAGAAGTTGAAATTCTATTTTATAGGTTTCTGGAGTTTGTAATTTCTTACCATTTGATCTGATGGGACATGCAGGATGTGCTGAGGGATGCTGAGGACCATGATCTTGCAAACACAATCTCACATTTTTGCAACTGTTTGTTAGGAAATATTCAAACTGTATCTAATAAAGGTGGCTCCAACAGTGCACTTTCTAAAAACCAAAAGAAGGTACAGAGAAAGAGAGAGATGATTGTCATTACTCCCTATGGCTATTTATTGCTACTTCCTTTAGTAAGATATCATGTGGAAGTTCTATTGAATTGAGTTTACCATCTACTAAACCTTTTAAAGAGGGGATAGTTTTATTTATTTATTTTAGGTTTACAACATGGGCCCTCAAGCGCTGATTTGATTCTTTTGCTTGAGAAATATTTTGTTGATACTGTGAACTTCTCTAATACCATGTTGAATTATGTGGTTCCGCCTCATCTAAAAGTTTGAGCTATTTAAGTGGGATTTCCTTTTTTTTTTAACAAGTCCATGCTTTGCCATTATTATTTACTTGTATGCTAATATTTGGAGGAGCAATATGGAAATTACTAGTTTAATTGTCTAAAAACTCTGTTGCCTATATAGAGCAAGCATTTTCCAGAATCATTTAAGCTTGCTGTGCTGATATATTCTATTATTGTTTCTCAAATGAGTATATTGTAAATGGTTCTAGTAAATTTACCTCTATGAAACACATTGCGTAGGACCACATCAGCAACCAGCAAAAGTCGTCCAAACAAGGAAAGCGAAAAAATGTAGTATCTGCCAAGAAGAAGCTGTCCTCCTATTTGAATATTACCTCTGATAGTTTGTGGTCTGACATCCAGGAATTTGCGAAGCTAAAGTATCAGGTATCATTTTCTTTCAAGAACTTTCTTCAGTTGTTCGCCCAGATGTTTTAAGTTATTAGTCATGGTTTTTTCTTCTCTTCAGTTCGAGTTGCCTGAGGATGCAAAAATGCTCGTAAAGAAAATTCCAGTTGTACGCAATCTTTGTCAGAAGGTATGTTTCATCAAGTAATCCACTATGAGGAATTCTTACTTTTAATTGAGATTATATATTTGTTACTTTAGCTTATTTTCCCTGCTTCCCGATATTATCTTATATTGGTCAAGCGTTATCATCATTTCAAAGTGGCTATTGCCATGTCATTGTTCATATATTGAGTTCTCTGGGATGCATTCTACTTTCTTGGCATGAAAACTTGGTTGTATTTAGTGATCTTGAGACTCTTTCTTGACTGTGCATAGAGGTAGTCCCTTCGAATCTGTGTCACCATTTTCTTGCTTTAGAGAGGGCCAACATTTTATATATACTGTTTCGTGACATCAGTTGTCTTGGTGGTGACAAGCGAAGTTGTGGAGGAAAAGTTGTGGAGTCTGTTCTTTTGAGTGTTTGACTTCTCAAGATCATGGAGTTCAAGCAGGGAAAATTTCCTTCCAGATTATGCTAATCTTGATATGGGTGGTGAGGCACAGTGATAAATTCGTGCTGTTATATGATGCAGCAGTTACATTGTTGTATGTCCATTGATTTAGAAAATTTTATTGGAATATAAATCATTAGATGGAGATTGGCACTCTACCTTGGTTATAGAGATGACTGGAGATTGTTAACTAGTTCTTGATGGGATATTGTGGTTGATGAAGATTGTTTCCCGAAGCTAGTTTTCCTCTTAGTAGTCGAGCTAAGATTAGTCAAGCATCTTTTCCTCTTATTTTATATAGCTACAAGTAATATGGTGCCTAATTTTAGGTGTAAGGAGATGAACCCACTCACTTTGATAATGAGTCTTCCCCTTGAAATCCCTTTATTGTGCTTTTTCTTGCGCAGCAGACTATTGCCCCAAGTTATGCATGGAATTCTACCTTAATATGTTTAAGTAACTCTTAGAACTTTGCTCTTAACAGGTAGGTGCGACCGTTGCAGCTCGTAAATATGACCTTGTCTCTGCTGCACCTTTTCAAGCATCAGATATTATGAATCTCCAACCAGTGGTGAAGCATTCTATCCCAGTTAGTTCAGAAGCTAAGGACCTTGTAGAAACAGGGAAGGCTCAATTAGCTGAGGTATTAACTGTTACAATTGGTGAAGAAATGGAACATGCTCATGTTAGTCATGGTCTAATGGAGATTTTGTTAGGCTAGCTGTCAATCCTTTTTTCCTTATTAAAAAAAAATTTATTTGGAGCTTACATAGGTCGTATTTGAGACAAAACAATGACTTCTTCATGCATTTCAGGGTTTGCTTAGTGAGGCGTACACTTTATTTTCGGAAGCATTCACAATACTTCAGCAGGTATATTACTTTTTTTTTTGTATCTGCGATCTGCTTTTGATGTCTATATCAGTTAGTTAATATCAATGTTAAAAAATGCAGGTGACGGGTCCTATGCACCGTGAGGTTGCCAATTGTTGTCGGTAAGCATCTGTTGCTCTATCAGTTCATCTTTCTATGAGAGAAAATGCTTGTGCAATGCAATCTTTGGTCATTCTATTTTCTCTCTTTGTTCTTTTCTTTTAATGATTTTTTTCTCTTCCAGCTACCTTGCTATGGTTCTGTATCATGCTGGAGATATGGCTGGCGCTATAATGCAACAGCACAAGGAACTTATCATAAATGAAAGATGCCTTGGACTGGACCACCCTGACACTGCGCACAGGCACTTTTCTTTGTCTTTGAACTCTGTTCTTCCTTGCATTTGCTAGACATTGCCTATTGTCTTACTGATGTTGACGGCGAAGATGAAAACCTGTATTTCGTGATCATTATATGATTAATAACGTGTTTGACTGCAGTTACGGAAATATGGCCCTTTTCTACCATGGTCTTAACCAAACAGAACTTGCATTGAGGCACATGTCACGGGCCTTGCTTCTGCTTGGTTTGTCATCAGGTCCTGATCATCCGGATGTTGCTGCAACATTTATAAATGTTGCAATGATGTACCAAGATATAGGAAAGATGGATACAGCACTTCGTTATCTTCAAGAAGCATTGAAAAAGAATGAACGGTTGCTCGGGGAGGAACATATTCAGACTGCTGTTTGTTATCATGCTCTGGCAATTGCATTCAATTGTATGGGTGCTTTCAAGCTCTCACACCAGGCATGTGGTTGAACTGGATAGTTTACTGCGTTAGCCAAAAGGGTATCAGCATGGTTACTTCTTTAACTGTTTTTTTATCAATTTTTATCAACAGCATGAAAAGAAAACTTATGACATACTAGCCAAACAGCTCGGAGAGGAGGATTCAAGGACACGTGATTCTCAGAACTGGATGAAAACTTTTAAGATGCGTGAGATACAGGTACAAGTTACTCAGACCTGATCACTTCTAACTCCTTGTGACACACTTATCATTCCCTTATGTGCTTTTGCAATATGGAAATCCTCAACAGATGAATGCGCAAAAGCAGAAAGGTCAATCTCTGAATGTGGCTTCTGCACAGAAGGCTTATGATATTTTGAAGGTACCTTTTAACAGTCTTGTACCTTTTGTGATCCTTCGAGGGTGGTTCCATTAAATCTCTGACATATTTGCTTACCTTAAAATTTCATCTTGTTTGTGGTTACATGGCTGTAGTGCAAACTTGGTCTAGGTGATCAAGACTTGCTTTTCTAATTTGCATTCCCTCTTCATATCTCTCTCGTGATAGTGCATGTTTAATCCTCTTTAGGACCCTCAGATCAACAATTACTATGGCATATATAGGATCTTGGCTTTTCTTTTTCCCTTTTGATGACCAACGTTGGAGAGAATTTATTAGTGGATTTTCATTCTGGGACATGATTGTGGTCGCCTTGGATTAGTTTATTATAAGTATGTCAACTAGAAAGAGGATGTTCACTGTTTTGAGTTGAATGTTGCAGGCTCATCCTAGCCTGCTACACGCATTTCAAGCTGCTGCTGGAGGTGCTGGTGTTGGTGGCATTAACCAATCATTAAGTTCTGCAGTACTTGGTGATGGGCTTCCTCGAGGAAGAGGAGTTGATGAAAGAGCTGCACGAGCTGCTGCTGAAGTAAGGAAAAAAGCTGCAGCAAGGGGTCTTCTGGTACGTCCCAGTGGTGTTCCTGCAGCGACTTTACCCCCTCTTACCCAGCTACTCAATGTAATAAACTCTGGCGCCGCGCCTGATGCTGCAAAATCTAATGAAACTAATGAAGAAAAGAAAGAAGCGAATGGTAATTCTTCTGATGGACCTGGAGGAGATGCCCAAGCAGATCATTCCAAAACACCAGGACAAGATCAAACTCCTGTTGGTTTAGGAACAGGTTTGGCGGGGTTGGATGCCAAGAAACAAAAATCAAAAGGGAAATCTGCATCTTGAAACATAGAATGCTGAATTTACTAACAAACATGACAATGGCCAGTTCGAGCATTATTATGGATTTTAGCCAACGGCAAGCTCATGCTGCAGGTACTCATCGTGTGGGCAATTGCTTATACTTGTATTCTATTCTTGCAATAATACTCTCAAGGAGATTTAAGTATTCGAGATACAGTTCCTTTCATCTTGATTGTTGCTACTGAGATTACGTAGCTTGTAGGCCTAGTTTGAGAAAATAGGTTTAGTAGGCGCATTATTTTGGTGTTCGTTCTAAATAATATTATGTAGGGAGGTTGATTCTCTGTTTGGTGCATTGATGTCATCCTGAAAATTTTGACATCAATCCCC
This sequence comes from Nicotiana sylvestris, assembly GCF_000393655.2. Taxonomy (NCBI): domain Eukaryota; kingdom Viridiplantae; phylum Streptophyta; class Magnoliopsida; order Solanales; family Solanaceae; genus Nicotiana; species Nicotiana sylvestris. Next base: position 120,198,223 of record NC_091065.1, read on the forward strand.
CCACCTTATGTATACCCATTTCGTTGCGGTTGAATATGTGTAATGATCTGGTGAGTGAAAGTGCTCTTTCGTGGACAACTTTTTTTATTTCTGGTTAAAAGTTATCGTTCTATTTGTCACTTATTTGTCTTTGGTTGGCTTTAAAAGACTGAAGTCGTTGTTGATTAATGAATTTTTTACCTCCTAGAAATTCCATTTTCATTGAGTGCATACACTGAAGAAAGAAATGAACTTTATCCCCCTCTGTTCAGGGTGACAAGCTCTGTGCAATATCCATGTCAAAAAGATATATTACTGTAGATCAATACGTGAAAGAGCAAGTTTGAGAAGATCTGTGAGAATTAAATATTTCCTCGTAATTTCATTTATTTATTGAATAATAAAGGGATTTTTCTTCAGCGGCCTCCTCACTTGGCTTATGCATTTGAAATGGTAAGGTCCAAAAGAACACTTCTTCTGTCCCACTTTAATTGATTTTTTGACCGTTTTTATACCTATTAAGGAGTTTATTTTATCATTAATTAGTAATAAAATTGATCATATTAACTTTAATTTGTTTGGAAATACAACAAGTACTCCTAGGCTCTTTATTTTAAGGGCAACTTTGAAAAAAATAAGTTATTTCTTTCTTGATATTTGAAATAATCAAATATTATGAACCACAAAAAAAAAAAAAACAATTAAAGTGAGCTGGAGGGAGTACTAAATAAGGATAGAAGTTCGTTTGATATGGTAAATTCCTACTTCCATGAAAGTTTCAGATATAGTTTCACTTGTAATTTTAATTATCCTTTTTATGAAATTTAGGTCTAGCAATGTCTCAATAATAAAAAAAAAAATGAAGGTTACATAAATTTTGCTACTCCTAATTACTTCAGGAAGAGAAATACTCCTGGTTATTCTGATGTGTGCATCATTCAAATTTTTTAGGCTCGTAAGCTTTAAATTTAGAAGGTTTTATTTCTGTATTTTGAGACTGTGGTCTCCCTTTTTTTTAATTTAAATTTAGTGGTTTCAGATTGGATAAAAAAGAAAAGGTCTATCTAGAGAACCTCATGTTATACAACTGTACCTTAAAGATGAATAATATGGTTGTGATATATTAGGTTCCTGACTTGTATGTATTAGAATAATCTTTAGTCTTTATCCAACTAACAGAACTATGAACAACTTTTGTGAATTATAGATGAAAAAGACATCATATTTCTTGACTTGGACAGAACATAAAATACAATGCACAGGTTGATAGCTTAGTACACTCTCCACTTTGCCTAACTCTGAATAAATGAATTGTACCAAGTTTCATGTGATGGTAAAAATGACATATTTTAGGAGACTCATCTGGACATCTCACTTATCTAGGTGTCAGAGAACTCGATAGAGTTCAAACACGAGTAAGAAAAACACAGCACCAAATTCTAACCATTCTACTTTAGGGATCAATTTGACCAATTTTAGAGATTGGTTGACCTGAAGTATAGAAAATTATTACAAAATATTATTAAAATTATTTGGTTTCTTCAAAAGACCGAATTCGTCACTAATAGTTAAATAGTCAAATTTCAAATTTTGACTATCAAAATTCGACCTATTTTTATCATCGGATAACAAGAATTGATTGTAAGAGTTAGATCTCAAATCACGCCGTAGGAAAAAAACTTTTTCAAGATACTTCTCAAAATTAGAGAGAAGCATATTTAAGGTATACCATCGCCTTTCATCCATATGGGCAAGGAAATACAACACATGTAAATTGATCCTGTGGAAACGTGAAAAACTCTTGACGAACCTTTTGATTATGGCAGATAGAGACCAAGTATAAAAAAAAAATCTAAGTTTTACACACAACATCAAAATTTTGGTTAGAAAAGAAAAGGAAACCAAGCAGGCACTCTTCCCGACCTGAAATCTTACACACAACGCAGGTTTACAATTAGTTTTTTTTTCATTTGGTTACGATAAACCTAACTTTCTTGCATAAGAATTCAAATATATAATTATTATTTTAATAGTATTTTGACCTAATCAATAATTCGCCAATACTTACGCCTGAGTCAACCGGTTCTTTGCTATGATCATATGAGAATTAGTGCCATCATGCAAGGCTATTATTCTCATTTCCTTCAGAAACAGTGAGTTGTTTCATATTTATATACAACATAAGTTGCAGATTAAATGCTACATTATCTCGCTACCACAATAATGATACTATAACTATCTTTCCAATCCACCTAGTCCCCTCCATCAAGCAACAATTAAATCCTCGCCCGAGGTAAAGGAAACCGATAAATGGAAATGACCAAACCCCAAAATTGCTCTGGCTATGTTTCCCAGCTCATGAGAAAAAGAATAGTAACGTGATAGTACACACTTTTGGCTCATCCCTATACCCACTAACCTAGCTCGTACTGTTCCCTCACCTAGAGGCTCCTGCTGCAGCCCCTTTATCGTATTCCCCTTGCTCCTCCTTGGCAAACTCTTCAATCAATTGGCGCTGTCTTGGTGTCAAGTTTCTGCACCCAAGTTGCAAAAATAATCATTAGAAGATCGCGGAATACAGGATAGCTTCATGAGTGTACCTTCTCCACCAAATATTTTGTTATGAGTTAATTCTGTGGCCATCAAATTATAAAACCTCCTATTTTTCTTGAGACTAGGCTGACCAAAGTCAACGGTAGTAAAAACTGCAGTAGTAGATAGTCATTTCCACATTTTACACAAAGAGCACCTACGTGGGAATGCTGACATTGAAGTGGACAAATTGATCCCCAAATGAGAAGGAATTCCGTCCTTTTATTCCTGCATAAGCACACAGAAATATTATAAGCTTGAAAGAAATAGTTTATGATGTTTCAAGAGTTAAACAAGATATTGACTCTGTGCACAACTGCACATCAAAGAAAACTGCTTGGGTAAAGCTGGGAGGTCTTGCAAACTACTCCTATGCAGAGTTATTTGTTTGTTACACACAGACCATCGCACTGTAAATTGATACAAGTCCTACTACACCTCATACTATAACTTGACAATATGGGTAAATATCCAAATCATCTGATGATCCAGTAAATTTGAGCATTCAGCAAAACAAGGAATCCTTTTTTTATAAACAAGGATTCATCAAAAGAACTAATCCAGAAGAAAAGAAACTGACTTGAACAAAGCAATTTAAAGAAACTGTTACCTTTCTTTTTGAGGACAACCTTTTGGCCAGGTTGAGTGCCAGCACGAACCTACAAACAACAGGATATCAGAATTTTGGCACATCAAGATCAATCATCGAAGGACCAAACAGTAAAATCAATTCCTCGGTTGTTCCATACGTCAAAGAACCCCTTTACATTTTAGCAATGACCATTGCCGCCCAGAAATAAACCACCAAACACTTCTCAAAACTAATATAATGCGGGTTAAGGATGATTTGAAGGCTCAAAAACTCATATTGTACTATCTTCCTGAAGATTTAACAGGTACGGTGATTGCTTAATTAACCTAGTCATAGTGCAGAAAAATAAAATTTACTTTTTACCCTTAACTTCAAGTTCGATAATTTTCTGGCCAAGTGGCATTTGGCAATTGAAGATGTACAAACAGCAGTCTCGACAAAAATAAGAACGGAATTAATAACTATCTGGATGCAGATTGAACAAGTATGGAGCTTGCTTAATTTATCCAGTCTCCGTGCAGAATATTTAACCTACTTCTTTGCCTTAAATTTCTAACTCCGGCAACTTTCTGGCCAAGAGATATTTGGCAGTTGCTGTTATAGAGGTCAAATAACCACTATGTCAGAAGATTCTTCACTAAAATAAAAGAATTGACTAGTTTGAGTGGATATTTGATAGAACTTCGGAAAATTGAAGTGATCTAGACTAGACAATAAAGTTCGTATCCTATTAGTTTACATCCAATAAATAAGTAAGGAGCGCCTTATCATCTATATTTCACGATAATCATTTAGTTTTAAAGGGTAACAAATATTATATATCGTGCTGCTCTCACTTTTCAATTCATAAAATTCCAGGTAATGCAAAAAGTTTCCGAGCTATCTAACATTTATTATGTCTCGAGGATCTCTCTGATCCTAGAGTTCTTTTGACACCTTAAATTTTCATAGTTGCCTCCTAGAAGCCCCTGAGCAGCCCCCTATTGTTCATCTCTTCCTGCTATTTTTGTGGTGTAATCAACCATTAGCCCAAACATTTTTCTACCCTTTTCTTGTCAGTTGAACAAGATTGCCTTTTACTATGAGAATTAGACATGCTAAAATATGCAATGGGAATTTATCACTTACATAAATGTCTTAAAAGTTTAACTTGAGACCCTATCCCAACCAATTGTAGAAATATCATGCTTCATGCGGGACCACATTTTCTCTCCATTTCCAATGTGTTCTCTCTTTCTACTCTCACTTTTACCAAGTTGTAGGGACAATCAGAGTGCTAATGTCTTCAAACTTTTAAACATTCCAAGAAGGAAGATGAAGGGCAAAAGTTAACTATGATTAGCTTAGTAGTATTTCAGTACCTTAACAACAACATCTCCAGTCAGAGTTGGGACTTGGATTGTTCCTCCCAAGATTGCCTGCAGTGAAGTATTCATCAGAATCTAACCATATTACCCAGCGAAGATTCACAAAGTCGTAGATTTAGGAGCCATGACAAGAAATAATATAATTGCAAAAGTATGTGGCCTCATGTTGACAAACTGTTATGGCTACCAGATGTCCAGAAATGCAAAACGTTTTTGGGTCCCAGCATATGTTAATGTGATGAAATTTCTCAATTAGTTCCATGTGAGAAAACAATTCATACATATTAATGCAAAAAGTTTCATGTTGTATCCTCCACCCACCAAGTACGTTAGTTTCCCAATCAACATTACCTAATACTTTGGGTCATGGAACACAAACACGTTAGCAAGCCACTAATAATCTAAAACTCAAGTGACCAGGGGTAGGCTCAATATACTTTAAGAACTGTGGTAGCTCTGTGATCTTTTTGTTTGGAGGGATATGGGAACTTAAAAGGTTTATAAAGATTATTTGCATCATAAGAATAAGACTTGAAGAAAAAAAATGCAAGGAAATAGTAATTGATATGAGGATAATAACTTAGATGCAAAATAGCACTTAAAAAACAGAAGAAATCAATTTGTGACTTTATGGGGCATAGTGAACTATAGTTACTCTATATTCCTTAATATACAGCAGCGACCCTTTATTTTATATCAGCAATGCTTATAGTTAGTTACGGAAATAGTACCTGGGTGATACTCAAAACAGCATCTACATGAATATCAGAGCCTTCTCTCCGGAAAACAGGGTCTTCTCTGACCTGAAAAAAGAATTCCAGAGGCCTCTGTTAATAACATGAATCAAAATTGAGAATAGAAGAAACCTGACATACAAAATGACCATGGAAGCCTTCAACTGAACCTTAATAACAACGTAAAGATCTCCAGGCCGATTGCCTTCAGGATCTGCTCCACCACTTCCATACACCTTGAGTGTCTCGTCAGTGTCTACTCCTGTAGATAAACAATAATGAGCGATACAAAATAGCTAGAGGCATGCACAGCCACAAGCACTACCACAAAATTATGTTGTTCCTAGCTACAGCATACACGGGTTTTCCCCTTCTAGAATTGATATGTCTAGACAAAATACTAGTACATGTGTGTTTTTATGGTTTGTATGCCATTTTTTGTCAAATCAAGCAAATGATACATTTAATCTCTTTCTTCAACTTTTTCAAGGGAGACATAGAACCATTCAACATCACGTAATAGCAACAAAGACAAACAATGGAGGCAAATTTTGTTCAAATGATATGTTTAATCTCTTTCTTCAACTTTTAATGCTAAAAGGACTATTTGAACACCCGTTGATGAAAAACAAAAAGGTTTTAGTTAAAGTAAAATTGCATCAATCCACATACAGATTTTAACAATCAGGTGCTTTCATCTGAAAAGAAAGTCGTCACAGAAAAATTTACCCATTTTGCTTCTTTCACATATTTCGGAAAAGGGGCAAGGGTAGTTAAGGTGCACAAGCCACAACTGTACTATTTAGGCCTATGACATGGATACATCTACTAAAGCTGCTAAATCAATAATGAACAAACTCTTAACTAATGAACTTTGTACCAGCAGATTATAACAAAGCATCAAAATCGGTCACGTTGACAAATATTTTGCACCATATACTTGGTAACTTGCTGTGGCAGTCATGAGCAGATGTAATATGTGACTACAGCTTACCAGGCATGATATCCACTTTCACTGTCTTTGGTCCTCGTAGTACCCGATTTCCCTTGCAAGACATGCAGAAACTCTGTAGGCCGAGAATATATATATCAGTGCTTTTACCTCTAATGCAATAATTCATTAAACAAAGTCAATTCATCAAAGTAAAAGTTGAAATGCTAGTTAACACTGCAACAGGCAGTGGTTTAGAGTTCAAAAGCCATTGTTTTTTGAAAAGAGAATTCAAAAGTCATTGTTGCACTCTTCCCCGAAAGAAAAGCACGTATATTGATGATACATAAATAGAAGAGTGCATGTGTCAGCTGAAAAGTGGAAAAGAATAATTTTTTAACAATTCTTTGTATCAAGAGGGAGACTTCAATCATCTTATGGGATACGCCAAGAACACTAGAGAACAGACATTTTCTTTGTAAACTAGAAAATATTTTTCCTGTTCAAAAGAACTAGAGTAATATTCTTCTGAATATCACAAAACTGAAGAAACTCTATAAAGAAGGTATATTTAGGAACTTTATTCTTATCTGAGTACGAACAACCAGCGGTCAGAAAACAAACTTCTACCAATATGAAACGGATGTACACTTTATTCTTGCCCTACCGTTTTCCGAAAAAACTTGCTAGTGAAGGAAGACCTCCTAGGGATAAGAGACATAAGGCTAAAGAGAGCAAAAAAAAAATGAAGTTGGTGGCTAAAGATTCCCTTCTATGATGTTCATGTAATCTTTTAAATCAAGGATAATTATAATACCTTGTTAATATGCTTACAGCAGAAAAAAAAAATAATAACCAAACTCATCTCACAAAAGGGAAAGATCAACATTAGCTATATGCATGCATAACTAACAATACTGGTTTTTGTGGAGAGGACGTCATACCGATACGATTTTCCCTGTTCCTTTGCATGTAGGACAAGTAGTCTGCAACGTGAAAGGACCAGTTTGCGAGATCGACTGCAGAGGGTTATTGAAAATATAAGTAAAAAGGACCCAACATTATATAATATGAAACATGCATGTAGCCGAAAGTAAAGAGTGAAAATAAGCAAGCGGTACTCACCACACCTGAACCTTTGCAGCGCTTACAAGTTTCAGGTCTAGTGCCAGGAGGCACACCAGTTCCACCTAAAAGAGAAACGAGGAAGGGAGGAAAAGTGACTGCAGTAAGTAGCAAGTAGATTGGAGACTGCCTCGCTAACATGAACTAGAAGGATGGACTACTTTGACCAAATGTTATAGGTTAAAAAGTCTAGACAAACTTTTACATGTGAATTCAACATATCACCTGTCCCTCTCACTCAACACACAGCAGTAAATATTTAATCTTGTTCCTTATCCGAAAAGGCTTCTTTAATGATTGTGCAAATGAATGCTACTACGCTAGCAACTTTGACAACAACAGTACGAAAGACATATCGATGTCCTATTTACTATTTAGATTCCCCACCTCCTCCCCCACCGCATAAAGGGAAACAACTAAAGAAACTGCTAAAGATATAGATTAGGCAGTTAAATTAAACCAAGCTCCTTTAAAAAACAAGTAAATATATCCTTTATCATAGGAAAAAACAAGTGAATCTACCACAAGCAGTGCAAGGCAAATCTGTTTGGAATGTTATAGTCTTAGTGCACCCCTGAACAGCTTCCATGAAGGATATTTCAATGGGAACCTGCACAACAGGAGGCAAAAACATTTTAAAATTAAATAAATGCTGGAAGTGCATACGTACGAAACAGCCACTATAACAAATGGAGGAGAGATAAAAGGAGAAAACCTTGACATCCTCTCCACCCATGTCTCTGTTAAATATGTTGCCAAAAATCTAATCTCCAATAAATGCCAAAGGGAATAGAAAAAGGTTAGATCTCAAGTATTGAAATTAAGAAGAAAAAAAGAGATGGGCATAACAAAGTAGGTACTGACAGTAGGTTCACCTAATTTTGCATCAGATTCAGCACAAAAAGACTTTAAGTTGGAAGAGTCATGATGCGTAGGAAAAGACCATAAAAGTGGATGCCTAAGAGATTAAGGAGAATTATTAAAGCATCTGTTTTCATAGCACCTCACCCGACATCATTCCTACGGCTTTATTTCCCACAAAGGAACAGGGATGTATCTAGTAAAGTTCTTTTTTCTCCCACTTGTCAAAAAACAAAGGTAAAGTTTTTCCCCCTTTTCTGATAAGGTAAGATAAAGATGTATTGGGAAAAGTATATATTTGAAGCTTAAGGAAACTCGACAGGTAACAATGACGTCAAATACTACTGATTCTTTAACTTCCAACATTGATATTAATTAGTACTTAGCTGGAAACAAAGTACCTCTTCACAAACATTATCTTTGTAGACTCTATCCTTCTGCAATCTCTCTCAAATGTCAATGACTCACATAGCTTTATACAAATGGGGCTAATATTCATCGAAAGGGGAGAACCAAGCGAAGGAGGAAAATAATTCAGATTGTTTGGCAATTATGTGCATACTCTCTAATGCTGACTGTGACACTGTTTAACAAAAACTCAACCTCTACACCAGATGACCTCTCTCATATAGGGGAGAGCACAATCACTCAACTTTGGATCTAGCTCAACAACCAGATTTATGAAGAGGCGGAACATCATATGCAAATTAGTACAACTTAATGCTCAACAGACAGCTACCAAGAAATTCAAATATCCAGAATATCACGATGGCAATTTTCCAAGACAATGTAGATGAATATCAGAACCCAAATCTAGTTCTTACATCAGCATTTCTAAACATGTCTTCAAATGGACTTCTGAAGCCACCAAACGGATCAAACCCAGCACCTCCACCTCCACCATTGTTCATACTATTAAATGCATCATGCCCAAGCTGCACAATGAGCAATGCATCAGAATGCTTCTCATTCAAGAGAAATAATAATCAAAGTCTTGAACGTTTCTAGGCAAAATAAACCCCTAATATGCAAATAACACGAAATGGTGAAGTAAATGTCTGCCAGGATTAAGTGCAAAGTAACCCATAACACATGTCAAACCTGATCATATTGTTCACGTGCTTTCTCATCCTTCAGAACCTGCAACATAGAAATAAACAATTTTTCATACAAAAATCCATGTGGTAGTGACTTCAAAAACAACCTTTTATAAAGAAAAAAAGTTAAAGTGACAAGTACCTCATAAGCCTTTTGAACTTCCTGAAACTTTTTTTCAGCATCTGGATCATCTTTGTTCATATCTGGATGCAGTCGCTTTGCAAGCTGAAGCATAACACAATGTGTCACCAATAACAGAGATAAGGTGATACCAACTCCAAAAAAAATTAATTGCATATTGCTACTTTAGTTATTACAAACTCCTATTCGAGTAGTAAGTCAATGAACTTTTACAATTACAAATCTTAAAGGACAAGATCAACCAACGAAGAGGGGGATAAAAAACATACCCCATAATAAGCTTTCTTGATTTCAGATGCAGTTGCATTCCGATTGACGCCAAGCACCTCATAAAAATCTTTCATACTCGTGGCTAACCAGACATTAAACAGGGAAGAGGGTGGGGGTTATATGTTAGTGACTTAAGTCAAATTCATCTGCAATGTGATAGGAAAATAAATACCAGAGAACAAAGAATAATTCTAACAAACACCTTCATTAATCATTACCCATTTTCCCATGATTACCACCAAAATTTCCAAGATGAACATCAAAGTGTAATAATTGAATACCACTTTTACCAATACAAAAAACATTTCACAGATAATAAGTTTTTGTTTTTTGACAAGTACAGTGGATAATAATGTTTTACACTCCAAATATTATCTGCTTCTAGATACATAGATGTTCCGTTCACAGGGATATATTAGTCAGGTAGATGTCATTGACAGAATAAGATGTAACCCTTTAGCACATCCGGGGGGCTAAGTAACCAAGATAATGAAAGCATGCCTATATGAAAATCCTCAAAGCCAGGACTTTGTTACTTCAACAATTTACTTACTAATTTCTTTAGAAAGAATAATTCACCTACTAATTCATAATAACAGAGCTCATTTAACACCCCTGGGCATCCCTTTTTGGGCGAAAACGTGATAACAATAGAAAAGGGAATCTTCAATTTAAAGGAAGGAACCAGTATATGTGACTGAGCTTCACCTCACCTCCATTTTCTCGGAGAAACTCAGAATGCACCATAGGGCATGATAAAAGTAAATTCAAACTATCTCCCACCTCTCCTATCAGCTTACTAACTTCAATTGTAAACAAGCTTTTCTCTCTCTGTCTCTCTCAATAATACCTATCTATCCATCAATACACCTATCTATCTGTCTACCATCATTCTGTGTTGGAGGGGTATACAAGATTGTCCGCCTGCTAGCTAGAGCTTCTATACCGCTTCTTTTTCCTCTTCTTGGAATAAGTAGCGGCTTGCAATCTACAAAAGACACCGAGCAACACAGCAGAAGTATGATAGTTTCTATATTCTGATTTACCAGCCTCTATGCATAATGTGTACTCATCAGGCTTTAGAGGCAAAAAGATTTTGATTAAAATGGAATAAGAGTTAAAACACAGAAAGTTAACAACTGTTTCAACTAAATGAAACTAACTCCTAGAAATTACACTAAACACCTCCAGAAGAAATATAGCTGGATTGCCACAGTAAATACTATCAAATGGCACAATGGAACATGAAGGAACAGAAAGGTATTTTTTTTATCTGGTCTAACTAACATAGGAAGAGCAGCATACAGAAAGGTTTTACCCATCAGTTCAGCTTTTTACACAAGAACTCCAATATAGAATCCATAAATTTCCCAAAATTTTTATGACATTCGACAGATGAATTATATATTCACATTTAATATATTTTCCACATAGAATAACAGAAAACAGATAATTCATCACAATCATTAAATGGGGCGTGTGTAATTGGTACCTGTTCCATGAATTGATCTTACGGCACCAAAATTGGCTTTGAATAATCCAGGTCTTAACCAATCCCTCCTTTCACTGCCCCCTATAACTCATACAGTAGCAAAAAAATCAAATTCAAAACAGTAAAGAAATAAGCTTTATGCATCCGCGGCTATAATTCATTCAAATAACACAACAAAAGGTCAAATTTACACATACCATTATTAGAATTTAAATAAAACAAGCCCCTTGTTTGATTGTACACTGCTGTATTATATCCCCTACAACCTCCCTTTAATAAAGATCCAGAAGAAAAGGTGCAGCGAGCAATCCGGTGAGCAATACGAAGAGCATTAGAGCTGACCATTTCAGTACACTGGATTGTTAAACCCTAGAAAAACCCTAGTTACTGAATGGAATAAAAAATGGGTTTTTTATTTTAATATGAACAGAAACACCCACAAAGGTAGAGTCTTTTTTCAAGCTTGCAGTGGAACCTTCTAGTTATGAGTTAATGGCGGAAGAAGTAGCAGAGGCTTACTCTAGGGAAAATTTTGTGGAAGCCCTTTCACTTTACTTTTTTGGGGTCTAATTAGGTATTAAGCTGAAATGGAGGGGCCTTTTCGACAAAATCTATAGACCTTGTCTAAAGTAAATCTAGGGCAAACCCAAATGTTGAGGAAAAAATATTGAACTTTGCTTTTTCTCCAAGAAAGGAGGATCGTTAAACATAATTCCCAAATATTTTTCTACCTCTTAATTTTTTGAGGAAGAGGCCGATAAAAAGATTTGGTTCAGAAGTGGATTATTATTGAATTATGGTTTCTCCCCGTCTTCCCATTTTAAGGAGTAACACAATAGTATGCTAATGACGGGTTCAATTGAACCCATAATTTTTAACGCGAAATAAAAATTTAAATTTTGATAGAGAGGTAAAAAGGGCATGGTGGGTCAAATGGCCCTTTACAGGACACTGCCCTTGGGATCTTGATTGCGATTGCCAAGACTGTTTGGAAGATCCAATTGGAGAATATGATGAACACCATCAGCGTCATTAGGAAAGGTTCGGCCTCAACAAAACCAAACCAAAATCCAAGAAAAAAAGGGGAAGATCACTGAAAAACAATTTCGAGCCAAATACGAAAATAAAGATCCTTCAATTGGCTCATGAAGCCGTCCAGGTAAATATGAATTACTTGTCAGTTACAAACCCCAGGAATGGCCAAAATTACCAGAAAAATTTACTCCAAGTTGGGAGGATAGTGACACCACACCCAAACCCAAATTACCATCAACTCATGCCCCAGAATCCAAAAAGCAACATGAACCTGAAAGTTCACCAACTCAAAAAACCACAAATCCCACACAAACACAGATGTTCATGCTAAGTCCTTCACTCCAACCTTTTGAAAAGGAGGGTATAAGCCATGCTTCAAAAATTCCCAAGAAAAACATAGTGCTACCTACTGGAGAAAACCCCCCAACAAGTAACATCGAAGCAACAATGAACTGGCAATCAGAAAACTCCATCTGCAAAAACAAGGTATTGAACAACATTGGCAACACCATAAAGAACGTGGCCCATACACAAAACAAAATGATGAGCAAAGTGGAAACAATTGAGAAAAATATGGAGCAAACATCGTCTCACCATGCCGGACTAATCAAAGCCTTGGAACTGAGGTTGGTAAATTTACAATACGAGATTTGTCCTCCAGGAACTTCACTTTTCCAATTTTTCCAACAACAACAAAAGGAGACGATTTCCATTAGAGAACAAATTCAACTTTTGAGAAATTACCACTTTGAGCCACAAAAGACCCCAGTTTTCCCCTCAAAAACTACCTTCTTCCCTATGTCTCCACAAGCATATTCCCCACCTAAATTAGACTACACCTTTTCTACTTTTCCATCTACCTCACAAAATCCAATCACTTTACCCAACCCTTAAAAGAAGAACATGATTTTGATATTGCAAAAATGGTTTGGGAAAGGAAGGACGCTCTTGCAGCGCAAAAACAAACAAAGAAAAGGCGAGACTAAGGAGAAAGTTCAAAAGAATCGAACCCTGAAAATCTGATGATTTCTGACTAGAAGGCTCCAGACCTCTATTTCTCCTAGCCAAGATACATATTAGAAAAAGATACTTCATGGTCGGAATCTTTAAATTCATCAGATGATGAAATAACGGAAGATAGCTCTCAATCCTGCAATGATCCACAACAAACTCTTCCGAAGACGACAATCCCCCAATAATTGTAAATCAGCCAAGAGACCCAGAAGCATCTGAAGTAGATGAGGAACAAGAAGGTATGATAGATGAACCAATCCTAGAAAGAAGATATGAGCCCATGGCATCAAAACCAGTTGGAACTGGCTTCCACACTTTCACCTTAGATGATGTCAAGGTTTCAAGATGGCCTCAAAGGATCCAAGGCTTCTATACTTGGATGGTGACCAAAAATTTGGTGGAACAAGAAAAGTATATCATCCTGTCAGAACTCACTTCACAGTTCTTAGGACTTCTCAGAGATTGGTGGAACTCACTTGGAATTCAAGACAAAAATACTTTTCTTACTTCCCAAGATTTTGCCTTCAACATCAGAATCCTACATGAAGTTTTCTGCGGAGATACTGGCCAAAAACAGGACAAAATATGAAGACAACTATTCGAGATGAAGTGTGTATCATTCGACAGCAATGACATTGACAGGAATTTTCAAAAAATGGCAAAGATATACTTCGAGATCAGTGGAGACATCAATCTAAAGCAAGCCTTTGTCTCTTCCCTTCCAAAGTTGTTGGCAAGCCAAACCCTGACCATCATTGAAGAAAAGCTTCAGTCTATAACAATCCCTTAAATTGGTTATATCAAGCAAGCTATTTTCGTCGCATTAGATGATATTTGTACGAAGCGCTCTGCCCTAAAATAAATTATCCAACACAATCCAGCACTTGACAAAGCATGCCGCAAATCTGACCTAATCACCGGGTCAGGATGTTCCTGCCACACATCTAGGCGATGAAGAGAATTTCGGAGGTTCAATGGCCAAGAATTCTAGACAGAAAACAAGGTCCAAGAGATGCACAAAATATTTCAGACGTAGAAGGCCAGGAAATTTTCAGAAGAAAAACAAATGTTCTATTTGCCACAAGATTGGACATTTCGCTAAAAACTGTCCCCAATCGAGAAGATTTGTCAAACTCCTTAAAGAGATTAAAGATTACACTGGCATACATCTCGAAAAAGAGGAGGACCTTGAATCCATATTCTCTATGGATGATGAACCTAATGAAGAAACTTTATTCTCTCTTGATGTCTATGAAGATCAAGGCAATGATCACTACCAAATTTAAGAACCAGTGATTGATTCCAGAGAGGAGATCAACGCTCTCGTAGTCGTTCCTCAAGTAGAACTCAAGGTCTATTCATCCAAATGGGATAAACCAACTCGAGTTATTGCTTTCATCGACATCGGAGCAACTTCCTCACTCATAAATCCTTGTTGTTCTCCCTGAAGATCAATGGGTGCCACACTTTAAGTATTTTAACACTGCATCAAATGGAATCCTGACTACCACTGTCATCACAAAACATCTAGTCATAATTGAGTTCTTTCCAGGATTGAAGTACAGAAGCAAGCTAATAGGGTCTGATGTACCAGGAAAAGATCTTATTGTTGGATTCGACATTTACAGACAACTTTAGGATCAACATCAGATCAAGGCTAATGGGATAGCTTTTGAAAAGCAGTTCAAACTTTATTTTGAGATTCAAAGGATTTTCCAAATCACCAATGACGAACAAATCAAAGAGATTGAGCAAAATCTCATTGAACATTCATGTGCTGCATTCCACAAGGATTTTATGAAGAAAGGGAAAAGCTCGTTATGGAAAAACCAAGAGTTTTTTATCAAGCTCCCTTTCAAGAAAAATGAAAACATCAATCCGACAAAGGCCAGTCATTCAGGCATGAATCCAAATCATCTTTAGCTTGCAAAGAAAGATTGCGAAGAACTTTTGGAATTTGATCTGATAGAGCCGTCAGATTCACAATGGGCATGCGAAGCATTTTATGTCAACAAAAGAGCTGAGCAGACAAAAGAAAAACTCAGGTTAGTTATTAATTACCATCCACTTAACCATTTCCTCCAAGATGATAAATTCCTCATCCCAAATAAACTCACTCTTTTCTCCCACTTAGCCGAGGCCAAATATTTTTCCAAGTTTGATTTAAAATTTGGATTTTGGCAATTGGGAATCCACCCTGAAGAACGACCCAAAACGGGATTTTGCTTCCCCGATCATCACTTCCAATGGAAAGTCATGCCCTTCGGGTTGAAAACTGCACCCTCCTTGTTCCAAAAAGCCATGATAAAAATTTTCCAACCCATCCTATATACCTCCTTTGTTTACATTGATGACATCCTGTTATTTAGTGATATATTGGAAGAACATGTAAATTTATTTCGTCAATTTGAGGCATTGGTAACACAATACGGGATCATGCTTTCAGCAAAAAAGATGGCTCTTGCTTGAAAGGTGATCGATTTTCTCAAAATGCATTTTGTCCAAGGTGAATACAGTCCAGGACCACATATATGTCAGGAATTACTCAAATTTTTTGATACCAACCTCACAACAAAGCAGATCCAACAGTTCTTGGGTGTAATAAATTATGTAAGAGAATTCATCCCAAATATATCTACATTCATTTCACTGCTCACAGAAATGCTCAAGAAAAATGCTCCATCATGGGGAGAGAAACAGGATGAAGAAGTCAGAAAAATAAAGGAGATATCTAAAAATGTCAAGTCTCTCTACATCCCTTCAGATGGAAAGAAGATACTGCAAACTATTGCTAGCAATGAATATCGGAGTGCTGTTCTATTTGAAGAAAAAGATGGCCATAGGAAAATATGCGGATACGCCAGTGGAAAGTTCAAAGATTCCGAGCAACTTTATCACTCCACTTTCAAGGAAATTCTTGCAGTAAATAATGGAATCAAGAAATTTAATTTCTTCCTTATTCATACAGAATTTCTAATATAGATGAATATGAAGGCCATCCCAAAGATGTTCCAGATAAATGCAAACATTATTTCCAATCCTCAGCTTCTCAGATGGGTTCAATGGTTCTCTCCATACAAATTTCAAGTCAATCACCTGAAAGGAAAGGATAATATTCTCGCGGATTTTCTATCTCGACTAGAAGAATTCTCAAAAAGATTTTTCCCAGCAAAACTGAAGTCACAACAATAGATAATTAGCTACATCTTCATGCTTTCAAATATACTAGGAACAAGTTCATTAAAGTCAACAGATCATCCATCGGAGTGGTTCAACCTCATGGATCCCTTTGATCCGTCAATTATTATGGATAAAAGAACTTATTATGAGCTCCAAGTTTTCTGGCAATATGGAGGATCCATTCTCAATCCATATGGGGTCAATCCAGAATATCCGTTCTACCATATATTCATAACTCAAGCCAAGGATTTTCCACAAGAACTATTATGGTTTTTCTAGTACCTATGCCATCAGTATCATATTTTTATGGAATTCAAATGCAACATCTTCAAGGATTTAGATAACATTGCACCAACCCTTAAAGTATTTTTACTATGGTTCAAACCAAGAAGATATTGGATAAAATGCTTCAATGATTCCTACACAGCAAAGGTATTCATGTTCCACAGGCCAGTGAAGATTATTAATGGAAAAGTCCAGGCGCAAGCAGAGGCATCATTCTGGTGGAAATTTCCCGTGTACATTTGATCAATGGAGGAAGAATATAGCGAGGCACAAAGAATCATTTTCTAGCAAAATAGGTGCATCCCGAGAGAGATATAGCAAAAAGATTGGGCAAACTGGAATTATACCAACACTCATCCTCATTGGGAAAGAGTCCGGGAAGCAACAGAAGAGTATCAAACCCCATACGAAGTCATCCGAGAAAATATCACTCACGACATTTCTAGATTAAAGTTGTGGATTACATCTCTCAATCCAAAGGAGAAAGAACACAACAAAGAAGGACCGTCAAGTTGCAGGCATTACTACACAAGGTCTTTGAAAAGATGCCTAGAAGACAACCCTAGAATCAATGAAGGATAATTATATAAATCCCTAATAATCCCACCATAATCCTACATTACCCACCAAAAAACCCTTCAAAATATTCTACCCATGCCTAGACAAATTTCCACATCTTTCCATACTATCCGCGCCCCATTTCTACTTGTTTTCACATGCTTCCACATGCTTCGCCATATGCTCTCTCATACTTTCACATACTACACCATGTATATTTCGCCCCTTTCACATGTTTTCAGGAGATTTTTAGTTGTTTTGCCTAAAGTCCTTCACATGCCAAGAAGGACCCACATGTAGATAAGTTTGCCATGTAAGATAGGTTTATTTTATCATGTAAGTTTGTCTTGTAATAACCCCCTAGTCCTATATAAATGAGGCCTTGTAGTAGTTGGAAAATCATCTTGTAACGTTTGTAAATCTTTTGTGATATATTACATATGAGTGCTTTCTAAATTTTCCTCTTGTTCTTTCTTTCAAATGGATGGAAAGGCCAGTTCATGTATAAAAATAGAGTAAGAATACTCTTTGAAAGTTAGCTTATTGTAGTACGAAAGTTTCTGAGTTATAAACAGCTAACGTTGGTTATAGTACAAAAGTTTTCTGAGTTGTGTAGCTTGGCAAACCGTCCCTTATGGGTTGTTGAAGCCAACCCCTTTGTAGGAAAACTTTTACCACTATAAATAAATTAACTATATGTGTAGTTTGGCAAGATGTCCCTTATGGGTAGTTGAAGCCAGCCCCTTTGTAGGTAAACTTTTGTATCTATAATTTAGTTTGCAAGATGTCGACTTTCTCTTCTAGATACAAGATACTTGGAGTACCAACATGCAAATTTGGGTACTACAGAAGTTAACCTGAATACTGGGACTGTCTTCATAACTAACTTTCCAAATTTCATCATGTCCCTTTATGATCCATACTTAACCGAAGCACTAAAAATCCAAGTCCAAATCCAAGGAGCCCCTCAAGCCAAAGATTCCATCCAAGCCACTCTTCATCACCAAATGGCATGGCGAGTCCAAAATCATGCAATGGATCTTTGCCTTCCCGAAGGATAAAATGCTTTACTCTTAAATATTGATGCTACCAAAGGAAACACCATGTGCACCCAAATACCTAGACAAATTTCCAGAGATGAACTTGTCAAAATTCTTCCTGATTTCTGGACCACAAATTATGAAAAGTTAAGAGAACCAGAGAAATCTCTGCAATCTGGTGAACCAACTTTTACCAAAAGAAATGACAAAACCGTCTGCATAAGCTTTGACCATTCCCATCTCAAAAAACCCAATAAAACCATCTTTTCTTGCCAAATGATTTAACCCAAAGATACAAAAGATGCATACCCTAAACCAGATGGAGAGTTCTTTTGAAATATACAAAGCATCATGGAAGAACATGACTGGTGTCAAAATTTTGACAGAGAAGGAAACAGGTCTTGGTGGTTCAAATGCCCCTTTACGGGACACTGCCCTTGGGATCTTGATTGCAACTGCAAAGACTGTCTGGAAGATCCAATTGGATAATATGATGAACACCACTAGCGTCATTGGGAAAGGTTTGGCCTAAAAAAAAAAAACCAAAATCGAAGAAAAAGGAGAAGACCACTGGAAAACAATTTCGAGCAAAATATGAAAATAAATATCCTTCAATTGGCCCATTAAGTCGTCTATGTAAATATGAATTTCTTGTCAGTTACAAACCCCAGGAATGGCCAAAATTACCAGAAAAATTCACTCCAAGCTGGGAGGATAGTGAAACTACACCCAAACCCAAATCACTATCAGCTCATACCCCAGAATCCAAAAAGCCACATGAACCTGAAACTTCACCAACTCAAAAAACCACAAATCCCACACAACCACAGGTATTCATGCTAAGTCCTTCAAGCTCCAGTCATACCCAAGATTTTCCTTCACTCCAACCTTTTGAAAAGGAGGGTAGAAACCATTCTCCAAAAATTCCCAAGAAAAACATAGTGCTACCTACTGGAGAAAACCCCCCAACAAGTGACATCGAAGCAACAATGAACTCGGAATCAAAAAACTCCATCTGCCCAAACAAGGTATTGAACAACATTGGCAACACCATAAAGAACGTGGCCTATACACAAAACAAAATGATGAGCAAAGTGGAAACAATTGAGAAAAAGATGGCGCAAACATCGTCTCACCATGCCGGACTAATCAAAGCCTTGGAACTAAGGTTGACAAATTTACAATATGAGATTTGTCCTCTAGGAACTTCACTTTTCCAATTTTTCCAACAACAACAAAAGGAGACGATTTCCAATAGAGAACAAATTCAACTTTTGAGAAATGACCACTTTGAACCACAAAAGACCCCAATTTTCCCCTATGTTTCCACAAGCATATTCCCCACCTAAATTAGACTGCACCTTTTCTACTTTTCCATCTACCTCACAAAATCCAATCACTTTACCCAACCCTTAAAAGAAGAACATGATTTTGATATTGCAAAAATGGTTTGGGAAAGGAAGGACGCTTTTGCGGTGCAAAAACAAACAAAGAAAAAGCGAGACCAAGGAGAAAGTTCAAAAGGATCGAACACCGAAAGTCTGTTGATTTTTGACCAGAAGGCTTCAGACCTCTATGTCTCCCAGCCAAGATACATATCAGAAGAAGATACTCCATGGTCGGAATCTTTGAATTCATCAGACGATGAAACAATGGAAGATAGCTCTCAATCAAGCAATGAATCCACAACAAACTCTTCCGATGATGAAAATCCCCCAATATTTGTAAATCAACCAAGAAACCCAGAAGTATCTGAAATAGATGAGGACCAAGAAGGCATGCCAAATGAAACAATCCCAGAAAGAATATATGAGCCCATGGCGTCAAAACCAGTTGGAACTGACTTCTACACTTTCACCTTAGATGATGTCAAGGTTTCAAGATGGCCTCAAAGGATCCAAGACTTCTATACTTGGATGGTGACCAAAAATGTGATGGAACGAGAAAAGTATATCATCCTGTCAGAACTCATTTCACGGTTCTCAGGAACTCTTAAAGATTGGTGGAACTCACTTGAAATTCAAGACAAAAATACTTTTCTTATTTCCCAAGATTTTGCCTTCAACATCAGAATCCTACATGAAGTTTTCTGCGGATATACTGGCCAAAGACAGGAGAAAATGCGAAGACAACTCTTCGAGATGAAGTGTGTATCACTCGACAAAAGTGACATTGACAGGCATTTCAAAAAATGGCGAAGATAAACTTCGAGATCGGTGGAGACATCAATCTAAAGCAAGCCTTTGTCTCTTCCCTTCCAAAGTTGTTGGCAAGATGAACCATGACCATCATTGAAGAAAAGTTTTAGTCTATAATAATCCCTCAAATTAGTTATATCAGGCAAGCTATTTTTGTCGCATTAGATGACATTTGTACGAAGTGCTCTGCCTTCTACGTCTGAATTATTTTGTGCATCTCTTGGACCTTGATTTCCCGTCTAATTCTTGGCCATTTGAACCTCCTAAATTCTCTTTGTAGGGCAGAGCGCTTCGTACAAATGTCATCTAATGCGACGAAAATAGCTTAGCTGATATAACCAATTTGAGGGATTGTTATAGACTGAAACTTTTCTTCAATGATGGTCATGGTTCATCTTGCCAATAACTTTGAAAGGGAAGAGACAAAGGCTTGCTATATATTAATGTCTCCACCGATCTCGAAGTATATCTTCACCATTTTTTTGAAAATGCCTGTCAATGTCATTTCTGTCGAATGATACACACTTCATCTCGAAGAGTTGTCATCGCATTTTCTCCTGTCTTTGGCCAGTATCTCCGCAGAAAACTTCATGTAGGATTCTGATGTTGAAGCAAAATCTTGGGAAGTAAGAAAAGTATTTTTGTCTTGAATTCCAAGTGAGTTCCACCAATCTCTGAGAATTCCTGAGAACCGTGAAGTGAGTTCTGACAGGATGATATACTTTTCTCGTTCCACCAAATTTTTGGTCACCATCCAAGTATCAAAGTCTTGGATCCTTTGAGGCCATCTTGAAACCTTGACATCATCTAAGGTGAAAGTGTGTAAGCCAGTTCCAACTTGTTTTGACGCCATGGGGTCATATCTTCTTTCTAGGATTGGTTCATCTATCATGCCTTCTTGTTCCTTATCTACTTCATATACTTCTAGGTCTCTTGGCTGATTTACAAATATTGAGGGATTTTCATCTTTGGAAGAGTTTGTTGTGGATTCATAACTTGATTGAGAGCTATCTTCCATTGTTTCATCGTCTGATGAATTCAGAGATTCCGATCATGGAGTATCTTCTTCTGATATGTATCTTGACTGGGAGATATAGAGGCCTGGAGCCTTTTGGTCATAAATCATCAGATTTTTGGGGTTCGATTCTTTTGAACTTTCTCCTTGGTCTCGCCTTTTCTTTGTTTGTTTTTGGCCGCAAGAGCGTCCTTTCTTTCCCAAACCATTTTTGCAATATCAAAATCATGTTCTTCTTTTAAGGGTTGGGTGAAAGTGATTGGATTTTGTGAGGTAGATGGAAAAGTAGAAAAGTTGTAGTCTAATTTAGGTGGGGAATATGCTTGTGGAGACATCGGGACGAATGTAGGTTTTGAGGGGAAAATTGGGGTCTTTGTGGCTCAAAGTTGTCATTACTCAATAGTTGAATTTGTTCTTTGATGGAAATCATCTCATTTTGTTGTTGTTGGAAAATTGGAAAACTGAAGTTCCTAGAGGACAAATCTCGTATTGTAAATTTGCCAACCTTAGTTCCAAGGCTTTGATTAGTCCGACATGGTGAGACGATGTTTGCTCCATCTTTTTCTCAATTGTTTCCACTTTGCTCATCATTTTGTTTTGTGTATGGGCTACGTTCTTTATGGTGTTGCCAATGTTGTTCAGTACCTTGTTTGGGCAGATGTAGTTTTCTGATTGCGAGTTCATTGTTGCTTCGATGTCACTTGTTGGAGGTTTTTCTCCAGTAGGTAGCACTATGTTTTTCTTGGAAATTCTTAGAGAATGGTTTGTACCCTCCTTTTCAAAAGGTTGGAATGAAGGAAAATCTTGGGTATGACTGGAGCTTGAAGGACTTAGCATGAATATCTGTGGTTGTGTGAGATTTGTGGTTTTTTGAGTTGGTGAAGTTTCAAGTTCATGTGGCTTTTTGGATTCTGGGGTATGAGCTGATGGTGATTTGGGTTTGGGTGTGGTTTCACTATCCTCCCAGCTTGGAGTGAATTTTTCTGGTAATTTTGGCCATTCATGGGGTTTGTAACTGACAAGAAATTCATATTTACCTGGACGACTTAATGAGCCAATTGAAGGATAGTTATTTTCATATTTGGCTCGAATTTGTTTTTCAGTGGTCTTCTCCTTTTTCTTGGATTTTGGTTTGGTTTTGTTGAGGCCGAACCTTTCCCAATGACACTACTAGTGTTCATCATATTCTCCAATTGGATCTTCCAGACAGTCTTTGCAGTCGCAATCAAGATCCCAAGGGCAGTGTCCCGTAAAGGGGCATTTGAACCACCAAGCCCTTTTTCCCTCTCTGTCAAAATTTTGACACCAGTCATGTTCTTCCATGATGATTTGTATATTCCAAAAAAACTCTCCATCTGGTTTAGGGTATGTATCTGTTGTATCTTTGGGTTAAATCATTTGGCAAGAAAAGATGGTTTTATTGGGTTTTTTGAGATGGGAATGGTCAAAGCTTATGTAGAAGGTTTTGTCATTTCTTTTGGTAAAAGTTAGTTCACCAGATTGCAGAGATTTCTCCGGTTCTCTTAACTTTTCATAATTTCTGATCCAGGAATCAGGAAGAATTTTGACATGTTCATCTATGGAAATTTGTCTGGGTATTTGGGTGCACATGGTGTTTCCTTTGGTAGTATCAATATTTAAGAGTAAAGCATTTTCTCCTCCGGGAAGGAAAAGATTCATGACATGATTTTGGACTCAACACGCCATTTGGTTATGAAGAGTGGTTTGGATGGAATCTTTGGCTTAAGGGGCTCCTTGGATTTTTAGTGTTTCGGTTAAGTATGGATCATAAAGGGACATGTTGAAATTTGGAAAGATAGTTATGAAGACAGTCCCAGCATTCAGGGTAACTTCTGCAGTACCCAAATTTGCATGTTGGTACTCCAAGTATCTTGTATCTAGAAGAGAAAGTCGAGCTACAACAGGTTGACCTTTTCTTTCGTGATATGTTAAAGCGATTCGGATAGCACCAAAATGGATATGGGTAAAACCATGATCTCTCCATTGCCTGGAAAAATCATCTGGGATTTGAAGGGTGATAAATTATTCCTCTCGAGTGGCAAGAATAGGATGCTGGTCAAGTTTTGAGGCAACAACATGACTGGTGTCAAAATTTTGATAGAGAGGGAAAAAAGGCTTGGTGGTTCAAATGCCCCTTTACGGGACACTGCCCTTGGGATCTTGATTGTGAGCAAAATGGCTTGGTGTTACCAAGATTTGCCATGTCAAGCAAAATGGTTTGCTTTGTAAACCAGAGATTCATGTAAGCTGTACTATCTGATTTGTGACTTCTAAATTTTTTTCTACATTGGTGATAGCTATAGTAGCTGTCTTGACAAGGGGCCAACATCGAGGCAAAAGTCTCGTTGATTCGGAATTCAAGGGAATGACGCCTGCCCTCGAGAATATCGGGCTCGTAGTTCCGGATTGGTCTTGACCTCGAGCGACTTCGAAGAACATTATCGGACAATCAAGCATAGCCAACGGAAGGCCGAAATATGGCGACCGACCGGATATCACGGCGGGGATCTTGACACATATTGATAAGGAGCCGGCAATCAGTTAATCAGAAGATTTTTTACCTTTTATAGTATTGTACCTACGGTAGGACTCCCCTACTATATAAAGGGGGTCTGATAATTCATGAAGCACATTGTATCATGCATTCCAAGGTAATATATTATCATTTTCTCTATTATTTAACTTTTCTAATGTTACATCCCGCATTTTCGTACGATAAAGTTTCATCGTAAATTAATCGATGTATGTTCGGGAATAAGATTATTGTGAGATTATAAGTATTGTATTATATCAAACAAGTGATAAGTGAATTCGTGAAGGTGAGAGGGTGAGCGAATTAAAGAAAATAAATTTCGTCGAATTTGACATTTTGGGGTAAAATATGGTCTAAGCTATAATACCTCGTATTCATGGACTAGTGCCATACAAGGTTCACATGGCCGTGATAGTAAGGCGTATAAAGTGTATTAAAAATGATTAGCTTTTTATATAATTTGAGATAATTCTTAATTATGTGAATAGTTAGTTAATTATTGGATTAGTGAGGGATTAATGAATTGATTAAGGAATTAAGTGAATGGCTTTTGGATAAGTCTTATAACCAATTACGTAGCAACCCATCACTACAAGTAGTGACTCATGAATTATATTGCAAATGGAAAAGTTAAGTGAATTTTGAGTGGCTTAGTCACTATGCAAATGGGGCCCACAAAATATAATTGTAAAGGACTTTAATATGTCATCAAAGGAGACACTTACGGATGGAAAATTTAAAACAAGATTCTTTTGACTCTATTACAAAATGAGATAAAGTAAAGTTAGTTTGCTTCGGCAAGTTCATGCAAGAACATGTATAAACATGTAACGTGAGTTCTTCAATGAAAACAAATTCATACGAAACTATTTCTCATAATAGCAACTGGATTTTGCGGTTCTATAGGAGCGCGATACAATTTTTCTCAGGAATATCATACGGATTTTTTCCTACTTCGATCCGCCATTATGTGTTCTTCGCAAAGGACGTATGTTAGAGGAATTGTCAAGAGAATCGGTCCAGGTATGTTAAGGCTATCCCTTTTTTCCTTTTGGCATGATCTATACGAAACAAACAAAATGAGCAAATGCACAACTTTCATAAATGACTCTATCCATAGAAGTATTAGAGATGCCTATGTACTTGAATTCCCATGTGTCTTATGATTACATCTTCTATTCATGCATCTCAGAAAAAAATATGTAAGTTGAAAAAGTTTACTTCATGATATTACTCAAAAGCATAATGGTCTTATGACATTCCAAGAGATTTTATTGACGTACTTCTCATGCATTGCATTCATTTATACATGTACACTAACCCATGACCAGATGGTGTTATATACGCGTATATATGTATATTATATGTATATGGGATATGGGAAAAAGTTATGGCGTTATATACGCACCCACCACTTGATCAGTTGGTATACGTTGATGGTTTGCCCACAGTGGCCGAGATGATATGATGGGATGCCCTCAAAGGCTTGATGATGTTATGAACACATGTACATATACACTATATGACATTCATATGCGTACGCACGACACTATAAGTATATCATGATTTACAGAATTATCATTACTTACAAGTTGAGTCATTTACTATATATTTCTTCCATGTCTTTTTATGTACTTATTTATGTGCCTTACATACTCGGTACATTATTCGTACTAACGTTCCTTTTGCCTGGGGACGTTGCGTTTCATGCCCGCAGGTCCCGATAGACAGGTCAAGAGTCCTCCAAGTAGACTATCAGTTTAGCAAAAGATGTTGGTGCGCTCTATTTGCTCCGAAGTTACTTATTTGGTTAGTATAATTAGGACAAGTTTTGATTGGTATGGTGGGGCTCAGTCCCGACCTTTATGATACTTATGTACTCTTAGAGGCTTGTAGACAGATGACATGTATATGGATACTTGTATGGCCTTTTCGGCCTATGTTTAGTTTACAAATGATCATGTTGGTCTTATAGGCCCGTATGTCACATGTATAAGTATTTATATCAGGTTGGGTCGTCCTATATTGAGTATTCCCTTATGTTTATTCTGGTTAGCCCATGACGGTTTGTTTGGCCCATTTGCCAATGAGAGTATGATAAGAAAGATATGTATGTTGATACTCAGTTGAGTAAGGTACCAGGTGCTCGTTGCGGCCCATGGGTTTGGGTTGTGACAGAAGTGGTATTAGAGCAGTTCTGTCCTAGAGAGTCTACAATCCGTGTCTAGTAGAGTCTTGTTTATGGGTATGTCATGCACAACACTTATAAGTAGGAGGCTACATGGCATTTAGGACTATCACTCTTTCTTTTTACTCTAGATCGTGTGGTAGAGCTCAGTTGTAAGAACTCAATTTCCTAAACTCTATCTTACTCGTAATACAATGATACCTATATCAAGAAAGATGGTTGGTAAGAGATATAGCTGTGGAAGAGCTGAGCCAGAGGAACTCGATTTTGCATGATGCTTATGATGAGTAAATTAAGATCTTCAGTAGATCATGTGTGTACTAAGACGTGTAAGCCTCTCGATAAGGAGCCTTAAGGCAAAGAATATCTATCCACCCTAAAGGCAATGAGAGATAGATACAAGTTTCAATAAAGGGAGCAAGATGAGAAGGATACAATGCACCCAGTTAATAAAGATTATCGGTATTTTCAACTTCGGCAAAAAAATACAAGCATTGTGAGTTATCCTCAACAGTAACAACGGTATGTATAATTGGCCACACCCATATCAGTTATACCCTATTGGGGGCTAACAGGTGTAGTTTAAGAAAAAGGATGGGATATCAAGATTTGGCTGGGGTTAGAGTAACCTAAAATGGTGAATTGATTATTTGCGTTAGTTTACATTTCCGAAAGATATTGCAAATGTGCTAATAGATCTCCTTATGAGACACCTAGATGGCACATTCTAAAATAGTACAACTGTATATGAGTACTATAAAGATAGACACTGGAAGCGTTGAAGGGATAAATATTACCTTAGTGTGGCTCCTGTCCATGGTAGAGAGAGAATGTTAGGCAATTCGAGGCACCAATGGATGGAGCAAGGGGAGCTAAAAGAAAAAGAATGTCTTGTTCGAGTTTTCAGAATAAAGTGATAGGCATAAATGTTAGCGGGAAATAAGAAAAGATTTAATAAAGCATTCTGAGTAAGATATGATACATGGATGACAACGATAGAACAATAAAAAAATGATAGTATTACAGAGTCTATAGTCAAGTGAAAGAAAATACGAGAGGTGATAGGCCTTGAGACAACAAGAGGGTATATGCCATAAAGTCATATCCTCATTTCGAGAATAAGTTCATAATTCCAACGCAACTACCAGAAAGGAGAGTTAAACCCCAGAGTAATAAAAATCAGCATGGGCTGGTGAACAAGATAAACTAAAAATGAATTAGGGGATAAGTGATTTGATAATAGTCAGCATCATGAAAATTTCAAATTTCATTCCGGCGATAATAGAATGGACAACAGAAGAAGATCCATGAGAAATTCAGAGAATGGTCATTCAGGAAGACGCTTCCCTATAAGCAAGCAATGTGAGCAAAGCTAAGCTTAAGGGACTATGTGTGCTAGTTACACTAAGTGTCACCCTCGTGCGTAAGGAATTTCATTATCCTTGGTATAGAAGGATTACCACAAGGCGAGAAAGGGTTATCGATGATGTGAAAAGATGCCAAATATGAAGAGATAAAACATCTATAGGTAGGTCGTCGTAGCTCCAACTCTTAGTACTCCCTTAAAGGAGGAATATGGAGTGTTATGGACGTGAATTATACCTATGAGGAAGGGAGGTCATGAAAGAGATAGAAAATACGATGCGAGATTTTAAAATAAGTAAGGTAAAGGCGAACAACGTACGAGATACTCAAATGCAAAAGGTTGTGAATAGTCCATACTTCGAACAAAAAGAGAGAAGTTCTGGCATTCAGTATCCAGGAATGATAGTGGTATCGTCAGTGGCTTATCTTTCAACCTATGGTTTCTAAATATCGAGAGGTCTAGCTAAAAGAGTAAAGAAGAGTTTGAGAGGATGTGTTGTCTCGCTTTTTGTTCCAGAATAACATAAGAAAATCGGTCGCAAGTTAAAGTATGATAAAGCGATAAGGTTTTAGGAAGACAGGAGCAAGGATAAAGAAAAGGAAAGTGAGAAGGTGACGAGAATGGATAAGTTCTCGGGATTAAGCCCATTAAAATAAAAGAGCTAATGGTTTCTCTAAGTTATACAAAATTCAGTATAGCCTAAATGAACTTAAAGGAGTCTAAGACTAATAGAATTTAGATGAGATGGAATGATGCCCTGGTAATAGAATAAAGGTGTAATTGTGATAGATAAAGGATGGCGTTTGGTCCTTTGATTGAGTAATGATTTCATTAATTGTACACGATTAAAATACCGACGTAAGGAAAATCACATTGGGATGACTATAATATGAAATAGGGTTATGGAAGTACAGTATCGCCCACAAGTGGTTCAGAAAAATCACTTCAAATGTTCCACAATGCAGCGTAAGCCCTAGTGGCAATGTATTATGTAAGAAGTTTCAAGTTATCAATGTAAGGTTGTAAATCAACATTGAGGTGAATCAACAATGGATGAATAAAAGTTACAAAGTACAAGATGTGATTATGCCATTAGTCTTAAGATGAACAATAATGAAGAAGTGTTAA
Source organism: Nicotiana sylvestris (assembly GCF_000393655.2). Classification (NCBI taxonomy): domain Eukaryota; kingdom Viridiplantae; phylum Streptophyta; class Magnoliopsida; order Solanales; family Solanaceae; genus Nicotiana; species Nicotiana sylvestris. The sequence goes on from NC_091065.1 coordinate 120,226,966, forward strand.
AAGACTTAGCTTTATGCATATAGGATAAGCAGCGAGAGTAACCTGGAGTTTGGTAGCAGACCTCAGTAACGATAAATCAAAGTAAGAGTTATGGTATAGAATGGCCTACTTAGATGTAGTAAAGCTAATGACGCCCAAAGGGACAACTTGACATAATTTTGTATATGTTCATAAAGTGAGGCCTAGAGATTGGCTAAAAGTTGGAGGAAAGAGGAGAGAAGAGTCACATAGGCGCACATACAAGTTTAAAGTCGTACAGGCTGCATGATAGAATGTAGCAACAGTTACGAGATTAGAAGGATTCCGACTACAAGTCGTGGTGTGAGAAATACGCTTAAAGGGGGGGGGGGGAATGCCCTGACCCTTAGAATTATTCACAGAACAGTTGCCTAGATGGAACGGCAAGTACTAAAGTATTCAGAGGACACAAGTTATGAAAATGATAAGTACATCAGTCAATATTCGAGGGCAAATGTTCCAAAGGTAGGAATGTGTTACATCCCGCATTTCGTACGATAAAGTTTCGTCGTAAGTTAATCGATGTACGTTCGGGAATAAGATTATAAGTATTGTACTATTTCAAACAAGTGATAAGTAAATTCGTGAAGGTGAGAGGGTGAGCGAATCAAAGAAAATAAATTTCGTCGAAATTTGACACTTTGGGGTAAAATACGGTCTAAGCTATAATACCTCGTATTCATGGACTAGTGCCATACAAGGTACACATGGCCATGATAGTAAGATGTATAAAGTATATTAAAAGTGAGTAGCTTTTTATATAATTTGAGATAATTCTTAATTATGTGAATAATTAGTTAATTATTGGATTAGTGGGGGGTTAATGAATTGATTAAGGAATTAAGTGGATGACTTTTGGATAAGTCTTATAACCAATTACGTTGCAGCCCATCACTACAAGTAGTGACTCATAAATTATATTGAAAAATGGCAAAGTTAGGTGAATTTTGAGTGGCTTAGTCACTATACAGATGTGCCCACAAAGCTTAATTGTAAAGGACTTTAATATATCTTCAAACGAGACACTTACAGATGGAAAATTCACAATAAGATTCTTTTTACTCTTTTACAAAATGAGATAAAGTACAGTTAGTTTGCTTAAAAAAGTTCATGCAAGAACATGTATAAACATGTAACGTGAGTTCTTGAATGAAAACAAATTCATACGAAACTATTTCGCATAATAGCAACGGGATTTTGTGGTTCTAAAGGAGCACGGTACAATCTTTCTCAAGAATATCATACAGATTTTTTTCTATTTCGATCCGCCGGTATGTGTTCTTCGCAAAAGACGTGTGTTAGAGGAATTGTTAAGAGAATCGGTCTAGGTATATTAAGGCTATCCCTTCTTTTCTTTTGGCATGATCTATATGACACAAACGAAATGAGCAAATGTATAACTTCCATAAATGACTCTATTCATAGAAGTATTAGAGATGCCAATGTACTTGAATTCCTATGTATCTTATTATTACATCTTCTGTTCATGCGTTTCAAAAAAATAGGTAAGTTTAAAAAGTTTACTTCATGATATTACTCAAAGGCATAATGGTCTTATGACATTCCAAGAGATTTTCTTGACGTACTTCTCATACATTGCATTCATTTATACACGTACATTTGATCCATGACCATATGGCGTTATATACGTGTATATATGTATTATATAATCTGGGATATAGGAGAAGGTTACGGCGTTATATACGCACCACCACCTGATCAACTGGTATACATTGATGATTTTGCCCACAGTGGCCGAGATGATATGATGGGATGCCCTCAGAGGCTTGATGATGTTATGAACACATGTACATATGCACGACATGACATTCATACACGTGCACATGACACTATAAGTATATCATGATTTACAGAGTTATCCAGACTTACAGGTTAAGTCATTTACTCTATATTTCTTCCATGTCTTTTATGTACTTATTTATGTGCCTTACATACTCGGTACATTATTTGTACTGACATCCCTTTTGCTTGGGGACGCTATGTTTCATGCTTGCAGGTCCCGATAGACAAGTTGAGAGTCCTCCAAGTAGGGTATCAACTCAGCGAAAGATATTGTTGCGCTCAATTTGCTCCGGAGTTGCTTATTTGGTTAGTATAATTAGGACATATACTGTTTGGTATGGCAGGGCTCAGTCCCGACCTTTATGATACTTATGTACTCTTAGAGACTTGTAGACAGATGTCACGTATATGGATACTTATATGAATTTGTCGGTCTATGTTTAGTTTATAAATGATCATGTTGGTCTTATAGGTCCATATGTCACATGTATAAGTTTTTATATCAGGTTGGGTCGTCCTATATTTTGTATTCCCTTATGTTTATTCTAGTTAGCTCATGACGGCTTGTTTGGCCAATTTTCCAATGAGAGTAAAATAAGAAAGATATGTTTGTTGGTACTCGGTTGAGTAAGGTACTGGGTGCCCATTGTAGATCATAGGTTTGGGTTGTGACATCCTCTTGTTCATCAGTGTTGATTATAGTGACCCCGGATAATGGGTGAACATTTTACTAAGGCTGAAACTTTCCTATTTGTGTGGTTTGAATTCATTTCTATCTTTACTTGTTCAATATAATCCAATTTATTGCTTTAGGTCAAATTAATCCGTGTATCCTTAAAAACACTTACAAATTTAATTGTTTTTTGATTTTGAGGGTAAACAATTTGGCGCCCACTGTGGGGCTCATGATAATAGTGGTTATTTGATACAAACCTCTATAACACACCATATTTAACACTTGTTCTTTGGAGTATCTTTGATTTCAGGTTAAAACTTGAAATGTCGAACTCCTGGACTACCCCTCTAAACATGGATACTGAATCTGGCTACCATGACGAGAACAACAATGTAGCACCCGGTAACGAGGTGCCCCCCCCGTCGACCACAATGGAGTTACAATTGAAGACCCGATTGATGCTAGCTTGCGTGTGGCCATCAATGCAAATTTGCCTACCGATCCTGAGAACAGCATTCGTAGAGAAGTCTGATCGGTTGCAATAAATACGCACGGCGGCGAAGATGATGGGATCAACTTGCGAGTGATCTTCGAAATGTTACAAGCTCAAGAGGCAACAATAGCCCAGCTCCAGAACCAAATCCATGCCATGAGCGGGATTGTGTCACTCCCAAAACATGGGGAGGTGTGGCTGGCACCCGGTGCCACACTGACCCGAGCGAACCACTCTGTAATTCATGATCATTGGACCAAAACTAGAACATACATAGGTCGAGTTAGTTGAACTCATTCCTTTTGTAACTATCATGGGCCTACATGGCCACAACTCATAATGTACAACTTGTAAGTGGGAAAACCTTGTATCACTAAACCATTTTTCTTAAAACAAAAATACATATGGGTCGTCAAGGCCTCTGACATACTGTACAAAATGAACCTCTGTCTACAAAGACTCTAAGAGTATTTGACATCAAATGGGACAAGGTACTAGCCTATCCATAAGTCTGTAGCAAAACTCTGATACGATGACTCATAGACTTGGCTGCACTTCGAATGAGGTGGAGTCTAACCGATCCTTCGTTGAATGTCAAACTCATCTACTACGAGAGTTCGTCAAACATATTATCTATACCTGCAGGCACGAATGCAGGTCCCCAACAAAAGGACATCAGTACGAATAATGTACTGAGTATGTAAGGCAGAAATAAAATATAACAATAAGTTAACATTAATTGAAAACATATAAAAATTAACCTGAATCTTTGAAGTGCCATCGTTTATGCATACTTATCATATTTAACATATATAATGCTTCTCTTTGAGAGTATTTATCCATATGTATGATGCATGACTGCCCAACTGATCAGTGGGAACTACCTGACTGGCCTTCGCACGGTGGTAAATACATGACTGCCCGGCCGGCCATAGCTCGGTGGTAAATATGTAACTGCCCGATCGGTCGTAGCTCGATGGTAAATGCATGACTGTCCGATCGGCCATAGCTCGATGGCAAATGCATATGCATGAAGATGCATGTATTACTATATTATGAACATTAACATCTTTATCAAATACCTCAATAGAGACTTAGGAATATACTTAGACATGCTTGAATATCACTTTTGCAGGAATGAATAACATAGACATCCTTAACTGCTAAGAGTAGAATCACTTATGGAATAGTATTACATTTACATTTCGTTGCTTGGATCATGCCAAAAGAAGGAAGGATTAGCCTTAACATACCTGGTCACAAACTGATTGACTTTCTAATTGAAAAACCTGCATCAATGGTATCTAGTCTGGTTGCCACAACTGGGACTGAATCACTATTTTGTCCAACTGAAAAGACCCTAGTCTGAGACACCATTTGATCACAAAATGCAGCCTTTTTTCAACCAATGAAGTCACCTGTCTCCAAAATTCAAACGTCTTTCCACAGCCATGATACCAATGTTTCCTTAATTCTTTAGTTTCTCTAATATGTATTACTTAATTTGATCCATATTTTTCAACCTTGAGAAAATATTTTGTAGAAGCCTCCATATGATGAATAATATTGGACTTGCCGTTATAACAACTCAACTCTAAGGAGTAAGAATTAAATGAAATTACAAGAGCTAGGGGATGCTATTTATGATTGGATGTTAAAGTTAGAGAATTGATTTGTTGCAAACTTATGCTACCTAGCTCTTTAACTTAAAATAAGAAGACAAGGACTTTGGTGCATTACTTTTTAGATCTTGCCACCTAGAATATTCAATGCGTAGCTAGCATACTTGTCTCCAAAATGTGACACCTTGCTTCCTAGTGTATGAGTCACTTAATGGACCATATGGGGTTGCCACATTAAGGACTTTTTTTTAGGTTTTATCCAAGATTATAATTAATTATTCATTAATTATTAATTAATTAGTTAATCTCCCATTAACTAATAATTAACCAATTACCCATTTAATTAAGAATTATCTCAAATTACTTAAAATACTACTCACTTTTAACATACTTTATGTACACTACTATCAAGGTCATGTGGTGCTATATAAAATAAATACATACTGTTGATACGTAATTTTTCCCTAATTATTTTTTTAAATATGCATAAATACCTTCAATAATTATATATATATATATATATATATATATAAGCATGCACAAGGTTTTTATAACTTTTCCCATAATTTTAAGGATTTAAATTGATTTATTTTCTTTCCTTTTATTCATAAAATCCTCAATAATTATTTTCCAAATTATTGTTATGTTGATTTATTTATTTAATTTCTATACTTATGCCAAAATATAGTTAATATATTTTTCATGTATTTTTATAATTACATTAAGTATTTTTTAAGCTAAATTACATATAATTGCAATGTTAGCCCATTTTAATGTTTAATTATATTTTATATGCGTAAAATTGATCCCTACATTTTTAAAATGATAATTACATATTTTAAATCATTTTGGTTTAGAAAAGTATTTTCAAAAAACTATTTATTATTTATTATAAATTAAAAAGGGAAAATTGGCTATTTAAATTATATTTAGATTTGGCTTTCAATTATAGCCCAAACTAAACCCACTCCCCAGCCCAATTTCCTACCAAATTAAGCCGACCCAAACCCTATAAACACCTACCCAAACCCGGAACCCATTTACCCGGTCAAATCCTGACCGTTGATCTCCCAGATCAACGGTCCACATGAGCCATTTCTTTTTTTTTTAATTCAAAAGACCACCTAACCCTACCTCATTTCCAAACCCCTACCGCCTTCAAATGCTCTTGTCTCCTCTCTTCTCTCAAACCTAACCCTAACCCCTCTTCAACCGCCGCCTCCTTCTCCGATCTTCTCCGGTGACCACCTTTCAACTCCAAGCCTCCAATGGTTCCTCCATCGCCTTGATCATCATCTCTGAGGCCTTCAAGGGCCCTGGGCCATGACGACTTGTATCTAGGGTTGCTCTTTGCTGTTCATGGCTTCTCCGGTGTGATTTTGGACAAAATCACACTATATTTGTTATGATCTATGAAGTCCTAAGCATGTACTTCTATCTCTATTTGGTTTTCCTTTGAAACCCTAATTTTTTATTTGTATCTCTTAGATCTAGGCCATTTTTAAACGATTCAAGCCTGTTTCTTTTATGTTCTACACTACTCTCAAACCTCTTTTGAAAAATCATCAACTTTAAGCTGTTTTACTTTCTTTTAAAAATTAGGGTTTTTCTGAACTTCTTCTACACTTTGTTTAAACTGGTTCTTTATGTTTGAATCTTCTATCCTTGCATATCTTGACTGATTCTATGTTCCTACTACTTTTCAACTCGCCTATGTTAAAAGCCCCAATTTTTTTAGATCTTCTTTATTTTGGTTCTATGTGTTAGCATGACTACTCGATTCTTGTTAAGTTTCTACGGTTACCGTACTTCGAATAGGTTTTACTGAGTCCTTAGCCTACTTATATCACCTTTATGTGATTGTATTCATCTTGATTATTCAAGACTGGCCTCTTTCTGTCGATATTGTTGACCTTGCTTGTTTGCTACGTCTGTTTGTTCTTCTCTATTTATATGTTGAAGTATAGAATCATAACTCCCTCTTGATTGATTCTGATTTCCTTATTTGATGGTTTGATTGAAAGATTTTCTGTTAAAACCCTAAAATTCTACCTCGTCTATTTAAATTGACTAATACCCCTACCTTATTTGTTGTGGTACTTTGTTCTTATTGAATTATTTCCTTAATTGGAGTTTTCTGAACTTAGTCCTAATTGACTACCCTACGCTTATTGAACTTTGATTTTTTCCTTATCAGTCATATACTAATTTTCTTGCCTTATATGCTACTGGTTCTTGCCGTTTGAATAAATTTCCTTAACTTAAGGGAGTACTTGCCTTGATTTTCTGACTCACTGATTCTGAGTTCCTCAATTACTATGCTACTATGATTCTTACCTTGTTTACTACCTGCTTTCAAACTATAAATACTCTAGTCTTTCATTAGCACATGACACGAACTCTTGGGTTCAAAAACTATCTCTCATACTTAAAAAATCTTTGCTCTCTCTCTCTTGTGCTAGTTGCTACTGCTCTAAGTTAGCCGGCTGCAAGCCAATGCTAACCATTTGTGCTCTCTTGTTCTTTCATTCTGCTTACTATCCTCTTCATTGGTATATTCTAGTTTCAATTCAAAGTTCCAAACACAATATGATTCTCTTGTTGCTTCAGTTTATTTTGTTCCTAGTTTGCTTCTATTTTTGGTTTTGTTGTGAAACTTGTAGTTAATAGCTACATTGTTTGCAAGATATCATGTCTTCCCCTCCCCTTGAGATCAGTATGTTTCCCTTCTATTTGTTTCTGCATCTCTACACTAGTCATCTCTTGCTTGTTATATGTTTACCACCATGGATCTCCCAAATCCCTATCCCCTTGCATATAAGTCTGTTCTTTATGTCTGATTCTGTGACTATGTTTAGTTAGCTACTTCTGGGTATGACTACTAATTCCCAGGTCTTGGCTTAACTATGTGTGTCCTATGTATTCTCAAACCCCACTTTACCCCTATTTGTGACTACCAAACCTGCCTTAATGCTATGACTCCTGGTTGTATCTGAACCTATCCTAAGGTGTTTGAACTTTTTTAACTACTCCAATCTCTTTTTTTCGAACAATATCTATTGTTGTACTGAATTATTTTCAGAAAAAGAAAGACTTTTTGTTAAATACAGTTTCTTACTAAAGTTTTTCAATTTGTGTCCATCACTTTTCACTCTACTCTTAGTCAATAAGTTATGCCCCCTCTAGTATGTGTACTGCCTTGGGATCCTTTTGAGAACCGCCTGAACTCTGGCATACTGAGGCTGGTTTTTCCACACTGCACTTGTTCAATTCTTGGTTACTAAGTCTAGGTGTAAGCACTTCGCAGGATCCTTGAGATCCTTAGGGAACTTTGATGCACCTAGACCCTGATTAGTCTATGGAACTGAGGCATATAAGGCCATTGGAGGCTTTGGGAAACCTGGGCCTAATTGAAGGCTCCCTATAGAAGAGCTTCTTAATTTTCTATTTTTACTTATGTAATTCATTCATTGGCATGTAATAATTTGTAAACATATATTGGGGTATTTAGTAAAAAAAAGGTGGGTAGATGCATACTTTATGGGGTAATACGGGTAGAAATCCTGCTCCTAGGACCTTACTTTTTAAAGTCTATTTGCTATACTGAATAGAAAACATGCTCATAGGACTTTACTCTTTAATCTGATTGCTTTGCCTAATATAAATCATGTCCATAGGATTTCACTTTTATGTTTATTTGCTCATCAAGTAGAAACCATGTCTATAAGGTTTTACATTCTGTCATGTTTAGAACCATGCCTATAGGTGCCAAACAATCATATCTTAAAATCAGTTCAATAATAGATGCCATGTCTATATAATCCAGATTCAGTTATAACAAGTGTCATGTATGTTTCCATGCCTGCAAATCGTTAAAATTAGTATTACACTTAGATATCATGCATATAGGGAGCCGTACTTGAAATTTTGCTTCTTAGTCTAATCTAGTCTAATAAATCAACTTGATTACGCCTAGTTCATTTCTGAATTGGTTTTATTAAGTATTAAGCATTTCCTGAAACAAGTTCTTTCAAACTATCTCCATCTCATTAGATATCATGCCTATAGTTATTAAAGGAATCCATTTCAAAACCTGCCTTGTCTTTGTATTAATATAGACATCAGTAATCTGTGTATAGGCAAGCCTCCAGGGCATTTTCAAAACTGCATTCTCTGAAACTGTCTCTATCGCTTAACGTTTTCTGATCCTAACAGGCTTTAAAAAAGAGTCCCTAGGCAACTACTAGGGTGTAACTTCTGAGTCTAAAAAAAGGGTTGTCTATTTTTACATATTCACTTAGATATCCTGCTTTAGGACATTGTCTAATAAAAGACCTTAACTGTGCTTGAGTCGTGCTGCTTATGTG